>NW_015167072.1:31017-69698 GCF_001447785.1 Gekko japonicus
AAATGTACCTATCTTATTTTTACATTTCCAACATTTATCTGAACAATTTTCATTCTGCTTAGCAAGTTTATCTGGTGTAATATACCATCTATAAAACATCTTATACATATTTTCTTTATATGATACTGCCTTAGTCATTTTAATGTTTTTAGACCGTATCTGGTCCCACTTTCTCCAAGTAATATTATGACCTACGTTTTGGGCCCATAGAATCATATTTTGCTTAACTGTTTCATCTACCAGCAGATCCTCTAACAAAATTTCATAGACTTTCTTTATCAGTTTATCATCCGAAAATACAAGTTTTTTTTCTAATTCAGTTAGTTTGTCATTAAAACCAGTCTTTTTATTTTTATTATAGATAGATTCTAATTGCGTTTTATTCCACCAAGACAGATGTTCTGGCAATTTCAAGGAATCTTTCTCATCCAAAATATCTTGATATCTAAATAGCTCTTCACCTGTAAAGACATTTGGCAAGGTAAATGCTTCCAATGGTACTATGAGTCTCGATTTTTTAATATAAAACCTTCTATAAATTGGGTCCCATACTTTTAATAAAGCCGCTCTTAGCCAGTGCTGCTTAAAATATTTCTGTGTTGTGGCTTTCTCATACCATAAAAATGCATTCCATCCTAAAGCTAAGTCGTGGCCTTCGAGTTTCAGTAGCCTTCTGTCTTCCAAAGTAATCCATTCCTTTAGCCAGACTAATGTTGCGGCCTTATAATATAATAACCAATTTGGAACTCCAAATCTACCTTTCTCTTTAACTTCTTGCATAATTTTAAGTCTTATTTGTGCTCGCTTCCCTTGCCAGATAAATTTGGATGTTAGTTGATCTAGCTCTTTAAAAATCTTTTGGTTTTGTAAAATGGGGACTGTTTGTCTTCAATTTCTGATATTTTCTTTTCCTTTTCCCTAGGGAACGCCTCTCACTGCTTTTAGTTGGCTTCTCAATTTCTGGGTGATATTTTTTCTGCGTCTTCTTTTTTATCTGTCCTTTCAACAGAATTTGTCTCTTTAAGTCAGAATTTTGTCTGGAGGCCTTTTTTACTTTTCCCAACAATATAGGAAGAGTATCTTGTGTCTCCTTTTCTAAAGCATCGCCTTGTTCAGCCTCCCAACTTTCTGAGTTACAATGATACCGCAGCTGCTCCTCCTTGTTTTTAGCTTCCAAGTCTGCATTCTGGAGCTTCTTTATAAAGGTCTTACAAGCTTCTTCGGCTGCCTGGCGCACACCATCTAATAAATATTTTTTGAATTGCTCTAGAGTCAAGTACCCATTTTCCATGTTTTTTAGGTTTATCGATACTAATTCTATTGTTGAGGCTTCTATTTTCTCCGCCGCCATCACCATTTCAAATATTTAACTCTAGTTCCTTTCCAAGCTGCAAACACACATTCCTGTTTCAGAGATAATCCTTAAAGGGTCTGCCAATATAGGGTTTCGTCAGTTCAAAAGAGAGTATATGTGTACTCACAGTCCTGTCTTCGTTGTGAAATCATAAGTTTAAAACGGGCTTTCACAGCTTCGGCAACATGGCGAACCATGCTGCTCCTTGTCCGCTTCCGTGTCGAAACAGGATCAACCACGGCCCCCCCACCGCCATTGGGGGTTCGCCTGAACAAGTCTCTTGCAACTCAACCTCCCTCCAGGAGAACGAGCGAAGCCCCTGGCTGTCACCAGGGGGCTCCAAAGAAACGAGAAGGCCAGGACTGGTCGGGAGAGTCCTTACCATGCACCCGATAATGCTGCGCCACTGCCTGGAAGCCCTAAGTCATCCAGAAATGATGAGTTTTGACCAAATCCTACAGCATCACCCCTGGCCAGTGTTCCTTCTAAGCCGAGTCAGTGTGAACTAGCTCACAGTTTTTTAGCCCCTGACTCACACATTTTTATCTTAGCTCAGGAAGGATGGCTCCAGAGCAAACTAATTTATGTAGCAGCCAAATCGCTTGCTCACAACTTTAATGGCAGTAGCTCACAAAGTAGAATTTTTGCTCACAAGACTCCACAGCTTAGAGGGAGCATTGCCGCTGGCATCACTATTTTTTTTTTGGGGGGGGGTTGCCAGAAGTGATGCTGTGGGCCAAAAAGATGCTAGAGCATCTGTCCTTGCCCCATAAATCCTCCTGGTGGGTTGCCAGCCGTGGTTGGCAACCACAGTACTGCAGCTTTGAATCATATACCATGGAACTGTGATGTGTGACCTTGGGCCAGTGGCTTTCTCTCAACTTAACCTACCTCACAGGGTTGTTGTTGGAAGATCAAAATGAAGGGGAGTAGAATGATATTGTAAAGCCACTCTGGGTCCCCATCGGGGAGAAAAACAGGGTATAAATATCTAAATAAATAAATGTACATGGAGACACTATCTGGACAAAACTCAACTGAGGAACTTCAGTGGATTGAACTGGATCTTCAGTGGATCTGTAATCTGTTAAAACGGTAATAGAACATTAGATTCACCAAAATCTCATACACATAGCATAAATCCCGCTGAGACTCTGGGAAAGCTGACTGACTCATCCTTCTTCTTCCCCCCTGCTTGAGCACCCCACAGTGTCACTCACAGATCTGTTCACCTTCTGCCCTCCCTCAGTGCTCCTTCCTGTTCCTGCTTGGCACTCAGAATAGCAACAATTTACACAAGACCAGCAGCTGGAGCACAGCAGCTGAAAGGGGGGGGGAAGGAACCACACTTTATATAAACTAAATTACACCTTAGGCAAAGCGAGTGAGACCAAACACCCATAATTACACTGACGGTAACAACAAGGCCTACTCACAGCCAGGCAGGGGGGCAGAGGACAGGAAGCAAGAGACCTTGGACCCATCATTTTATTCAATATAACAAGAGGTCCTACATGCAGGCAGACAGGGAGGAAAGGAGACAGACCTCACATATGTAATTATAGTAACTATAACAAGGAGCCCCTCATGAGGAGAATGGGCTGGATCCAAACACTATTGCAGTTAACAAGCAACTTTCTATAGGCTTCAGAAGGCTGTGTATCAACCCAAAAGGCATATAGATTAGGGGTTGCTGGCATTTTAGCCAATATACTCCAAATACACAGTCAATAAAAGATATCAAACTTACCTAGAAAAATTAAAATCAACAGTTGAGAGCAGAAAAGAACCATGGGGAAAGATAATGAGATCCACATAGGATCTGTTTTATTGTAAGAAACTGCGTTGGAAAGCTGCTGTACAAATCCAGTGCTTAACTTATTTTTTTCTGAAAAAAATGCTGGAGTTCAAATTTGAAGTGAATCATAATCCAAAGTGTAACAGGACACTCTGGTTATTTTTATTTAATTATATCCCATCTCAATGGCTCACACTAGGCCCCTGGGCATTTTGCAATAAAATACAATAACATTGATTGATTGATTAAATTTCTACCCTGCCTTCCTGGCCAAGGCCAGCTCAGGGCGGCTTACATAAAAACAACATAAAATTTACAATAGTATAGAATAAAGATTAAACAGCATCAATTATTACAAGTAACAATTCTAAAACCATAAAACATAATAAAGTGCTAGTAGCGATCATTACACAGTGGAACAGACCAAAATGCAGGTAAGATGTAGCAATCAGAACAATAATAACAATCAGTAAAATAGCAGTCAATGATAAGATGGACCAAATCAGTAGTAAACTTGCTCTACAACAACACATTCAAAATGAGCCTGATGGGCATCTCTGAGGAAGAAAATTTAAAGTATGCATATCGCAACCAAAAAAGCCCTGCTCCTTCTATCCACCAGCATAGCTTCTAAAAGCTGTGGTACTCACAGCCTGATCTCATAAATGATGTAAATATATGGAAGAGCATTTATGGGTTCCTCAGTTGTTCAGGAAGAAACAATCTACTTATGCTCAAAAGGCTATTTTCTTATGTTTTAGTTTATTATTTCATGGCACAAGCTGTGGTACCAATGAGTTCTTGTGTGTACTGGGGTCCTCCTGTTGCTAACATCCAGAATGAGAGAGTTACCATCTATGTTTTATAACTGCTTTAAGCTACATTAGGGCCAATTGATAATGTAATTGCAAAAATTGTAGTCTTCTGGAGAGGACTTTAACTACATCGATTTCACATTATGAATAGGGGAAGTACTAGTGGCTCCATGACAGAGCAAACATTTTGTATGGAGACTGTACAAAAGTTTAAACCTTGGTATCTCCAGTTGAAAGCCCTCCAACAGCAGGGGCCTCAATTCTACCTGAGATTGCAGAGACCAGCTGCTTGTCAGAACAGATAACACGGAGCCAGATGGGACAAGGACCTGACTTAGTATAAGATAGCTTCATAAGGTATAAGGTAGCTTGGCTGTTTGGGGTACCAACTGCCTACCGTGCTGGCAGACAGCCTTCTGAGCCTTCTAAAGGCGGTAGCTGAGCAGGCCTTGGAATTCCCAAGATTGTTCATTCTTGGGGACTTCAATGTCCATGCAGATGAAGCTGCAGCCTCTATCCAGACTTCAGACCTGGTGTCTTCAATGGCAGCACTGGGGCTGTCCCAATTTATATGAGGCTCCACACACCAAGCAGGTCACACCCTGAATTTGATATGGATCTGACTTCTAGAGAAGAAGTGCCATGGTCAGACCACGGTTTTGAAGGCCTGGCTGGGTATTTCTATCCCCCCCCCATCTGGGTGGACACTAATGGACCCAATTGGGTTCCAGAATGCTCTGTGGGATCTGATGCCTTCCGGCACCTCACTGGATGAGCTGATAGGGGACTGGAAATCCCGTCTCTATGGAGCCATCAATGAGGTTATTCCCTAACACCCTCTACACTCCTGTAGTAAATCATCCCCTTGGTATATGACAGAACTTAGGGGGATGAAATGGGAACTTAGATGGCTTGAGCGAGTTTGGTGGCATATCCGTGATGAAGCTACAAGAGCATCTCACAGGACGCTTATGAAATCCTATGAAATGGCAGGGAAGGCTGCGAAGAAGGCATTCTACTCAGCCTCCATGTCGTGGGTACTGGCTCTGCTGAGGTTGACTACTTTTCAGATGAGGAAGAGTCAGGGAGCAACCCAGCCTCCTCTGGAGTCAGCCCAGAAGAGGAACCCTTAACAGCACCTGAGGGAGCAGAGGCCCCAGCAGCTGCACAGGAGGTGCAGCCAGAAGAAGAGACTGATCCAGAGCCTGGCTCAGCACCCCCAGTTGAAGACACCCCAAGGCCAGAATCCCCACCTAGTTCTCCTGAGTGCCCCAGATGCAGGGCACACCGGAGGTTGAATATGCAAGAGCGAAGTAAGAGTGCCAGGCTGCAGCTCTTGCAAAAGCAACATGAAGAGTTGTGAGTCTTGGCGGATTAACTCCCAGGGAAGGGAGGACTTGTTCATAAACACCCCACACTCAGATCCACTGCTGGCTTGTAGCAACCACTCCTTGCTCTTGCAACCTTGGACTGATTTACCAGCTCTCTGACCCTTGGCTCTGTTATTTGACTTGATTCTGGACTGCGTCTTCAGTTTCCAGTGTGTGGTAAACGTGGTAACCAGCTGAGCCAGTACACTCCATTGCACCCGCCAGCTTTCACCCAGCACAATTATTTAAGGTGATCAGGTCTTTGATGTCCCTCACTAAGAGATACCAAAACAGGTATAGGAATTTGGCCATTAGCTCTGAGGAATTTGTGAGCTTTTTTTGTGGATAAAGTCTTATCACTCCGCCATGACCTACCTGCCAATGTGGATACAGTATGTGAACTGGAGGCCCCTTGGCCATCTCAGGATTCAGTTTTGGATTCCTTCAGCCTGCTCTCCTCTGCTGATGCTGACAGGATCATGGGTGCAGGCAAGCCGACCACATGCCTCCTTGATCCATGCCCTTCGTGACTGGTTAAGGCCAGTGATTAGAGGATATGGGGCCCCCTATTGGACACTGTCAATCTGTCCCTGGAAACAGGGGTCTTTCTGGAGGGCCTTAAGGAGGCTGTGGTTGTACCACTCTTTAAAAAAATATTGTTGGATCCTTCAGATCCAGCCAATTACCACCCAGTTTCCAACTTACCATTCCTGGGCAAAGTGATTGAGAGAGCAGTAGCTGAACATCTCCAAGGCCTCTTGAATGACACATCAGAATTGGATCCATTCCAATCTGGCTTCCACTCCAGCCATGGGACAGAGACTGTGTTGGTCGTCCTGGCACACAATCTCTGTAGACAGCTGGATCGAGGCAGGTCGGCGCTGCTGGTGTTGTTGGATCTCACAGTGGTGTTCAACACAGTCGATCACGATCTTTTGACTCACTGCCTCACTGACGTAAGAGTTTGTGGGGTGGCTCTCCAATGGGTTTACTCATTTTTCCGTGGTCAGGGACAGAGGGTGGCCCTGGGTGAGGATGTGTCCTCTAGGAGACCCTTATCATGTGGGATTCTTCAGGGGGCACTTCTCTTCCTGATGTTAACATCTATATGTGCCCCCTCACCCAGCTGGCAAGGAATTTCGGACTTGGATGTCATCAATATACTGATGACACCCAGCTATATCTGTTATTCAATGGCCGGCCGACTACCATCCCATAGAATCTGGCTGAGGGATTGGAGGCTGTGGTGGGATGGTTAAAAAGAGCAGGCTGAGACTGAATCTGACAAAGACAGAGGTTCTGTGATGGGGGCCCCCCTCAGGAATGGAGCCTGGGCTTCCAGCTCTGGATGGGACACCATTGACACCGGCACCATCTGTTAACTACCTGGACGTGACTTTGGATACCTCCCTATTAATGGAGACCCAGGTCATGCATGTCAGTAGGCTGGCATTCTTCCATTTTTGCCAAGCCTCCTTTCCTGTCATGCCCTGACCTAGCCACGGTAATCCATGCAACGGTCACCTCCAGACTAGACTACTGTAACTTGCTCTATGCTGGCCTACCCTTGAGACTGACCCAGAGAATCCATCTGATCCAGAACGCAGTGGCACAAGTCCTGATAGAAACATCATAGATGGCACATATACAACCAGTGCTGCTCCAGCTACACTGGCTTCCAGTGGAGTACCGAGTCAGGTTCAAGGTTTTGGTATTGACTTTTAAGGCCTTGAGTGGTCTGGGACCAACGTATCTGTGGGGCCGTCTTCTCTGGTATGTCCCCGGGAGAGCCTTACGCTCTTCGAACAACAACTTGTTGGTCATCCCTGGTATATAGACATTTTGCTTTCTGCTTTCTATAATCCATGCCTTCTCCTGTAATTACATTCTGATAACATGCTGTGTCTTATTTCCTCTCGCAGGCCAAATGGCCGACCATTTGGCCAGAGAAACTTTATAACCATGCCATATAACCACACATTGTTTCACACCTCTAAGGGAAGAGGCAGACCTGATGGCGCCTGGCTCTGCCTCACATGCAAAAAGTCACGTCGGCAATGGAGAAGCTGGAGTTTGGGGTCATGTGACTGCAGGCATGGTCTTCAAACTTCTAGCCAATCCTATGTTGCAGCTATGGCAACCAACAATTGGGCACACCCATGCCCACTCACAATTGGCTAATAGCCACATCTAATTTGTGACTGGAATTGGGCTATAATTGATTGATCCCAATGAGAGAGTCTCTTGCTCTTGCTCTCTGCTCCTGTTCTCTCTACTTGTTTTATGGCACCTAGAAATGCCGTCTCGTGAGGGACAAAGAACTGCTTTGTGAATTGGACCACATGGTTGAGCAAAAATGGATTTTCCCTTCAAAATCCCTTGGACTGTTTGGATGCTCCTGAACTTGGTAAATATGTATCTTTCACTGTGTAGTTAAGGCAAATCGCCTTAGGCTTGTTATTTTGGTAAACTCTGGTAGTCTGTGTTAAGCTCTGTACTGAATAAAAATTATTCTGATTGTTAAATGGTCTCTGATATTGTACCTGAATTCTAAGTCTAAATCTTGTAGCCTAATGCTCACACCACATACGCTACCTTGGTAAAAGTGTGCATCTCTGAGTGAGTTGCTAATGTGTTAAGCCCTAGATACCAGGTGAGAGTTTTGAATCTCTGCTCTGAGCTGGAGGGGACTCTAGTTAAAAGAGGTTCTGGTGCCACATTGTTCTGAAAACCAGAGAGGGCATAGTCTACCTCTTGGGTTGTTGTGTAATGTACTGCAAAAATACAGGGTTCTCTCCCATTCCTGGACTGGCTTGGGTGGGAAAGACCTGTACATGGTGGCAATGGCGTCTCCGGTACATGGTATCAACACAGGCATAACATCAAAATAGCAAGATGTCATAGTCCTGCTATACACCACATTGATCAGGCTACACCTGGAGTACTGCATGCAGTTCTGGAGGCCTCACTTCAAAAAGGATGTGAACAGAATGCAATGGGTGCAAAAGAGACCGTCAAAGATGATCAGTGCCCTGGAGACTATGAGGAAAAGCTGAGGGACTTGGGAATGTTCAGTCTGGAGAAGAGGAGGTGGGGGGGCATGATTGCTCTCTTTTAAGTATTTGAAAGGCTGTCACTTAGAGGAGGGCAGGGAGTTGATTACCAATTTACCTTTCAGCCAATGAATCAAATGTAAACATATGTACATTATCAAAATGTCAGCATTGGTGCTTTTTTAGAGATTTTGAAAGAAATGTGGAAAAACATGCAATGTAATTCCCAAAAGATACCCCTTATTGTTAGCAGGATAAAACATCTTTAGTATTTTCAGTCTTATTACAGGATCGAACATTATCAAATAGCCTAGGAAAACAGAACCTCTAGCCTGAGGCTAATAGGCCTTGTCCCCAGCATTAGCTCTTGAAAAAAGAAATATGTTAAGTTCATGAATAGGCCATTTCACATTTTTTTAAAAAAAGCTTCCTTTGAAAGAAGGGATGTATGAACTGACACACGGTTTTCAACTATATTCGTCAAAAGCCCTAAACTTCTAAAATGATTGTAAAGTTTTTTTTAATGCACTACATTAAAAATCACTGAAAGCAGTGATTGCGTAGGCTCCACTTAGCATTCTGGTCCTCTGGCATTGCCAGAAAAGGGGTGGGGGGGGACTTTGCTTTTACAGCAATCTCTTGCTTGCCCAAGGGCAAAACTGAGCAATATAATTCAACCTGTGTGACAGGAGCTAGGGGAGGGTTTTAAATCAGAAAAACTGCATGGGGGGCCATTTCTCTCATTAAAATGAGACCACCACTCCTCACCCACCCACAGCTATTTTATTATTTTTTAAAGGACTCAAGACAGCCAATCACAGATCTACATTACACCCATTTTGGCCAACATTGTCTATTGTTACTTCAGGCACTGGCCCTTCAGTTGGCACCAGCCCTTTCATCTTGTTACTGTACAAATGAGAAAACTTCATACATCTGTTAACATCACAGTTAGACTACAGTAATATATTCTACCTGGGGTTGCCCTAAAAAATGCTTAAGAAGTTACAATTGGTTCAGGGGTTGTCCACACTACAACATTTTGTGCTTCTTAGTTATTTCTTATCAGCTCTCAGCTGCATATGGAAGTACAACAAGGGAGCCACACATTGTTGAATATGATGCCACTGAAATAATTAATTCCTATATTTTCCCCATCCCTGCAAATGGCTGGTTCTGTTCTGACCACAACTCTGTCCCTCCCCCTATTAGCCTACATCAGTAGAGTTACCTATTTTACCCTATTACTTCCTGGCACCACATCACTACTTCACTGTTACCACACTGTTATTAAGCAGCAAATCCACTAATCCTGTATCCAACTACCAGGAAAAATGTGTGCAACTCTTTTACCACCACCACCACCACCACCACCACCAGGCTACACCCATGTTTCAGACAACTTTAGTCAGAAACGCAAAGCCATCCCTCTGAAATTTCCACTTTGGAAATCATACACTGAGAAATTGTGTTAATTCTTAATGGCATTATAGTGCCAATGGGGGGGGGAGGCAACTGCTCGAAGGTAACAGATCAAGAAGTTGCAATGAAGAGGAAGAACTGACAAAATAGTAGCACAGGCACCATCCATACCACAGAAATTGCCCTTCGATTCCACAATAGAAAAGGAATAATCATAACAAGTTAGGTTTAGGGGAAATCGGTCATGCAGGGGGGGGGGAGAATGGGACAACTGGAGACTGTTGCTGACATCATCTGGAAACATCTGCCCATACGATTGAGGCCTTGGCTCTAGGATACTTAAGGGAGCACTTTCTCTACCAGAAGCTGATTCCATAACCTGTTGGCTATGGAAGAGAATCCTTTTACAGTTGTGGCTACCAGCGTAACGCCACAAACTGTAAGAGCATTTTCTTTCACAGCCAACAAATTATGGAATCAGCTTCTGGACGTAGTTCATAAGATGAAGGATTTTTGTGGTTTTTAAGACAACCTTCTAGACTTATCTGTTGAGGCCTTTGGAGTGTAGATTAATTAGCCAATAATTTTGACTACAGATTAGGGTTTGTTGGTATTTAAAGATTGTAATGTTTAATAGCATGATTATTATTTTTTCTCTTATATGTTGGGGAATATTTTGTTGAAGAGTGGGATATAACACCTACTGGAAATGAATACTGAAAACTAAACTCAGATACCTGAATAGAAGTATAAAGGTAAAGGTTTTCCTTGCTTGAAAGCTAGTCGAATCCGACTCTAGGGGGGCAGTGCTCATTTCCGTTTCCAAGATGAAGAGCCAGCACTGTCTGAAGATGTTTCCGTGGTCATGTGGCCAGCATGACTAAATGCCAAGGCGCACAGAACACTGTCACCTTCCCACTAAAGTGGTACCTATTTATCTACTTGTAATTTCTTGCTTTTGAACTGCTAGGTTGGCAGGAGCTGGGCCAGAGACAGGAGCTCACTCCATCTGGGGGCACTTGGGTCTCGAACTGCCGAACTACAGACCTAGGATTCAGTTTCTTTTGGGTCTAACTTTTAGTATAAATTTAGCAGAATAGAAATATCCATGCTGCTAAATGTATACTAAAGGTTAGGCCCAAAAAACCCTGAATCCTGATGCAATGAACACTTTATTATACCAGTTAAGTATGTCTTATTCTATATATTTTATTCAGCTTCTGCTTGTGATGGGGCAGGTCACAGAACTATCCACGGAAGTTCCCCCCTTATACCATCTGAAATCAGGCTGAACTCTATTTGGCTTCTGATGTTATGCCAGGCATTGGCCACATGCTTCCAAGCCTATTTTCTCAGCCCCATAAGAGCTAGACACTTGCTTTCATAATACAAAAGCCAAGATCTTCAGGATGCATGGTTTTTATTTTGTATGTGACCTCAAGAAGGTTCCTGGACAGGTGGCATAACTTTTTTCTAAATAAATAAATACAGTTCAACCAAGATATCAATATTGCTACTTTTTCCAGGGGATAAATTTCCAAGAATTTATTCTACAGGATGCAAAACAGTTTCAGAAGTACACCCCCACCCCTACTTTTCAGTGCCAGACTGACATGGAGTTGAACTGTGAAACATGTTATCCGTTTTGTTAACTTGTCATTGCATGTTAATGCAATGCTAAATCCCCAAAGAGGCCTCATTGCAATGAACTGTCTCTAGGCAAAGCTAAAATATAAAGCATTAACTACTAAATGTGTAAAAAAATAGCACAATCTCTGCATTCATACTTTAGAATGTGTAGGAGGGGAAAAGTGGCAAGGCAGGAAAAAAATCAACAATTTATGTTTGTAAGCAGAAAGCTAAGAATGTGTCAGCAGCGAACCTTCCCCCAGTTCATTGAGATTTTGCACTGTTCTTTCAGAGAAAGATGTGTAAAAATAGCTTTGGTTGCAGACAGAAACCCACAATTGGGAGGATGTGTTTTGGTGGCAGCTGGGCTCTGTGAATTTTCTTCAAAGTTATATGGTTTGTGGGCAGACATTTGGGCTTTATAAGGCAAAGCTGTGGCTTTATGACCTCCACAGATGCAATCCTGCATACAGTTAACACATACCAACATTCGATTATTCACTCATGATGCTTTTCTAATAGGAAAATTATGGCAGTGTTCACATGTGCGAGATAATGCAGGGGGTGGGGAGGCGAGGTTATTTGCTCCGCAGGAATTTGACCTGCATTTGCGTGATCACACAGTGCCTGGGAGCTGTGGGGGTGGCCCGCCACTGCGTGATCAGACGCAACCACGGGTGAGTCGGGGTTTTTTTGGCTGCGTATTTCCAGTGTGCTTCAACGAGGGATCGATGATTCGCATCTCCGCACAGAGTGCTCCCTATGCAGTGTGTGATGATGCGCATACCAAAATGGGGGAAAAACAGCAACATTGAGTCGGGATGGCCCAATCAGACCATCCCGACACCATGGAAGTGCTCTGGCGCGATCACACTGGAGAAAGTCCGTTCCTGGCCCGTAGAGAACCTGTTTGTTGCTGGGTTTCCCCTGGTATCTTTTTACTCTGCTTCTGCAGTGGAGCAAAATGGGTTGCCGATGGGAGCGGGACACTTGGCAGATGTTGGTGTCTGATCGCGCCCTTAAAATCTTCCTGGCATTCGCGCCAGTGGCACAGCTAATTCTGCATGTGATCACACCCTATATCACAGTTAGGCAAAAATGTTTATTTCTTATACTTATATGCCACCTTTCCATTCACCACTTGTTAACTATGGTGCAATAATTGGATCATGAATACAAGGATCATCAAAGGTTGCATAGCTAGCACTGAGTCCAGTAGCCAGTTTGGTTTAGTGGTTAAGTGTGCAGACTCTAATCTGGGAGAACCAGGTTTGATTCCCCACTCCTCCACTTGCACCTGCTGGATGACCTCGAGCAAGCCATAGTTCTGGCATAGCTGTTCTTGAAAAAGAGTAGTTTCTGTCAGAGCTCTCTCAGCTCCATCTACCTCACAGGGTGTCTGTTGTGAGGAGGGGAAGAGAAAGGAGTTTGTAAGCCGCTCTGAGACTCCTTTGGGTAGTGAAGGGTAGTAAATCCAATCTCTTCTCTTCTTCTCCTCTTCTTTTCTGATATATATCTTGTCCCAGAATGATAAGCGCTGACTCGAAGATTCTATGTGAAAAGTCCCTGATATACACCACATATTACCAAGCTTTTGGCTGCATGGAAATGCAATTAAGCAAAGATGTGGATTTAAATAAGATAATGAAAAGCACTGTGGGGCAGAGAAGTGTTGAAACATCATCTGCCATTAAAACAACAACATTTACACTTTTTGTCTGGGATTTTTTTTCATAAATTGATTATTTAGATTGAATATGAAATTAAAGTACCAGAAAATTTCAGATTCAAAAGACACTTAGAGAAAGGGCACTCATGACAGAGGAGTCCATTGCTCCAGGACATCACAGCTAATCTTATTGAAGGAGATTGAGATTTTCCAGGTTCTCAGTCTCATGGACTATCTTGGCTAGAGCACCTTATACAATGACTTTAAAATGCTTTAATTACTAGGTGGGTATTAAATTGGTTAAAAATGGTAGTTCCTATTCCTTAAGGAAAAAATAGCTCACCGGAATGGGGATGTAGCACTTCCTTTCCCACAATTTGTTTTATTTCTGTATTAACACCACAATGAGCTTGAGGGCTGGGAGAAAGATAATATGGTACATATCACCTTCAAGAGGTTCTGGAAACTGCAGACCTTTCACACAGACAGTCATGCCAAGGAAAATTATGGAGAGTCTAATTAAGGACATGCTGGTACAGTAATTGTATAACCTTCTCAGGTCAAACCAGCACAGGTTCTTCAAGGGGGAAATTGTGCTTCTGTAACCCGTAAAGATATCTTTTGAGAAGTTAATTGAAGATTAGATATATGGGAGCTAGTGGACATTATTATTAATGAGAATTGTAATTTGAACTTATCCAACTCTTTCATTGTAAAACATACTCATTCCTTAGCTTTGAATAAAACCTAACAGTATCATCTGGTCCAGTTACAACACAAGATCTCTGTGATAATTTGCATGCCTGAATTCTCATCCACTGAAGCTTCCAAGAACTCAGCTGCATGGACACTATGCTTTGTAACATCTAGGGATGGCATATATGATTTTTATGTCAGTCTTTTAGCACCCAAATATCACTACATGATGCTCCATGTGTAATAAAAATCAAAACAACTTGGGTTTCAAGCTTGATTCCTGAACCTGCTTGGTCTAGCTAACTAGTTCCTGCAGCCCTTTTCTGCTGTTCTATATTCAATCTCTTTTAAAATCTGTTTAGGACAGTCAGGGATAATATCATAGTAGAATAGTAGCTTTAGCTGCCAATTTACTCCTCAACCACACACACCCCTCAATACAAGAAAGCCTTCTATTAACACAAGTCCAAGTGTCTCCTGACCACCTCAGGTTTTTTACATACCAGAGGAAAACATCAGAAAACAAACAGAACATGTATTTGCATATAGGGCATGGTTTGGTCAAATGAACCCAGATTGCAACACTTCCTAATCTGAGTCGTCATTATCTCCATAGCTTTGTGGCTAACCACAAACTGTGCAAAGTTGTTGGTGTATTGACTGCAAGGCAGATCAGTCACAAAGCTCATGGACAAAAAAAATTCCATCCCATGGGGATAGGCAAAATTCAGATGCACCTCCTTTTGCAAAAAAGGGCTTTCTGGCAGAGCTTTAAGTGTTGCAATTAAAGTTGCTAAACTAGGTAAACCTGCTGGGTGACACTGGATCAACAGCAGAGAAGCCTGAAGTTTCTGGGATTTTCACAGACAGGCAAGATTCAGCATCCTATCCCAATTCAAACATTATGAGATTAACAAATTTGCATGTCTTTCAAAGAGTACTATAAAGAGGAAGTATAACATAAGGAAGCATGCAAGTCTATGTGGTAGGTATAGGAGACATGTTTGGCCCCTTGCAGATGTCCACTGCATCTTGAGAGATAAGCATTTCACTGCATTCTATGGTGTTTGCTATGGAAAACATGTCTGGTGAGTACAACACACATCAGCCCTCACCTATGCCAACAATGTACCTTCATCCTGGACTTCTAAAGAAAATGAGAGCCTCCGACAATGTTATCAATTTCGCTGAATAAGTACAACTAGCAAAAGAAAAGACAAGTGGACACATGGAAGCTATTAAGAGGCTGTCATTTCACATTTTTCAGTTGCTTCTAAACATGGCTCAGCTTGAAACAATGCTCTAGTTATGCTTGCATAAATAAGGCGTAATGGAAAATGCATGATGCTAAGCCATGTGTGTCCAAGTAGGGCATGCTGGCCACAGAGAATGAGAAATGGAGCAAGCAAGAAGATTTCTTTCTAAGACTCTTGAGAGTCCCTTGGACTGCAAGAAGATCAAATCAGTCAATCCTAAAAGAAATCAACCCTGACTGTTCCCTGGAAGGCCAGATAATGAAACTGAAGCTCAAATACTTTGGCCACCAAATGAGAAGGGAGCACTCACTGGAGAAGACCCTGATGCTGGGAAAGATTGAAGGTCAAAGAAGATGGGGATGGCAAAGGATGAGATAGTTAGACAGTGTCATTGATGCAACGAACATGAAATTGAGCAAACTTCAGAGGATGGCGGAAGACAGGAGGGCCTGGCGGGAGCTGGTCCATGGGGTCGCGAAGAGTCGGACTCGACTGTGCGACTGAACAACAAAATCCTGGAGGCAAGATTTCAGGTGACACAGAACTCTTCCTCACCTTCAAATAAGTTGGGAAATGCCTCTGAAGAATATTATTGAACTCCCAGATCTTTAGAACCATGTGGTGTATCATATCTGCAAGACCACCCCTTCATCTATGTCCCACCACTTCACTCATCTGAGTAGGGACTTCTGCAGGTGCCACTCTGCAAATGGGCAAAATCAACAACTGCCTGTACATGTGCCTTCTCTGTAGTGGCCCCAGCCTTGCAGAATGGCCAGCCTGAAGAGATCAGGAAGGTTCCCATGCTCCTGGCATTTTGCAAAATACATAAAACAGAATTGTTCAGGAGGCAATTTTTATAAAAGAAACAGGGCTACATGTTAACAGATTGCTCCAGGAAAATGCACTGTTTCACCTTATACTATACCATGTTCTGCTTTGCTGAATATGTCATGTTTAGTACTTATGCTTTTTTCAGTGAACAGCATGTTTCAAATTTCTGCAATCTTAGTCCTATAATGTTGCTTATTACACATATCACCCAATTGATTGCACTGATATACATTGTATAATTCACTTTTAGGTGGAATATAAATAATGTAGAATAAAAGAGTAGCCTATCCATCTGTCCCGACCGCGGCCGGGAGAAGCAGACACTGAAACCCGGGAAGTCTTGGAAGCAGACTGGAACTCCCCCGAACTTACCGCAACAGCAGAAAGGCAGCAGGGCACCAAGGGACCCATGCCAGGTGACGGTTGCAGAACGGAGCCCCCGGCAGCAAGAGGCGCAACATGGGGCAATTATGCAGAGGCAGCGAGACCACAGAGACGTCCGAGAGCTCCGGCCGGGAGAGCCCGATGTCAGCGATGAGACGAGGTGTGGACGATGGAGAGGGGGCCGGCCGAGTGCCGGAGCAGAGCAGAAGCAGCCAGCACAGGGCAGGGCCGCAGCAGCTCGGCGTCCCGAGCTTTAGCAGGGGGCAGGGCCCAGGTGGAGGGGAGGGCAGAGGAACCAAGCGGGGGGATAAAAGAGGGAAGGAAGGAGGCGGCCGAGGAGGAAGACTGGGCTGGTTAGCAGAAACAAGTGAAGGGAAGGAGAGAGTGCGTGACTGACAAAGGGGTCACAAAGCCAGTGCCAGGTGGTTGAAGAAGGTGCAGTAACCTCCTGCCTCGAACCACAGACTGAGGTCTTTCCTCCTCCTTCCCCTTTCATTCTCCCACGGGTTGCGGTGACCCTCTCGAGGGAGAAAAGAAAAGGGAGAAGAAGCTTACTGCAAACATCTCCAGACGAAGGAACCGAACGGGCCGAGCCGCTTCAGCACCTGACCAGAATGGTGACCGGGGGTCAGTCAGGGTCTGCCAGGGAGACCCGTGACACCATCCAATATCTATGATGCTAAGAGGTATCAATTAAACACAGGATACTCAGATAAAAGACACAATGGAAACATGTAGGGATGGGCACGAACTGAACCACAAAGCAAAATTCACCACAATTTTTTCTCTGTTCAAGGTTCATGAACAGAAATTCATGATGGGTCTACCATCATGAATGTCCACAAACTTTTAAAGGAGTTTGTGGAAGGAACAGAAACCAGACATCACCTGACATGCCCCATGCCACTTTGCAGTGATTACCAGAAGCAGAGGAAATGGGTAGGAGGCTCAAGTTCATACCATGAAAACTACAATAGAATACAAGGTATCTGGAAGACCCAGGCTATAGTGGGACTATGTTAGCTCAAACACAGACTTGGAGAGCCTGGTCTGAAATGGGTCAAATTTCTACCAACCCCCCAAATCCTAGCATAATAATTTGATTTATAGTAGCATCCTTTTTCTATGTTCTTCCATTAATTAGACGGGCTGTCACATAGAGGAGGGCAGGGAGCTGTTCCTATTGGTAGCAGAGGACAGGACTCACAATAATGGGTTTAAATTAAGGGCAGGAAGGTACTGGCTGGATATTAGGGGAAACCTTTTTACAGTAAGAGTTGTGCAAAAGTGGAATCCGCTGCCTAGGGAGGTGGTGAGCTCCCCCTCACTGGCAGTCTTTAAGCAGCAGCTAGACAAACACTTGTCAGGGATGCTCTAGGCTGATCCTGTATTGAGCAGGAGGTTGGACTAGATGGCCTGTATGGCCCCTTCCAACTCTGTGATTCTATGATTCTAGATTATTTACTTCCACGCTGTCTTAATTAGAAAGCAAAGCACACTGTGCTGACAACAGACTCCACATCAGCATAAAAACTAAGCAGACAAGGCCACCACACCCTTATGGACTCAGGAACAAAATAAAAACCCATGCAACATAAATTTTTCCAAAGGTTAATGCCAGTGTCAAATCCTGCATCCCACAACTCTTGCTGATGTCACTGTCTTTTTAATCTTGACCCTTCTTGTCCAAGGAAACATACATTACAGTTTATTTGGAATTTACAAGGTCCATTGACGTGGACAGTTCTTGAAAGAGAAGGCAATAAAAACTCTTAACTTGAACTATATCAGCAAAGATATAACCCAGGTGCTCTAAGCAGACCTTGAAGGGAATGGAAACTAAAGGAAAGGTGGACTTATCCAAGACACAACTTACAAAAGAACCCGCCACAGGTCAACTGGTGACTCCTTTATCTTTTCCTCCCTTGTACAAATGAATAAACATTGACCAGATTTTTGTTTGCCATCTTCCATGTCTTCCAATGCTGCAAAACTGTTTAACCCTAAGACCATAATATTTCTTTGTTAACAATCCCCCTCCAAATTCATTCCTTGTTGCCCCCCCCCACCCCGGATACTCCAATCAGCTGAATGTGTTTTCCCTTTTGTTGAGTGAAAACTAACAGAAAAAAAAGTAACTGAAAACATTTTAGCAAAAAACTGCCACAAATTATAATTCAGGGCAGCTCACAACTAAAGTTACCAAATGAGACAGTTTTGTCTAGGTAGCATGAATTTGTTTGACTTTTTATAAAATCAAGGAATTGTCACAGAATCCAAGTGATAATCTGTTTGTTAATCTTTACAGTTTTGACTACCTTTTAAACACTTTTAGCTTTATAATTAGATTCAGGATCTTTATTTTGGACCCAACTCTGGACACAACCAGAAAGAAGCAAGGATAATTTTTAATATAAACATTTGGAATATCTGAACATTTTAGAGCTCCATAATGTAGTTCAGTGATCAGAACAGTTGGAAATCAGAAAATAAACAATTTTATTACTGATTGTACTCTAAGAAGGCTGTATGAAAACCAAGGATCCACTGTGGTAAGTTCTGTAAAAAAACATACAGTATTTTACAAAGTCCTCTCAGGTCCACTATATATTTAGAACAGAAATGAGACAGCCAATGGCCAAGAGAATAGAATAGACTGTTCACCTAGTTTGAAGATAGCATAAGTGAGACTTAGAGAAAATGAGTTTTTAAAACAGATTTAGGTGCCTTCTTTCCCCAAGACCATTTTGAAGAATCTTGACCTTCAGATGCCTTTTCAAGGAATTTTAATTTATATAAGCAATAAATCTTAGTTTACACTAAAAAAATGCTACCAAATTTACAAACCACATTAGAAGCTGTTTATGACTGTTCTCCCAATCTACATTTTAATTTTTGTTATTTAAAAACAGCCTTATAGCTCACTTTACCGCTCCCTCACTGTGTGGAACCAACTACAGAGCTGATCAGGCTCAAAAACACACAATGGTCAAAGAATAAAGAATCTTCCATTTAGGGGAACAATGAACGATCAGCATGGATTAGGCTAAAAAGCATGTTGACAGAAAGACCACAGCCTCAAGCCTGGCATGCATGTGGCTTTGCAGTTCTGGGAAAGAATGAAAAATTAGAGAAAGAAACTCAAGAATACCCAAATGGGATGCTGTTTCTGCAGCCAACAGAATCTAGTCAGGCAACTTCAAAGGAAATTCAATTGGAAATTAATGCAAGAATACAATGCTAAAGCAGCAGAGAACAGATCCCAGACTGCGCATTTATTCATTTTGTTTTGAAACGGGGACCTTTGAAAAGAGCAAAAGTTACTGTTTGTTCCTTTTTTTCTTTCTTCAGTTTATTATTATTTTAAACATATGCAGAAATTTCACAAGTTGCAACAAAACCTGGAGGAACATGTGCCATTCCATGTCTTTTACTAGGAAAGGGGCTATTAAGAATCTATGGCTGAAGAAGACTAGCACGGAAGGGGGGTGTATATCAGGGACTTTTCACATTTAATAAGGACATTAACCAGGAGCCAGAGATTCTGGAAAATAATTTGGTCCCCAAACCATTCACAATTTAAGAACTATTCCATAGAATATTTCCATCGACGGAAAGGAAGAACAATTATAGCCAATTCCCTTGTCATGGCAGATCTCTAATAGCCCTATCATGCTGTTCCTATCTCCAAGATACAGCATTTGAGGGTGCACTTTGGGCTGCAGCAGGAGGAGGCAGTGAGGAAACTGTGCTCCATAGATAGTAATCCCTTCCTTCCATATAAATTATCAATGGATCCGAGCCATTGCCCCTCCCTACTTCCCTTATATGTGGTTTGGAAAGTGAAGATTTCCTGGTTTCTAACAAAACACTTTTATATGAAAATTCTTCTAATCCTGGTTTCTAGCTAGAAAAACAAAGTAGGAACTAGGAAGACTTCAGTCTCTGAGCCATGCATGACCCCAGGGACGGTCAAGTTTGTCATTATGTCTGAATGCCACTTAGGCTTCCAATAAGGTTTTACTTTGTCTAAAAATGGAAATGGGTACACAAAGAACAATGAAACTGTTAACCAGTCTAATAATACAGCAAGGATTAGTTAGTGAATGGAGAAATAAATCAATAGACCAGTTAGAAAGGACTTGGAATGTGCTCGATTTGGTTAAACACTCGTACATTTTATAAGACCTGGTAAAAGGAAAATTGAAGTAAATAGGAGAAGACACCAATACTACGACAATAATTGGAACCACTTTAAACCATCCTTCCCAATAAATTATAATCAAAATATTCCCTTAGGTTGATTGAAAAAATGACATTTGTTCTTGGCAGAACGATATGCACATACATAAAGAATAACTAATGTTTGTATTTATTTAGGCCATTTATATGCCACCTTTCTACATTATGAAAAGAAAAGTGATACTGTTGATACTGACATTTGATGAAGAGGCAGAGAGCCTGAATGTTTCAGAGTAGGACTGTGTTCATTTTAAAGAATGGATCAACCAAGATTATGTGAATGAAGTATGAATGTATGGATTTCAATTATTTTTTAATAACCTGCAAGTGGGATACCTGCATGGACTCATAGGGGAAGGGACAGCCCCTTCTCCCCTTCCTAGTTGGCTCCTAGTGACTTAGGATGAAAGCACATTCTGTGCACTTTCAGACCCAAGCCTATGGTTGCCAACTCCATGTTAGAAAATTCCTGGAGATTTGGGGGCAGATCCTGGGGAGGGGAGGGTTTGGGGAGGGACCTCAGCAGGGTACAGTGCCATAAAGACCACTGTCTGAAGCTCCCATTTCTCCAGGAGAACCAATCTCTATAATTTGGAGATGAATTGTAATTCCTGCCTAAGACACTGTTGAAGACCCCCACCACCAGCAACTAGGCAATGCCTGGTGCCATTTTGGATTCCCACAATGTCTGCACATGCACAGACATTGCTGGTCCCATTCTGAGGAATTTCTAACCCTTCCAACTAAAAAAAAACAAACTTATCAGACTTTTCTGAAAACCAAAGCGTTCCCCAAAGTTTGCAGAAACCTCTACCTGAGCGCTGGGTTGTTATGTCCCCTAGAGGATTTTTTGTTTTGCCTGGTAGGGCCACCCAACCCTCAGATATACTCAATACATTATTATAATTACAAATTTAAAATGTTCCAGTGTATATATTTGTTCTCCATTGTGAGTCTATTCACCTTAAAAAAAGAAGAAATCTGAAGAATCTGTGAAAGAATGCCAAAATGTTCACAAAAAAGAGACACAGTTTGTTTTAGGAGAAAAAGAAGAAAATGGTTGTTGTCAAAGCACACATGAGAACCATACCATTTAGTGCTGTACTCAAGAACAGCTATTCATTGGTTGAATTTTAAATCTGAAATTGCCAGCATCAGTGCATCAATGAAATTCTAGACATCGGTGAAGTTATTTTGACTAGCATATGGGTGGATTACCATTACAACTTGGGTTAGTTTTTATTAAAGTAGATTTCCTCTTACTAGAATCAAACAGACTGAAAAACAAAAGAAAGAAATAAAAAGCATATGGGTGGATTACCATTACAACTTGATGATTTTCACATGGGTTAGTTTTTCTTAAAGTACATTTCCTCTAACTAGAAACAAACAGACTGAAAAACAAAAAAAGAAATACAAATTGCTAAAGGAAGACGGGGAGACAACAGAGAAGCTCAATGAATTTTTTGCTTCTGTGTCCACTGTGGAAAGTGTGGGCCTACTCATGCCACAGCCACTATTTTCAGGAAGGGAGTCTGAAGAACCGAGCCAAATTGAGGTGATAAGAGATCAGGCTCTAGACCTACTGGGGAAATTAAAAAACAATAAGTGTTCAGGGCCTGACCTGAGTCCTTAGGGAACTCAAATGTGAGACAGTTGATCTACTAACCTGTATATGTAACCTATCACTAAATTCAGCCACTGTACCAGAAGACTGGAGAATAGAATATGTTACACCAATTTTTAAAAAGGGGTCACTGGGGTTTTTTTTGAACTCTAAACACAATGCAAAAGGTGCATCGGGAGAGAAAGGGAACAAGTAGAAGTGAGGCACTGGAAACAGAAGGGTGCAGAGAGAGGAGGGAGGGAGGGAGGGGGAGGGAGGTGCAAGAAAGCAAAATTGAGCATTAGAGCAAAAATTTATTCATATACTGCTCTGCAGTGGGTTTGGCCTACATGACTCACTTGCTGGGCCTTGTTTTAAATAGTCTTTGGCTCCTGAAGTTCAGAGGGAGAACAGTGAATTCTCATCTAGGAGTCTGATATTAAGAGAGTTTGACACTCAGAATAATCTTTACTCATACTGAGCACACTTGGGTTTCAGAGAAACCATTAAATTTATTCAAGGCAGGGTAAAAAAAAGATGCTCATCTTCAGTTATTGTAGTTCACTCCTAAGTATTTTGTCATGAGGAAAAAAGACATTGCAGAATCTGGAGAGCAGGGAAAGAAGCAGGTTATACATACAAACTATGGCCCATTATGCACTGACATCTTGCTCCAGAGAATCCGAGCAGTTAAGCTTGACTTCGGATTTGTGTGCTTGCTGTATGCCCCATTCTCTCCCCCCCCCAGTGTATCTATTTTGTAGTCTGTGTATTTACTCTGCAGCTACAACCAAAACCCACATTTTTTGCATAATAGGGGTGGGAACGTCACTTGTGACGTGGGGGGTGGACTCCAAAGGTTTTTTTAAAAATTTGAACAATTGCCCTATTGCAGCTGCACAGTAATGTCCAGTAACCACCTTCCATTTAAATCCTCCTTGTTCAGTTCTGTTAATGAAATTGACTAGAGCGGCTGCTAAGCTCCTGTGTCTTATTGCCAGTGAATTCTCTGTTGCGTTATTGACCACTGTGAAAAAGGGAAGGCGTCAACTCGAGAACTGTTTTCGAAGCTATGAAGCTCCCTTTTTCTTATTGAAAAGCTCTACTGGGGAGGGATGTCAAGTTGTGGTGGGAGCCTACCAGCAGGCAGATTGGGGGGTGGAGCATATGGAGCCATGTGAAAATCCAATGGAAGGCCTGGCACAAGGGTGGGATGGGAAATTGGAAAATCAAGACAAGGAGCAGGTGCAGTACCGGCAGATGATGATGTTAAGCCATGGGAGTGGGCACCAGAAGGCATGGAAGGCAAAGATCTTAGGGTCCAATGTGCAACAGGGAGGATCTAATGGAAGGTCTAACACGGGAGGGGTGTGTGTGTAAAGTTGGAAAGCCAAGATGAGGGGCAGGTGCAGCATGGGCAGATGATGATGTTAAGCCATGGGGGTGGGTGCCAGGAGGCATGGAAGGCAATCGTTGGTGGGGGGAGACCTCCATTTTAACTTTGAACATGCTACCTCTAGCCAAACCTTTTGAAGCATTCTTTGCCAATGATTTCTTTCTCCAGTGATCCAAGATTAGCAAAAAACTAATATCGCTAGACTAAGCATGCTTGTTTTTAAAAAATTAAAAATGGAAAGCCTAAGCAATAGTGGAATTTGTTCAGCGATGAAGGGGGGGAGAACCACTAACATTTTGCTATAAGATGGCTACCCGAGAGTAAATACAGATTGAAGAATCTCATATTTCAAGACACATGCCCAGCAAGAACCTGACCAATAATGACTGGGAGGAATGCCCTCAATATGGGCAGAGGAGGGGCAGGGGAGAAAAATCCAGTGGAATCTGTATGCTTTTGAATTATCTTCAGCTTGGACCACAGCAAAACCACTCTAAAACAATCCAGGTAAACAGTGAACTGAAAGCGAATTGAGTGATGAAGGTAGGAAAAACAATGCAGAATGGAAATAATTTGAAGGACATGTGCAGTGAAAGTGATGGGAATGCAGAACGACAAAGAAAACCTGACAGACATGCATGGTGAAAGCAAGAGAATACACCAATGCATAATAGACCCATGTATGCTGGAGCCGTTTGGCAAGCTGATCAACCCTCTTTGCTTCAGTGCTCTCCAGCCTGCTCATTTGCTCACCAAAGCACAAGGATAGAGTTCAGATTTGGAGTCATGAGTGTAAAAACTGATGGATTTCCCGCAGAATTTTATCATGCATTTGAAGATCAACTGATATGGCCACTAAAAGCCATCATTCAAAACATTATAATTGAAGGGAAAATTCCAGTGTATTGGAATGAAGCACTAATAACACTTATACACAAGCAAAACTCAGATGAGAAAGAAATTAAAAATTACAGACCAATCTCCGTGCTAAATATGGACTACAAAATATATGCATCTATTTTAGCTGCAAGAATGAAAAGAGTTATCTCTCAAATGATCCACAGAAAGCAGGCTTTCTTCCCAAAAGGCAACTTAGAAATAATGTAAGAATGATTTGTTGTTGTTCAGTCGCACATATGACACGCACCCTGAAAAAGGACAGGAATGTTTAAAATGAGTAAAAGCATATGCAAATGAGTTTAAATTCCCCCTCCCTGAGTCTCTCCGCAAAAGCGGAGAGGCTCGGGGGGAAAGGGTCATGTCGGCCCACCTCCCCTTCTCCTCTCCACCCAACCTGCCATGGCGGGCTGGCTAGAGACAGGGAGGGCAGGAAGGCAAACATGCCTGGCTTTTCTGCCCAATCTTCTCCAGGTGTCCCGCAGCTGTGGGGCACCTGGAGAAGGTCGGGCAGGGAACCCAGGGATTTAAATCCCCCCTCCAGTTTTTCCGCAAGAGCAGAGAGGCTCGGGGGGGAAGGGGCCATGTCTGCCTGCCTCCCCCTCCCCTCTCCAGCCAACTCGCTGCGGCCAGCTGGCTGCAGAGGGGAATGGCAGGGAGGCAGACATACCTGGCTTCCCTGCCTGATCTTCTCCAGGTGCACTGCAGCTGTGGGGCACCTAGAGAAGGTTGTGCAGGGAACCCAGGGATTTAAATTCCCCCCAAGCCTCTCTGCCGGCAACCAGGAAAGGCCAGGGGGCGGGGCCTGGGCTCCTTACTGCTGGAGCACCGCCCCAGGGTGTTCCAGGAGGAAATGACCCCTGCAACTGACATTTCCTTCAAGTGATACCAATTTCTGAGTGCTATCACACAAAATTGTGCCTGGGCTCCTTACGCGTGATATGATATTTTGCGTGATATGATATGGTTCTCTGGCTATCATCTAATAGATATACCTGAGGGGATATTTTGCGTGATATTTTGCGTGATATGATATGGTTCTCTGGCTATCATCTAATAGATATACCCAAGGGGTTTCAGTGCTAAAATCTATATAATACTGTAGTGGTTTGAATCTACTGAGTAATGGGATAATTAATTGTAGCCTTTCTTCTTGATACAATTCGCAATGCAAAAATATATGTGTGATAGATTCAACCACTTTATTTGAACAGGGACAGCAACCCTGCTGCAAGGGCAGGTGGGAGAATCTCCCATACAAAACTGCAGAAGGCAATGCGTCAAACTGTGCTCTAGAGAAGACCCATCTGCATCTTTCATTTGTAATATCCGAAATATATGGGGATAGTGCACCTCAGTCCTTTTCTTAGGCTTTTATAATTTGAAGGAAGTATTGCTTAATCATTTTGGGACTCTGTACCAATTAGTCTTTGGGTGATTAAAACTTTTGCATTGTTGAGTCCCATATCAGGCCTACTGAGTGCAAACCAATCAGCTTAATTTTATCAGCTATCTTTGAGCACCATGTAGGATAAGGGTCAGAAACTAACAACAGGAGGATTAAGACCTTTGGTTCAAGATGAATTTTTATCCAGTAATAGATGACATGTTCCCAGATTTTTAATTCGACTCTGGGCAAACCAGCTTCCTGCCTAAGAATGAATCAGGAGTACATCTAGGTGCATTAAATAGAGATCTAAGAAATTTTGATTGGACTGTTTCTAGAAAATTAACATTAGCAGTTAGTCCCATTTGCGATCCATATAAGAGTTGAGCTAAAGATTTTGTTTGAAATAGTTTCAGGGCTGCAGGTATAAAGCCCGCACCTTCTCTTCTAAAGAATCTTAGGATAGCGTTTGCGCTCTTTTCTGCAGCATTTGCTGATGCAATTGTATGGGCTTTGAAGTTAGCATTAAATGTAACGATGACTTCCAGATATTGAAAGTTTTTAACTTGGTCTATAGTGTTCCCATTAATTTCCCAGTTGGTTTTTTTTAATGTCTACTAAAAGGTATAATTTTAGATTTTGAGTAATTAATTGTCAAAAGCTCTGTATCACATTGATGACTAAAAAATTTTAATGGCATGCTTTAGACCAATTTTTGTTTGTGATAGGAGAACCGCATCATCTGCATACATGAGAATTGGTACCTTTCTTCCTGCAAGACTCGGGGCATGGACATCTATCTTATGGTGTTGGCATTGTAAACAATTTAAGGGTTGGTTCTCCCATATGTGGTGGGAATGTCCAGAGGTTAGAGATTTTGGTCAAAAATAACACAAATTATAAGGAAAATATGTTAAAATCTCATTGAATGTAGACTTCAAACTAATGTTAATGGGAAACAAGGCAGTCAATAAGGAAACCCAGGCTATACTCAAAGCTATGGTGTTAGCAGGCAAGGCAGTGATAGCTCTGGGATGGAAAGATAAGAGTAAATGGACAATAGATACCTGGCACACTTATTTGTTTGATTTTGTGCAGTCTGACATCATCGAGAGGCTGCGCCAGAAGACCACATGGGAGGACAAAGCCGAAGAAATCAAAACTAGATGGAAGACCTATCTAAAGTGGATAACATCGGAAGGAAGACAGGACATTCGGTGGAAGATTCAGACTTTGTGCCCGTGGCTGTGAACAAAGGACCAACAAACATGGGGTGAAGGGAGGGAGGGGGGAATTTAACGAGTTATGTAAAGTAAGGAGACAAAAGATATTATGTAACATATAGAAAACCCACAAAAATAAACTTATAAAATAAAAAAGGACATCTATCTTATGTGCACATTGAATCAACGTGTTTACATAGATATTGAATGAAAAGGGTGCTAATAAGAAAACAATATTTTCTTGGATAGTTTACCGCCTTGAGTGTACCTTATCTGAAGTTCATTATTCTCATGAAGCTTAATCATCAGGTATAACAATCTTCTATCAATGGATGTGTCTCCCAATTTTGCCCATAATCTTCTTGGAAAGATAGTATCAAAAGCAGCCCTGAGATCTATGAATGCTGCATATAAATGTTTCTTGGGAGACATTGCATGTTTGTGGATGAGATAATCCAATACCAAGCAATGATCCATGGTTGAACAGCCTTGGGAAAAACCTACTGTTCAATTTCTAACAGGTTCTCTTGGTCTAGCCATTTACATAGTTTCAAACATAGGTGTTTAGTGTACAGATGATATTCAAGAGGCTGATTGGACTATAATTTTTTATACCCTTTCTTATATATAGGGATTATGATGGCTAGGCCCCAGTACTTCGGTATCTGGGCTGATTGATCTATATATGTAAATAAATTAGCTAATATTGGAGCCCACCAGTCTATATGTATTTTAAGCAGTTCTACTGTGATGAAGTCACTTCCTGATGCTTTGCCATTTTTTTGCTGTAATATTAATGAAGTGACCTCATTAACTGTAACTGGGGGCCAAGATGGAATATTTGCTAAACAGTCAATTCTAGGTGATAGATATTATTGGTCTTTATACAAGACTAGAAGAAAGGCCCGTTCCGGCAATGAATGCAATGGGCGCTAGGAAGGGGGCCTGGGTGAGCGTGGCATCCCCAGCCCCCTTAGTCCCGTCGGAGCGTGATGGGAAGACCACGGCAAAAGAACAAAAGGGGAGGATGGAACAAAGGAAGTGGAAGAGGGAGGGCAGGAGGGAGACTCAGAGGGAAATAAGGGAAAGAGATGGGGGGAGAGGAGAAAAAGATGGGGAGGGAGAAGAAGGCCACTCCCATGGAAGGAGCCGGTGGCTGAGGTAGGCCGCCATTCCCCCCCCCCAGCAAGGCCCAGCTGCCCCACCGGCTGAGTGATGATTGAGGCGGACCGGCCAGCCTCCTGAAAAAGGGCCCACTGGCCCGGATAGAGCTGCCATGACCTCTTTGGGCAAGGGAAGGTCAGGGAAGGCCGGGCCCTCCCCCCAAAGAAGGGTCCGCAGCCTCTCTGGGCCAGGCAGCATGGTCCCAGGGAAGCGTGGTGTGGCCATTCCCCACCTCCCTGAGCCTCGGTGGGGTACGCCACTGGGCCAGTGAGGTGGGGGACAGCACAGAGAAGCCTTGCAGGGCCCTCCCGCCCCCCAAAGAAGAGGTCGTGGCCTCCCTGGGCCTGGCCGCGCCAGCTCAGGGAATCGAGGTGTGGCCATTTCCAGCCTCCCCGAGCCCAGTCAGGGCTCAGTGGTGGCCCTGCGAGACGGGGGGCGGCTAAGAGAAGCCCAGCGGGGCTCTCCCACCCCTGAAGAAGAGGCTGTGGCCTCCCTGGGCCTGGCCACGCTGGCTCAGGGAACCACGGTGCGGCCGTTTCCAGCCTCCCCGAGCCCAGTTGGGGCTGGCGGCATCCCAGTGAGGCGGGGGGCGGCGCAAAGAAGTCCAGCAGGGCCTTCCCATCCCCCAAAGAATTGCCCGTGGCCTCTGTGGGCCTCCCTGTGGCCCCTCCTGCCCAAGCTGAGTCTGGCCACGGAGCGGGGCAGGGAAGCCCGTCGGGGCCCTCCTACCCGAAGCAGCTCATCCTCCTCCTGGTAAATGAGGAGAGCGGTCCAGAGTGACTGTCATCGGATGGAGACAGGCACAGTGTGAGGGAAATTTTCATCGCTGCTGCTTGCGTGGGCGGGACTGAGTGTAGGGAGCCAATAGCCTTGTGATGTTCTAAATGGCAGCTCATGCGGCCAACCTATTTTGGCACGCATCGAACGTTGGGAGACAAAAACTCAATTATATCTAAGGACAGGATATCAAAGTGTTTTCCCCAAATTTCTGATTGAATGGAATTTGTTATAACTTTAGGTTTATTCTCCTGTGTTCCTGTAATTATTTTCCAAAAGCTTATATTATCCCACTCCTTGGTGGCCTTAATAAGTGATTGCCACTGAGTGTACACAGCCGCTATCTTCTTTTTCCCCCAGTAAACTTTTATACTCCCTCTTCTTTGATTGAGTTTCAAGGTTGGTATTTAAATTTGGGTTTAGCGGGATATACTTTTAAGTTCTCTATGAGTTCAGTCTTGGCTTGGACACACTCCTAGTCAAACCACTTCTTATTCAGTGGTGTTTGCCTATCTTTGAAGCTACCAACTATTGATAGGAGGAGTAAGTTTTAATATAAGCATATCATATTTTTTAATATACTGTCTCCATTTTCTATAGACATCAGTGTATAGGAAATAGATTTTGCTTCTTCAGTCTGACTCTAAATGCAAAATTTCTCACTAATTTTAATATTCCGTTTATTTTTAACCATCCCTACCTGGTCTATCCCATCTAGCCCAGTCCTGTCCCTGTTCTTATGGGGCCTTGGTATTACTCCCCAACTAACACTAAGGAATTAGTGATCACTGACTGGTCTCACATCAACCTTGAATGTAATATTACTATTGTAAAGGTTCAAGGAGGTCATTATGTAATCAATTGCTGAGTGCTTTATACCTGACCAATAAGTAAATTGGCCTGGACAATCGTCAGGTAATGAGCCATTCAGGATGATAAGATTCAATCTATACGCCATTTGAGTTAAACATGCCCTGGCAAAATTTGCTATTGGATCTAATGATTGTTGGTTAACATATATTTGGGGTATGGCGGTGTCTAGATTCCCTAAAACTGATTTAATATTTGATTATTGTTTTGACCCAGCCTGGCATTAAAGTTGCCCCCAACTATTATAGATGCCATAGGAAATTTTCTCATGAAGCAGCATATCTGCTGTTCTACTTGTTCCCAGATATTTTTGTTGTATGACTGAGAAGGTTGGGGAGGCAAATATACATTAATGCATACAATTTTACAGTTTGTAAAAAATATAAAAGCAGCTGCTATTATTATTATTATCATCATTATCATCATCATCATCATCATCATCATCATCATCTCGCCCATCCTGTGAACAGGCTCAGGACAGCTCACAAAAGTGGTACAAAGTACCTAGATACATAAAACCAATAAAACATTTAAAAAATAATCAGAATTCTATCATACATCTCATACTGATTTAAAGTGCTCCAAATGTAGAAGGATTGATGGCGTGCTCATACTGTGGAACCTGAGGTCTCAGTCCTGCAGTGTCCCACATACTCTCAGATGTAAATAGCAGGCCAGGCAACGGGTTAGGGCCAGTCCTGTGCTCCAGATGGTCAGGTGGAGTAGTTGATGGTGTTACTGGCAGTGGCTACTGGTGGAAGAGCTCCGTTTTACAGGCCCTGCGGAACTGCAAAAGGTTCCTCAGGGCCCTGATCTCTTCCAGGAGCTTATTCGACCAGTAAGGAGCCACCACCAAAAAGGCCCTGGCCCTGGTAACGGCAAGCCTTGCATCCTTGGGGCCTGGCACAATTAAGCGATGTTGTGCCCCTGACCGTAGTGCCCACTGGGGTATATATGGGGAAAGGCGGTCCCTCAGGTAGGCCAGACCCTGGCCATGTAGGGCTTTAAAAGTAAGCACCAGCACCTTGAATCGAATTCAGTATGCTACTGGCAGCCAGTGCTGTAACCTAAGCACAGGCTGAATGTGCTCCCGACATGGGAGACCCATCAACAGCCTGGCTGCGGCATTCTGCACCAGCTATAGCTTCCGGATTTGGGACAAGGGCAGCCCCAGGTAGAGAGTGTTACAGTAGTCGAATCTCGAGATGACCGTCGCATGGATCACTGTAGCCAGGTCACAGCAGTCAAGGAAGGGAACAAACTGGCAAACCAGCCAAAGATGATAGAAGACCAATTTTGCAGTGACTGCTACCTGGGCCTCCATCGTCAGGGAGGGATCCAGGAGCATCCCCAAACTCCTAACCCTAGACGCTGGCGCCAAAGGCACCCCATCGAAAGCCAGGAGCAGGACCCCCAACCCTGAACTGCCATGACTCAGGCACAGGACCTTCGTCTTCGCCAGATTCAGTTTCAACCGGCTCAGCCGAAGCCAACCAGCCATGGCCTGTAACGCCTGATCCAGGTCTTCCGGTCTGGAGCCCGACTGGCCGCCCAACATCAGACAGAGCTGGGTGTCATCAGCGTACTAGTATACCCCAGTTACCAGCAATATTTATTTTCTCTATAGTGGCTCTCAGTGTGGTTGATACAAATATGCTCAGGCCTCCTGAAGGTCTTCCTCCTCTTGAACTTACAGTAGCAGGAACTAGGACTGCTATATAATTTGGTAATTCAAAGGCTTCCTTCATCCAAGTTTCCTGAAAAAATATTATGTCATATTACATTATATAACTAGTAAACTCTCCATCATGACTCTTGGATTGCCAATCTGCTATATTCCAGGAGAGAGCTCTGTCACATCTCCCTGGAAAGCATGACAATCACATTCCGGTGACAGATGGAAAATAGTTCAGTGGGCTGCACCACAATCACATTCAGGTCCTGGTATTTTGCCCCTTTTAAACAACAGGTCTGCCAAACTGCCAAAGCCTGTTCGTATTCTGTTAGCAGTCCTTTCCCTCTTTCTCCCAGCCATGGCTGGTGTGGATCACCTGGGAAGGGTTAAATGGCTGCCTGTCATGCCTGTCCCTGACCCGGCACCTGGGAGCCTGGAAAATGAGGACTCTGCACCTTTAACAACCTTTGAAGCACAAGAGTCGTCATTAAACCTAAGTGCCGTGGAGGATTAACACCAAACTACAGGACAGCTGGCACCTGAAGCTGATCAGGCAATACCTGGCCCTAGCAGCTCACCACCCAACTCGCCGCCACCTGTGGACTGGCTGACAAACCAAGCAATCAGGCGCAAGGAGGCACACTTGCATGGATGACGATCATTAAGCCCTGATTACTGACAGAAGCAAGGACTTCGCAAAGGAATGTTAACAAGATAACGAGCCAGCACACTATTTGAAGAGACCGCTGGCTGCAAGCAAACTGTGCTGGCAACCTCGTCCATGGACTAGACGCTTTGCACCTCTCACTCTGTTTTGGCTCTTGACTGATATCTAGGTTCGTCAATCCGGTCCGTGTTTTGGCGATCCCTCTGGCTCCTGGCTCCTGGCCCCTGGCTATGCTTCTTGACAACGATACTGAACTCTGACTATTGGTAACGTTGACGATGGCTTGGCTCTGTGTATTTGGAACTGTTTGCTTGGACTCTAGTTGCTCCCTCTGGCTGACTCTTGGACTTGCCTTTTGACTCTTCCTCTTTGACTGGCCTCCTGGCTCTGTCGTGGCACTGCCAGCCATTTAAACCTAACAGCTTAATGGCAGACCAGCTGAGCTGTTAGGTTTAAATGGGTACGAGCCATTTAACCCTTCAGTTTTGCTTCCTCCCTTCAAAGGGGGGAGCAAAAACGGAGGGTAAAATGTCTGCCAGCTGGCTATTTAAAAGTAACAGCAGAGCGGCAGACCCCACACTGCTCCACTGTTATGTTTAAGTGGCTAGCCCTGGACAGCCAAACCAAACTGGCCAAAATTCAGGTAAATGTTCAGGGAAAGCACCTTCCTGGAACATCGGTTCCTGAGCTCTGAACCAGCCCAGGTTTGTGCCGAATTTTGGCTTGTGAGCCAGTTTGTGCCCATCCCTACTAGATATCATTGTAAATTTACATTGGTTACTGGAGCATATAAGATAATTTTAGAAGAAAATCATCTTGTGTTTCACAGATTACATCAAAGCTTTTGACTGTGTGGATCATGAAAAGGGGTTCCGGGGTGCCTTGTGGGAGATTGTCAACAAGTCCCTCTCTGAGGGGCTGTTCCCAGAGGCACTCAAGGAAGCGGTGGTGTGCCTCCTCCTAAAAAAGCCATCTCTGGATCCGGCCAAATTAGCCAACTATCAACCGGTTTCCAACTTGCCCTATTTGGGCAAGATAATAGAGAGGACAGTGACAACACAGTTACAGGGTCTTCTGGATGATGCTTCCATTTTAGATCCCTTCCAGTACGGCTTTTGCCCAGGTCACAGGATGGAGACGGCACTGGTTGCCCTCACAGACAACCTCCCGAGGCATCTGGATCAGGGCGGATTGGCAGTGCTGTTGCTGTTAGACCTGTCGGCTGTGTTCGGCATGGTTGACCATCAGCTACTGACCCACCACTTTGCCGACATTGGAGTTCAGGGACTAGCCTTGCAGTGGCTTGTTTCCTTTCTCCACGATCGGCGACAAAGAGTGGCGCTGGGGGATCAGCTATTCCCAAAGGCACCCACTGGAATTTGGAGTGCCCCAAGGAGCAGTGCTGTCTCCAATGCTTTTTGACATCTATATGCGCCCTCTTGCCCAGATTGCCCAGAGGCATGGGCTGGGGTGTCACCAATATGCGGATGATACCCAGCTCTATCTGTTGTTGGACAGTCAGTCCGACTCCAAACCAGAAGACTCGTGCCAGTGCCGGAGGTTAGGAGTTTAGGAGTGCTCCTAGATGCCTCCTTAACAATGGAGGCCCAGGTAGCAGCCACTGCCAAGTCGGCCTTTTACCATCTTCAGCTGATCAGGCAGTTGGTTCCCTCCCTTGAATGCAATGACCTGGCAACAGTGATCCATGCAATGGTCACCTCAAGATTGAATTACTGTAATGCCCTCTACATGGGACTGACCTTGTCACAAATCCAGAAGCTGCAGCTGGTACAAAATGCTGTGGCCAGGTTGCTGATGGGAATCCCGGTTTGGGATCATATCTGACCTGTGCTAAAGATGTTGCACTGGCTGCCTATAGCATACCGGGTTCACTTCAAGGTGCTGGTTTAAAGCCCTTTATGGCCAGGGACCTGCATACCTGAGGGACCACCTTTCCCCATATGTACCCCAGAGGACGCTGCGATCGGGGACCCAGAATCGGCTGGCTCTCCAGAACTTCAAGGAGGCCAGATTGGTGGTAACCAGGGCCAGGGCTTTTTTGGTGGTGGCTCCACTCTGGTGGAATGAGCTCCCAGAAGAGACCAGGGCCCTGCAGGACATCTCACAGTTCCACAGGGCCTGTAAAACGGAGCTCTTCTGCCAGGCTTTTGCAGCCACTACCACTAACATCACTAACACCTCTACCGCCTACAATTGATACCTATGTTGGCAGAACCGTGACTCACTAGTCCCCTAAATACTGCCCAAGCCAATCACCCTAGACAGTTGAGGAAGACCGAAGAGCTGACTATCAAATGAGGAATGTTGCTAGCACTTATTATGTCTGAGTGTTAATACTGTATTTATTGATTTATGTGATTTTGTTGTTGGAATTTTACTTTCTTTGTAAGCCGCCCTGAGCCGGCCCAGGCCGGGAGGGCAGGATAAAAATCTAATAAATAAATAAATATCTGGTTTTAAAAGAAATGGGAGTGCCACAGCATCTAATTGTTCTTATGCACAACCTGTACTCCAGAAGAATATGGAGAAACAGAATGGTTTCTAATTGGCAATGGTATTTCATCTCTATACCTCTTCAATTTATATGCAGAACATATCATAGAGAAAGTTGGATATTATTTTTATATTTAGATGAAGGTGGAGTAGAAACATTAATGATTTCAAATATGGAGATGACACCACATTACTAGCAGAAAATAGTGAAGGTTAAAGCAGAAAGTGCCAAAGTAGGATTAAAGCTGAACATCAAGAGGACAAAAGTAATGACTACTGGGGAATTACACAACTTTTAAAGTTGATGATGAAGAAACTGAAATTGTTCAAGATTTTTGTTCCTTATATCCACCATAAACCAAAAGGGAGACTGCAAATAGGAAATCAAAAGGAGATTGAGACCGGGAAGGGCAGCCACGAAGGATCTAGAAAAGATTCTTAAGTGTAAGGATGTATTGCTGGCAACAAAGGTCAAGTTAATTTGTGCCATAGTATTCCCTGTTACTATGTATGGGTGTGAAAGTTGGACAATGAAGAACACTGATGGGTACAAAGTCGATTCATTTGAAATGTGGAGTTGGAGGAGACTTTTACAGATACTGTGGACTGACAAAAAAACAAAAAGAGTGAATTTCCCCTAGAAGCTAAAATGACTAAACCGAGGCTAATGTACTTTGGTCCCATTATGAGAAGCAAGAATTACTGGAAAAGCTGAAGGCAGCAAGAGAAAAACCCAAAATGAGATGGATGGACTCAATCAAGGAAGCCACGGCCCTCAGTTTTTAAGACCTGAGCAAAGCTGTTAATGATAGGACATTTTGAAGGACATTAATTCACAAGGTTGCCATCAGTCAGAAGTGACTTGTCGGCACTTACCATGCATAGACACACACACACAGAGGTAAGTTTACCCACCCCACGCACCACTGCACTGAACTACATTCAATGTCTCATCTAGTTGAGCTCTTATACTTCCGCAACATTCTGTGTGCTGTCTTATCTTAATTATCCCTACAGGGTAGAAAATATTATCCTCCTATTGGTTCAGATGCAAACCGTGGTTACATGAAAAAAGCCTCAGGCTCCCTTCATGGTTAAACTCACTGGTGCGAATAAGTCAACAGCATGCTTTTTACATTTACAATACCTAATGTCTGGCATTTAGCAAGCTGGTAATGACTTTCAGTCCAATCAGTTCTCTCTATGCCCACAACAATGTTCCAAGAAAAAATGGTCCCACATTGTGACAGATACACTAACCTGCCAAACCTATGAATGAGTTCATATCTAAGACATAAGTTGTCCATGAGCTTTTCTTGTGCTAGTGTGAGGCCACACTGGGGATGGCAGGCACTCACAAGAAGATGCCATTTATGGTTTTATATTTCTTCTTATTTGCAACAGTAACATTTACCACAATTATAAACTCATTAAATGGAAACACAGCAAACTGAAAGACTCCAGCCAAAGGCTTCCTTTGCACTTTCACCTTCATGCCTAGTAGTGGTGTAGAAGAGATGCTGTAAAAAAACGTTTTTCATGGGACTGAAATCTATGCAGTGCCTGAGTAAGATGTTTGCAGAAAAAGGTTTTTCTTCCAACCCTCTTCTACCAGCTGCCATGCATGAACATCAAAAAGGGGGCTACCAAGGGTTGGGAGGAAAGCCATGCACAGCGAGGAAGATAAAGTGAGTAAAATTATTTGTCTCACCCTTTTTTACCTGCAGATCCCACTGACAGAACAGGTAGAAAGGGTAAGTTTTCCCTTCTCAGACCAGTAGCCTATGTCGTACAGCTTTTCATTCAAAAAGTTACCCCAGTACTTGGCATTACCTTTTCAAGGCTCACAGGCAGCCACTGGGGTGGGAGAAGATAGGCAAAATCCATCTCTGCCAGCCTTTAAGACTGCACAGAACTCAGCCTATGGACTGCTTGCACCATATAGGTGATTATTTGTTTAAGGCTATAGTATATTTTGAAGGAACCCTTCAAAGGCAAGTTTACTCAGAAGTTCCACTGAGGTATAGTGGAATCCTAAGCAGAGTTACACCCTTCTGAAGCCCACTGACTGCAGTGGACTTAGACGGGGCAACTGTTTATGCCTGCCATGTTAAATAGGACTTCTATATAAATGTGCCTAGGACTGCCTGTGTTCCATGCTTACTTAGAAACAAGTACCACTATGTTCAGGGGTGGGGTTACTCTCTGATACATGAGCACAGGATTGTAGTCCTTAAAATCAAATCAGCTATTACACACAGGTGGATCAAGGGCACTATGGCCTGGGGCGAAACATCTTTTGGCTGTACCAGCACCCAGAGAGGTTAAATATGCTGCTACAAGGGCCAGGGCTTTTTCGGTGGCGGCTCCTATCTGGTGGAATGAGCTCCCGGAGGAGACCAGGGCCCTGTGGGACCTGATGCAATTCCGCAAGGCCTGCATGACGGAGCTCTTCCGCCAGGCTTTTGAGTAGGAGCCGCCACTGTCACTATACCACCACCGCGTTGCCATTGGCAACGCGAACTGGCCTGGGAACGGAGAACCAACGTGGGAAGACCGATTAAGAATGAGACAGTAGTACCACCAGTAGAGCCCCTGCCTTGGATGTACTATGTGAGCACTGATTTTATATGTAACTTGAAATTTGATTGTTTTATTGATTTTACTGTTTATATGGCATTGCCTCTTGTTAGCAGCCCTAATCCCACAATGGAAGGGCAGGATATAAGTTTAATAAATAAATTAAATAAATAAATAAATCATGAGGGCATAAGCTACCTCTAATTTAGATGTGTAATGGTTTGTAGTCAACAGTAGTCACAAGCAGTGCTGAGAGGAGCCAGTGAATGGATTGCAAGGTCCCGAAAGTTGACATACAAAATCCATGCCTCTGGACAGAAAGTATCTGGGAGCCCCAGCCAAAGGTGCTTAGCCCCCCCTTCCTTGCTCGCCACTGTGCCCACAGCTCATAGCCCCATTTCCTCCTCAGCCACCCACAATCCCCTACCCAACCCTTCCTAGGTACATGAACTACATAACATATGCCCTTACGCTGACAGTGCTGGGCACCATGTGCAGTGGGGAACATGGGTGGCAGCAGGGCTTGCCAGAGACAGGTGGTGGGAAAGTTCAGGCAGGGGATGGCAGAAATGGGTCCTGCCAGAAGCTCTGGGCTCTGGCAGCTGATGGCACTGGCCCCAAGGAGTCCCTTAGGCAAATCACTTTTTCAGCCTTCTGCCAGTAACATGGGGATGACCAGCCTTATGAAGGTCTCTTGTGGACTTCTAAGATAATGGTCATGAAGTGCTTTGGGCACTTGAAAGAAGTTACTAAGAGAGCAGGTCTATGCAGAGTTACTCCAGTTTAAATCCACTGAAATCAATGGGCTTAGACTGAATGGAATAACTGTGCAAGTGAAACTCCTGAGAAATGCACACCAGTTGGTTCTGTAAAAAACAAAAACAAACCAGCCTCCTCCTCTTGAAAAAAAAAAAGGGATTTGGTTGTTGCACACTGAAGTAGCCATTTGGCATTTGCCCAATCTCAGCTCACACACCCATTTTTTTTTTCATATCAGCTTCTAGTGTCCTGTGAATTGGTGAATTAATGTGGCTACACCAGCAGGGAACATCTCTGCAGTTTCCTCTCCAGATCCAAAAGCAGTATACGTTGCCAAGGCTGCTGTATGGATGCTGGAATGCACTTCATAGTACAGCCCCTTCTCCCACTCCAGCTATAGTGCCTGAAGCTCGATCTGTGGAACGGATTAGATGGAACAAAGAAGAAAGCTCTTTCCTGGCTACAACTAGGTCTAGAGAATGTTATTAAGTTTAATGTGATCAGGACTCAGAGAGGAGCAGGGGGGAGGAGGCTGAATCCCACCAGGAGTTGGCCTAGGCTCAAGAACACACAGTGTCGTAAAATTCCGGCTGAGTGAGCAACCCCCCCCCCCGCCTGCTACAACCTTTGGGCAGAAAAAAAAC
>NW_015167072.1:70179-79126 GCF_001447785.1 Gekko japonicus
AGAGCGAGCGAGACGGAGAGGCTGCCGAAGCGCCTGGAAAGTTTCGCCTTACCTGCGCCGGGGCCTGGGCAGGGCGCCGGATCCACCTGGGGGTCTCCATGGAGCGCGTCTGCGGAGCGGCTGGGGAGCTCGCTTCTCACCTGGGACATCGGACTGAGCCCTGCGAGAGACGCCACACGCCGAGACAGAGACGCATTGAAGGCGACGCTCCCGCCCTCCCTCCCTTCCTTCCCAGCCGGGCCACCAGCCGCTCTCCCCGGGGGTGAATCAGCCGCGTGGAGGTGGGGAAACCGCAGCGCGCCGGCCCAGCCTCTCGCCCCAAAGGTCCGCGGACACCTCCTCCAGACCCTCCAGCCCCAAGCAAGCGGCCGGGTCCGGCACCATTCTCTCCTCCGCCCCTGCCTGGCGCTAGGCGGGGGGCGGGAGTACCCCCCCCCCAACGGAGAGAAGGAGGGAAAGCGGGTCAGGAGGACTTACTGCTTGGACCGGCGCTCCCACGAGCCGAGAGTCATCGCATTGTCGCCTCCATGAGCAGTTCTCTCCCAACTCGCCAGCTGCCCCCTCTCCAAGTGCACTTTTTCAGCGACGAAAACTTTCGCTTCCTCTCCTCCCCCCTTTTCTATGACTCCGCACCACAGAGTCTCCCGCTTTAAGGGGAGGGGGAGAAACCACCCCGAGGAGAAGGCGCGTCTTTGCTGAACCCGGCAGCTTCTCCTTGACTGTAACGTGCAGTCAAAATAGACAAGTTTCTGTGGACAACTTTCTGCTCCCCCTCCCACCCTGTAAGCTCTGCCTCCAGCCTCTTACGCTGGAAATTGCAGTCGGCCTTGATTACTCAGTTTCCTTCAAACGAGAGATATTTGGGGCTCATCATGTAATCGACAATAAGTTGCTTGGCGCTAAGGTTTTTTTAAAAAAGCAGCAAAGCAAGTGAGGGAAAAACAGACCCCCATTTTAGAAAAGAAAAGGGAAGGCAGGAGATTGGGGGAGGGGGGGGTGTATGTGAAGCTGATTCCCAACCAGTGGCATAGCAGAAATAACATCTTCAAATTTATTTGTGGCAAGCCCCAAAAGGAACATCTTTATGTTGACACTGTTTCTTTCTGTTTGTCATCAAAGGCGCTGAGGGCTACATACAGCAACAACTCTGTGTGGTACAACAACTCTGTGTGGTAGATTGGGCTGACAGTAAGCATGACTGACCCACTGTTTGAGTTCAGTGCACCTTTAAGGGCAACAAAGTTTTATTCAAGATATGAGCTTTTGTGTGCAAGCACACTTCCTCAAATACATTGAAATGGAAGTTAACAGTTCATACAGATGCCTCTCCTTGGGTGAGCAGCAAATTAGCATATGACTTAATGCAGATGTTTTGACATATGTCTGCCAGTATAACACTGATCCTACATTCTCTTCTCTTGTAAATGAAGCTGGAAACTATTTTAGTTATTTACTTCATTTATACCTTGCCTTCCTCCACAGTGGGACCCGAAGTAGAGTATGCCATTCTCCTCTCCATTTTTTCCTCACAACAACCCAGTGAGGTAAGAATATAAGAACATAAGAGATGCCAATGTTGGATCAGGCCAAAGGCCCATCCAGTCCAACACTCTGTATCACACAGTGGCCAGAAATACCAGTGCCATCAGAGGTCCACCAGTGGGGCCAGGACATTAGAAGCCATCCCACTGTTGACCCCCCCAAGCACCAAGATGACAGAGCATCACTTGCCCCAGAGTCCCTATCTATACCTTGTGGCTAATAACCACTGATGGACCTCTGCTCCATATGCTTATCTAATTCCCTTTTGAAGCCATCCATGCTTGTAGCCGCCACCACTTCCTGTGGCAGTGAATTCCAAGTGTTAATCACTCTTTGGGTGAACAAGTACTTCCTTTTATCCGTTCTAACCCGACCGCTCAGCAATTTCATTGAGTGCCCACGAGATCTTGTATTGTGAGAAAGGGAGAAAAGTACCTCTAGGTTAGGCTGAAAGTGTGTGATTGGCTGAAGGTCACCCAGCAAGCTTCCATGGTAGAGTGGGGATTGGAACCCAGGTCTCCCAGATCCTAATCTGACACACTAGCCACTATACCACCCTACTAGGCAATTGCTGTACAAAAAGGACACAAGACAGCACAGGTTGCCACTGGGGATGCTTTCCTCAAAGGTGTCTGCACTATCAGAAATCCATACCAGAGCTCTAAATCGGAGAAAGAAAAGATTTTAATTTCTATGGGTTGCCCAAATTCTTGCATCCATACATTATCAATTCACATTATATATTTGTTGAGCAATTGTATTCTTTTTTGTCCTTATGGTAAAGGAAGCTTATGGTATGATGTGCAGTGCACATGCCTGAAACTTTTACCATCAAGTAACATCTTCACAGACTTTTAAAAAAATGTGAAAGATTACTGCTTTGTACATGATAAGTGTCTGAGGAGGTTCAAGCTCACTAGCCTTCAATGCCAATTAATGCATAACTTAAGTTTTCACTTTGACCAAATAAATCTACATTTACAGTAAAGTTAGCCTCATTACAATTTTAATCCAAACTAGCTAATTTAAGTGAACATATAACTATTTTCCTTAAGTGTGCATGTAACCAATTGTTCATAATATGAGGTCTGTAAAACCCTAATATCAACAGAGATTACATTTTTAGCAATTTGAGAGGAAAATTCTGAGGATTTTTTTTTTGGGGGGGACAATTTTATAGAACTTTCATCGTCACATTTTATGACAGCCACTGAACCACGCATTATGTTTCACTGGAGAATCTCACATGCATAGCCTTGAAGATGATGCTACTGAGAATTCAAAGGGATCTTCCCCATGGTGATGGTTCTGTGAGATTTTCTTATTGCCACTGCAGCTGCTGATTAAGGGGGCTTCTGCAGGGCAAGTTCCTCACACTTTCCTTCCCCAGTCCCCCACAGCCCTCATCCTTCCCACCCTGCCACCAGAGGGCTTTTTTGCTTTGTTTAAATCTGTACTTGACATATTGCTATAGGATGCGATTTTTAAAAAATCCTCAAAAGCTTCTAGTGGTTCAAGGGACCTGGGCAGGAGAAATGGCACCAAATGTGGGCAAGACCAGGAAGGATCTACATGCAACCTGCCCCAGCTTTCCTGAGATCTTTCCAAAAATATCAAAAAGATTGCAGAAAAACTTGAAAGTACAGGAATGCACCATGGTGCTGTGTGGAAATAGGAAAAAACCTGCTTCACTTTAGCACCCAAGCCAGAACCAAACACCCATGTGGAAGAGGCCTAAGATACAAAGAGAATAGTTCAGTTAGTTCAGTCCTTCACTTTTTTCTGTTTTTAAGATCCATTTTCTTTCAGCATTCTTTAAAAAGTAAAAATTATTATTAGTTATTAAAGTATTTGTACCTCACTTTACCACCATCAGTGACAAGATGGGTAGGAAAACTGATATAAACGAGGAGGAGAAGGAGGAGCAGGACGAGGAGAACTGAATAAAGAACACTAAGTTTTGATGTTGTCTAAATCAACAGAGACTGTAGGGATGGATTAAACAAGCTACAGAAATCTCAGACCCTAAAGCAGTTATCTTTAGCTGTATAAACCTGGAGATGTTCAGTGGTTGAGAAAGCAGCTGGCTCAGTCCAGATGTCAAAAGGAAGGGAAAGGTATACCTAGGCAATCACACCAACTTAAGATTCTTCCCATAAGAAAGTGTTCAGTCGTAACTCAATTAATTGAAAAGCATCTACTGGAAAATTGGGCCATAACTAATAATTGACATGAACTGAATTTGTGGACAAGTATTGTCAAACAGACCGATTTTCATATTTGACTGGGCTTGTTTCCTCGACAAAGTTTTTGATTCTTGGACAAATGTCACATGGAATTGTAAACTGAAAGGCAGACCAAGGGCCATGCAACTGGTGGAAATCAGCTTCCAAACAGCTTGCAATATATGGCAAGTTGGTGGTATTCTAGGAAGAACTACACTATCTCCTCAGCATGTTTAGTACTTACATACCAAATTATGGAACTATAGAAGTGGAAGAAAAGTTCTCCTTTATGTCAACCTCCTTATGTCAACCTCTCTACATGTAAAAGTCCAGGAAAAGTAAAGTATAGGTGGCAAAAAAAACCAATTAGGAAACTCTTTATGGGAAGGGGCCATGACTCAGTGGTACAGCATCTACTTGGCATGCAGAAGGTCCCAGGTTCAATCCCTGGCTTCTCCAGTTTTTTTAAAAAAGCATCAGGCAATAAGTGATGTGAAAGACCTCTACCTGAAAACCTGGAGAGCCACTGCCAGTCTGATGAGACAATATTAAGAACATAAGAGACGCCAATGTTGGATCAGGCCAAAGGCCCATCCAGTCCAACACTCTGTGTCACACAGTGGCCAGAAATACCAGTGCCATCAGGAGGTCCACCAGTGGGGCCAGGACATTAGAAGCCCTCCCACTGTTGACCCCCCCCCAAGCACCAAGAAGACAGAGCATCACTTGCCCCAGAGCCCCTATCTATACCTTGTGGCTAATAGCCACTGATGGACCTCTACTCCATATGCTTATCTAATTCCCTTTTGAAGCCATCCATGCTTGTAGCCGCCACCACTTCCTGTGGCAGTGAATTCCAAGTGTTAATCACTCTTTGGGTGAAGAAGTACTTCCTTTTATCCGTTCTAACCCGACTGCTCTGCAGTTTCATGGAGTACCCACGAGTTCTTGTATTGTGAGAAAGGGAGAAAAGTACCTCTTTCTCTACCTGCTTTCCCATGCATAATCCTATAAACCTCTTTCATGTCACCCCTCAGTCGTCTTTTCTCCAAGCTAAAGAGCCCTAAGCACTTTAACCTTTCCTCATATTGACCTTGAGGGACCAATGATCTGATTCAGTATAAGGCATTTCATGTGTTTGTGTGTGTTTCTTTCCAATAGATGAGAGTCAGTTTGCTATTGTGGTTAAGAGCGGCGGACTCTAATCTGGAGAACCAGGTTTGATTCTCCACTCCTTCACATGCAGCCAGCTGGGTGACCTTGGGTCAGTCACAACTCTTTCAGAGCTGTTCTCTCAAGAACAGAGCTCTCTCAGCCCCACCTACCTCACGGGGTGTCTGTTTTGGGGAGAGGAAGGGAAAAGATATTGTAAGCCACTCTGAGACTCCAAGTGAAGGGCGGGGTATGAATCCAATCTCCTCCTCCTCCTCCTCCATTGAAATCACCAGATAAATGACAATAGGTCATATGCATACAATTGCCTTAAACAGGTGTTGCCCCATTGAAGAAGCAGCCATACACGTTCAGAACAGCTAAACAGCTGGCATAAGACAGGTATGAGGAAACAGTTTTGGCAATTAAGAGACACATTATTATAATGGGAACCATTTGTTACAACAGTAGCACCTATTCAGAGCAAGCCTTTGAAGACGTTTATGTTCTGTATGAACATGATACATTAGGGCAGTCCTCTGGAGAGATGGCATATTTATTTTCCTAAATAAGTAAATTCTCAATTAGTTTATGCTTAATTTTTAAAGGGCTGCATGTTGCTATTAATTCATGATCTGAAGAGTCTTTGTGATGTTTTTACTGTTTGTGTATCTGACCTCACTTGTTGGTACAATAAACCAGAGAATGAAGGAAAGGGGGTGGATCCTGGGGCTGCTGGTGCCTGCACCATTCACAGTGGCATGAGTAGGAACATGGGAGCCTGATGACAGGCATAAGAGGGAGCAAAGAGTATAGCCAATGAGTATGTTTCAACCCGTTCAGTACTTTGGTTCTTTTGCATTCTGCTGGTTTCAAGACTGAGAATTCACTTACCAAGTAGTTTCCCCACCACCACCACCACCACCCCAGGGCTTGTAAGAAAACTGACTTTGGACATTCCCATCCCTTTGCTTTGAGAGACAGAACTGGCATTCATTTACCACTGGCCTACACTGATCCATCAAGGCCACCAAAAAGACCCTGCCAGTTTTCCCACAAGGCCTAATTGACCAGCTATGACAGAAAAGCTGGCATGACTTGTGACACCCAGCGAGCCTGGCTATGAGTGTGTCTCACTGGGCGTGCCTTGGATTTCCTGACTACTAGGCAGTGTGGCTGTGAATCACCCCCGAAACATGTTGGTGCAGCCACTTTGGCAGCTTCTGCTACTTGTTTGTTTGCCTATTGGCCGTTTGCAGCTGATACATTTTTTTGTATCTGCCTCTCACCCCTTCCCCAAAATTCCACAACCTGGGAAGGGTGGAGACTATGTGAAGGAGGTCAGTTTAATAAAAATGCATCACAGCCCAGGTCCCCCATTTACCTTTCTGGCACTCATCTGGGAATGCTGACCTTTTCACCCCACCCACCTTGCTGCCCGCTCCTTGGTGCCTCTCTACAGATGGGAGGTGGCCCAGGTCCAAGAAGGAAAGCCACGTCTTTGATGATGAAATGCCAGCTCATCTTTTTCATCTCCCCATTAAGATTCATGCTCCCAGGCAGGTGTGATCAGGTCCCCCCTCCCCCCCCTTTTGCCTGATGGTTCTTTATTTATGCTGAAAGTAAAGTAGGTGTTTTAAAGTCTTTTTTTTTTTTGCTTATAATGATGAGAGAGCACCTTTCATCTGAGGTTCCGTAACCACTAATTAAGCCTCCTGGCCCCATTGCAAGGTAGGGCACAACTGTCAGTCAGTCCAGGTTTATAGATGGGTAACACAGGAGAACTAAGGGGGCTGTCCAAGGTCATGTGTGAACTCTTTGGCAAGGCTGGAAATTTAGTATGCGGTGCATTTTGAGATGATGCAAATATGTTGCTTCTTAATACAATCAGATCAAGCCTCTGGATGCTCACTTTGAGGTATGTCTCACTTTGTTCAAGAGTGCTTACTCTCAGGTAAATGGGTATAGGATTGCAGCTGCAGCCATTCTGGGTGGTTTCATAAAGTAAAGGCAAGCTTTATTCTAGCTTATGTTCACATGTATGCACAGAAGGGCAACTCCAAAATGTTAATGCCTGACAGAACTAGGATCACAGTTATTTCATAGGAATGAAATCAGAACATATATGCTTTGTTTCTAAATGTATATAAAGCTCTTGGGCACTGTTGAACAGAGTGCATTGTAAACTTAAAGAGCTATTTAAGCAAATTAAAATCACAAATAAATAGAGAAGTTACTAATTTTGCCTAAAAGTCAGATTTGAAACATATTTAAGGACTGTGTGCTCAGAGCCACTGGTAGATTTCCAGTGGGACTGAGTTCCACAGGCAGAGTCCAAGCACAAAGAAAGCCCTCTCTCCGTCATGCTGGACTCAGTTCACCCTGCAATGAAAGGTCTGAATTGTGAAAACCAAAAGATGATGTGGAGCATGGAAGAGATCATTGCCAGTTACCTAAACTCTATGAAAGAGAATTAAAGTGTGTGATCCTGTGACTCATTTCTTTCCTAGGCAACCATTTGGCTGAACTGTCTTCAAAGAACTGGAGAGTCTTGTCTACTACAGCTAGGGTTGTGTACATACTGCAAAACAAATAAAGACTCTGCACCAAAAAAAGTCGGATAGTGCAGCATCTTTAAATTAACCAAAGTAAGAATATTTGCCTTTATTCAGCAAAATGTATTATTTTATGTTAGATACAGGGTGGGACACAGAGCTATGCAGAACACTGACCCCCCTCATGCCCGACCACTGATACTCTGCTCCTCTCTGGCTTCAGAGATCTTATACTTATAAGAATGGAGTTCCTGAATCTCTTTAACAAAATTATTTTTAAAATGCTTAAAAGTTCATGAGTTTTCATTATACAGATTGAAAACTTCATTTCCCTTTTGAGAGTTCCGGCACCCCTTTTTCCAAAAAAGGAGCAGGGGGGAAACAGGCAAATACGTCACCATTTTAAAAAGTGATTACTCAGTTGGGAGCAGTGTTCCAGAGCCAGTTTGGTGTAGTGGTTAAGTGCGCGGACTCTAATCTGGGAGAACCGGGTTTGATTCCCCACTCCTCCACTTGCACCTGGCTGGATGGCCTTGGGCAAGCCGTAGCTCTGATAAGAGCTGTTCTTGAAAAAGAGCAGTTTCTGTCAAGAGCTCTCTCAGCCCCACCCACCTCACAGAGTGTCTGTTGTGGGGAGGGGGAGGGAAAGGAGTTTGTAAGCCACTCTGAGACACCTTTGGGTAGTGAAGGGCGGGGTATAAATCCAATCTCTCCTTCTCTTCTTGTTCTATGCTGAGTTTGTGTGAACTAGCTCACAGTTTTTTAGCCTCTGGCTCACCCATTTTTGCCTTCGCTCAGGAAGGATGGCTCCAGAGCAAACTGATTTATGCAGCAGCCAAATCGCTCGCTCACAACTTTAATGCCAGTAGCTCACAAGGTAGAATTTCTGCTCACAAGTCTCCACAGCTTAGAGGGAGCATTGGTTGGGAGCTCCTTTAAATTGCACCATGTGGGCCCAATTCTGATCTGGCCTCCCCCCGTGTCATTTTTTTCTCCCTGAAACAGTAGCAGAGGAGCCATGTGGGCAAATAATACCCACAGGCACTGTTTCAACTTCAAGGTGGGAAGATGGCATGGGAGGGAAGGCAGGATTACTTCCTTTCACTGCTCCCGGTGATACCAGGCAGAATTAGGCTCCCATGGTGCACCTGGGATCTCACTTTTTAAATGGCTATATGTTCCCGGAGCAAACTCACATCCCATAATCCTCTGTGATGTGCTTTCTCTTTACATATGGGTCAGCTACGAGTCCCCTGGCACACACCTATTTATCCTAGAGCTCAGTTGGGAAAGGTTAAAGCGCTTAGGGCTCTTTAGCTTGGAGAAACGATGACTGAGGGGTGACATGATTGAGGTTTATAAGATTATGCATGGAAAAGAACAGGTAGAGAAAGAGGTACTTTTCTCCCTTTCTCACAATATAAGAACTCGTGGGCACTCCATGAAATTGCTGAGCGGTTGGGTTAGAATGGA
>NW_015167072.1:79265-95286 GCF_001447785.1 Gekko japonicus
TGGCCCCACTGGTGGACCTCCTGATGACACCTGATATTTCTGGCCACTGTGTGACACAGAGTGTTGGACTGGATGGGCCTTTGGCCTGATCCAACATTGGCGTCCCTTATGTTCTTATGTTCCATCATTATGCTCCCCAGCTTCTTTTACTTGTTACAGAGGAATCTGGGGTAACAGGATATCTCAGTATTATGTCCTCCAGACTAGGGAACGTCAGAGGCAGCACAAGAAAGATTACAGTAAAGATCAACTGTGGTTAATAAACTTCAACCCATAGTTTCAGATCCTGTTTGATGGACTCTAATTAACCATAGTTAGGGGAGTGTCCTGTGGTCAGACAGTCACACTAATCATAGTTTAATTAAATCATGATTTTGTGTTAGCTCTCAACCTAATCTGACTCTGCTTCAGACTTTTCTAGACACCCAGCACAAAATGAGACATAGGCTGATTTCCCGCAAGCGCTGCTCCATGCTCGCTCTTCTCTTTTGCCCTGGTGGTATGTGTCAATTTCACACAAGCTGCTGCGGGCCGCATTTTGCCCCGCAGCTTCGTGTGATTTTCGCGTGATCTTGAAATTGCGGGGGAAATCGGGCGAAGCCACGAGTCAAAATGCAGTCCCGCAGCTTTGGGTGTGAAATTGACCAATAGTATCCCAGCAAATGGCGGCGCAACATCGAGGCACCTCTAGTGCGAAATCAGCCAATCCTGTTTATTAAGGATTGAGTAGATGCGGGGAAAATCCTGTGAAGCTCTGGGGCAAAATATGGCCGTGCAGCAGCTTGTGTAAAATTGACACGTACCATCGGGGCAAAAGGGAAGAGCGAGCATGGAGCAGCGCTTGTGGGAAATCAGCCATAGTGACACTCTCAGCTGTGTGAGTCACCTTACCAACCTTGTGCTTCAGCATTTTGTTTATGATCGGTGTAGTAGCAATGGCCATCAGCCACCATAAGGGCCTGGAGTAGATGACAGTATCCTGCCAGCCAGCCATGAAATAAGTGGAATTGATGATTCTGTAAGCAATGAAGAATTGAGATCTGATACCACCAGCACACCTTACCATCACATTGTTGCTTTCACATCATCAACAGAAGAAAAAGCTTCTGTTACTGTTCTCAATGAGAGAGAAAGCTGTCTTTATATTGTGTAGATAGTTAATTGTCCAAAAAAAGGGTCACTCAGGATTACTAAGAGTGACTTCGATGGATTTAGAAGAGTGTAACCTTGCATAGGAAGGCACTGTAAGTCACTCAAAATGTGTTACATCCAGGGGTCATTTCGTAGAAAAAGAGGTGCAGGAGCTCATTAGCATAACTCATTAGCATAACATATTTGCATATGCCACACCCCCTGACATCAGAAGGCAACACCCACTGCTCAAGCTCTACTGGACTGTTTTGGATTGCTAGCTATGAGGGTGCCCCCGCAGATCTGCCCTAGCAGAGGAGGGAGAGCTTGTACCTGAATAAACCTTGGCCTTAAGGGTGCCACTGGACTTTTTGGATTGCTAGCGGGGCGGGGACACGCAGATCTGTGCAGGAAGGAAGGAAGGAAGGAAAGGCTTCTTGCTTCTCGTGGCCTGGGGTGCTGGGAGCAGGGGGTGGGGTTTGTTGCATGTGCCCGCCCCCTGGGCTCTTTACTGCTGGAGCTCCGCTCCTGTGCGCTCCTTCAGGAAATGACCCCTGGTTACATCAGAAGGGTTACGCACCTACGTCACTATGGAATATTTGTAGCAATTTTTAATTTTATTTCAATAACAGATCTATTAGATTTAAACAACATAATCACCAACTATCTCACTTTGAAATATTTTACTAACATTTATTTATAACAACAGAGCAGTCAGTTATTTATTAAAATACTTTGCTTTTGGCTCAAGTATGGGGGTTTGTGAAGCTGGGGAAGTGATCTTTTGATATTTAGGATATTTATCTTTAGCTGCTAATGCTTGTTGCTGTGCTGCAGCAAAAGTCAGATTCTGTTCAGAGAGGAGGCGCCACTGGATGGCCTCATCCTTAACTCCATGGATGAGCCAATCTCTTCCAGATGATCCCCAAATTCACAATGCTCAGAAAGGTGACAGAGCTCTGCAATGTACTCTGCTATATTTTCACTGGCTTACTCTGTAGAGTAACGGTGTTGGACAAAAAAGTGTCTTCAACAGAGCTATCAGTTCATCATAAGTTTTTGTACTTGGTACAGCAGGTGCCATCAGAGAATGGACAATAGCAAAAGTTTTTGCTCCACAGTCAATAAAATTGCATGCTTTTGTTCTGCTCCCTTCGATCTTATTAGCTTGTAGATAGTAAGATATTCTGCATAACAGTCCCAAGAGGTGAGTTGACTTACATCAAATTCGTCTAGATAGTCCAGTGCATCCATTTCTGTAGCAAGTCAGCCGTAAAGTGGAAGGCAGGGAACAAGGTAGTCTGATCTCAACTTATTTCCACAGCTTTCTGGGTGTTACAGGCCCTTTCTGCATACACAGTTTACTGCAGAAAATCCAAGCAGTCGAGCCATTAAGCTTTACTTCGGATTTCTTTTCCTGCTGTCTGCATATTCTTTTATTCTCTGATGGATGAAGCTACAACAGAAAAGCACAGTTTTTCTTAATTGGCGTGAGACTGTTACTTGTGATTTCTGGGGGTAGTCCAATTGCCACTGACTTGGCCAAGTGCATGAAGAAGAAGAAGGAGAGATTGGATTTATACCCCACCCTTCACTACCCAAAGGTGTCTCAGAGTGGCTTACAAACTCCTTTCCCTCCCCCTCCCCACAACAGACACCCTGTGAGGTGGGTGGGGCTGAGAGAGCTCTTGACAGAAACTGCTCTTTTTCAAGAACAGCTCTTATCAGAGCTATGGTTTGCCCAAGGCCATCCAGCCAGGTGCAAGTGGAGGAGTGGGGAATCAAACCCGGTTCTCCCAGATTAGAGTCCGCGCACTTAACCACTACACCAAATTGACCCTGGAACACTGCTCCCAACTGAGTAATCACTTTTTAAAATGGTGACGTATTTCCCTTTTTTTCCCCTGCTCCTTTTTTGGAAAAAGGGGTGCTGGAACTCTCAAAAGGGAAATGAAGTTCCCTGCCATGGCCTGCCCACCCACCCCCTCCAACAGCTGGCTGACCTGTGCCAGATGCCACACTTGCCTTTCTCTTGGCCACTGGCACCCAGATGGCAACTGTGGCACAGAACGGTGCTCCTCCTGCTAGGGTGGCCATGGTGGGGCTCCACCTTAATCACAGGGGGCTGTGCCCCTAAAGCCTCACCACTGGCTACCGCTTTGATCCTCTCCCCCCACCCCCTGCCGGTGACCTGGCAACCCTAGGCGGCTAATGGAATAACAATACTTAACTAAGCTGTTCTAGTGCTCTAGTTTTCTAGTGCTCTGAATCCCAGAGCCAGGAGGCAATATCAGGGGAAGGCCTTGGCCTCTATGCCCTGTTGTTGACTGTCTGGAGGAATGGGTTGGCCACTGTGTGAGATAGGATGCTGGACTAGATGGACTATTGGTCTGGTCCAGCGGGGCTCTTCTTATGTTTTTATGTTGTCCTGGCCTGGTTCTGCAGATTCTTAGTAGGCCCTGAACTCCTGCAGGCTGCTCACAGGAAGACTGAGAAGAGAAGCACTGAGTCCCTCCTACTCTCCTGCTTGCTCTGAGGCCTACTGGGACAGCCTCTCGAAGAGGCAGTACACAACAGTTGCATAATTTTGTTAAGCAATCAACAATTTCACATCTGAGTTCTCTAACCTTCAAATATATGGCATATGAATCAGATTACATGTTAGCATTGAATTGTCAATTAGCCTTAAAACTTTACCTTCACTTCTATTAGACCCCACCTGCCTGGAACTGCTGATCCTCTCCCCTAGTGAAGCTGATGTGAAGAATTAATTCAGCTTCTCTAAATGGGTTTCTTTATCCTCCTTTATTTATTCAAATTGTTCAAGATGTCCCAGAGCCATGGGTGACAAACAATATAATATTACATCATAAACTCATCAAGTTTGTAGTATTAAAACACCAAACAGTATATGTAAAGAACAACAGTAAACATAGTTTACTGACTTCAAACTGTACTACCCTGGAGAGGAGCTAATGCAATCAAGTGGATTTCTGGGTGAATAAAAACAGTTAACTTGGTACTTGAAGGTTGCTGGGGGTGGGGAGTAATACATAAGCAAGTGGTCACTACAGAAAAAGCCCTTTTGTTGGTGCTCACCCACCTACTTATGATTGGGGATATACAAAGGAGGGTCTTGGAAGATTACCAAAGTTCTTGGATAGGCACGTACAGGAGACATTAGTCCTTCCCTGATCCCAGACCATTTGTATCCATTTGTGAATAGGTAGCCAGTGTACCTCTTTCAATACTGGGGAGATATGTCTCCAGTAATTTATGCCCATCAGAAACATGGTGTATTTTGAATCAGTTCTATGCTTCTAAGTGTTCGGCGCCTATTAAGACATATAGAACCTATTGCAGGTCCTATTGAGGTGTAATCAGAACATGAATCAGTGTAGCCAAATCCTGTCGATCAAGAAATGGCCACAGATGATACAAGCAGCTGAAGCTGGACAAAAGAACATTTGAACTTACATCTCTAGACCCAGGTGTAATAATCCAGAACAGACTGACTTCTTAAATGTCATCATTATTATGACTGACTGACAGCACTTAAATCTCATCTGGATTTAGCTTTGGTTTAGTGGCCCTCATCCAACCTATTACTGCCTTCAAACAATGATTCAGAACATCCATAGTCTTACCTGACTCAGCTGAAAAGGAGAAACAGAGTTAGATGTCCTCGAAATATTGATGACATTTCAGTTCAAATCTCCAGATGACTTCCTAGATATTGAACAGCATGGGGGGAATGGGTGCTGTGCTTGCAAAATAGGCTTAGTGCAGAATGTACCTTTGAAGTGACCGTTGGCCCTTGCTGAAATTATGGTAGTGAGGAAATGATTTGGTGGAAGTTGAAAAGGAAAAAAAAGAAAAGAACTAGCAGGGGAGAAGAATCAATAACATATTCCTTCAAACACTTAATGCTGCTGCAACTTTCCAATTATGCTAAAGACTATAGATTATTATTTGTACTAGTAAGACCTTTGTTTTGTTTCCTACTCCAAGTACACGGCAGGCCAAGTCATACTGAAGGTTAATGACTTGTCATAAGACAGGCGTTCCTGCTTGATTGGGGGATATACAAAGGAGGGCCTTGGAAGATTACCCAAGTTCTTGGATAGGCACGTACAGGAGGCATTAGTCCTTCCCTGATCCCAGACCATTTGTATCCATTTGTGAATAGGTAACTAGTGTACCTCTTTCAATACTGGGGAGATATGTCTCCAGTAATTTATGCCCATCAGAAACATGGTGTATTTTGAATCAGTTCTATGCTTCTAAGTGTTCGGCGCCTATTAAGACATATAGAACCTATTGCAGGTCCTATTGAGGTGTAATCAGAACATGAATCAGTGTAGCCAAATCCTGTCGATCAAGAAATGGCCACAGATGATACAAGCAGCTGAAGCTGGACAAAAGAACATTTGAACTTACATCTCTAGACCCAGGTGTAATAATCCAGAACAGACTGACTTCTTAAATGTCATCATTATTATGATTGACTGACAGCACTTAAATCTCATCTGGATTTAGCTTTGGTTTAGTGGCCCTCATCCAACCTATTACTGCCTTCAAACAATGATTCAGAACATCCATAGTCTTACGTGACTCAGCTGAAAAGGAGAAACAGAGTTAGATGTTCTCGAGATATTGATGACATTTCTGTTCAAATCTCCAGATGACTTCCTAGATATTGAACAGCATGGGGGGAATGGGTGCTGTGCTTGCAAAATAGGCTTAGTGCAGAATGTACCTCTGAAGTGACCCTTGGTCCTTGCTGAAATTATGGTAGTGAGGAAATGATTTGGTGGAAGTTGAAAAGGAAAAAAAAAAGAACTAGCAGGGGAGAAGAATCCATAACATATTCCTTCAAACACTTGATGCTGCTGCAACTTTCCAATTATGCTAAAGACTATAGATTATTATTTGTACTAGTAAGACCTTTGTTTTGTTTCCTACCCCAATTACACAACAGGCCAAGTCATACTGAAGGTTAATGACTTGTCATAAGACAGGCATTAGTACCTGCTGAATATTTGAGGGTGAGTGGCATTTCTTTAACATTCTTAAGATATGGAGGAGATTAAACTTAGTCCTTCACTCCACAAAATAACTGGCTCGTCATTGGTTATGCATAGAAATTAATAGTGCCCAGCAAATCCATTATTATGTACACAATATATCTGTAATACTTTGGGAACTGGGGGCTGCTCACCAATACATTATCCTAGCAGCAATCTGATAGTTAAAGAAATCTCATAGTTTAAGAAATCTTCAAGGATAGCTCAATGACAGAACGGAAGCCCTGAGCAGACTCATAGTAACCCCCTAAACCAACTCTTAGCAGACATGTGAGTGAAATATGTTTAAAACTTTAAATTGCTCATTTCTTAGTGGTGGAAGCTATCTATCTTTCTGCTGCCATTAGGCCAACAAGATGCAACTCTAGATGCATGATCACTGCCAAAAAGGGCAGCATTCCCTTCTCATAATACCTAGAAACGTTTACCTGTCCTCTGATGTCGCAGCACGTGTTCCCCTGCTGTTTGGATGTGGAGTGGGGGTGGGGAAATATATCACATCTATCCATGTCACATGGTCCCCACCCCCATTCAGCATTGTCCTCACTATTGTTGTCACACAAACTGGGCTGAGAGGAAAGACTGGCCCATAGGTGCCCAGTGAGCTTCATGACTGAGCAGAGATTTGATCCTGGGACCTAACACAACAATTTCGTAGGACAGAGATAAATTCTACTAGATGTTATGGAGGGGGAGGGGGAGAGGCAGCTAAATAAACTGCTACAGGTTTTTTTTTGGCAGGAACTGAACATAAATTGCATCTAGTTTGGTCTTCATTGCAGAAATGAATGTTGGTCAAACGTAGGGATGTGCATTCGACAATAGCCAAACCAAAAAAATAGCCGAAAAATACCTTGTCAGTATTTTTTGGGTATCACATAAACTGAATACAGATGAGATCTGTATTCAGCTACCGGTATACCTAAACCTGAAAAGGCTGGTATTATTCAGCTTTTTCGGGTTCATTTTGCTATACCGAATACAACGTCTTATAACCTAACAGCCTGAGCTGCCAGTCAGCTGTTGGGTTTAAATGCCTTTCTTTCCCTCCCGAGATTGAGGAGGGAAAGAAAGGCATCTAAAACATGCCTGGGTTCCCTGCCTAATCTTCTCTAGGTGCCCCACAGCCATGGGGCACCTGGAGAAGATCTGGGAGGGAACTCAGGCATGTCTGCTTGCCTGCCCTTTGCTTCCCCAACCAGTCCACTGTGGCATGCATGCAAACATGCTCCCTTCCTTCCCTGAGCCTCTCTGCTTTTGCGGAGAAACTCAGGGAGGAGTGGTAAAGTTGAGGGCGCAGGCTTCCATGCCTGCCCTTCACTTCCTCAGCCTGCCCGCAGCAGCAGGCCGGCTGTGGAAGGGAAGGGCAGGCATGCAAACATGCCTCCTTACCTCCCTGAGCCTCTCCACTGCTGTGGAGAAACTCAGGGAGGAGTGGTAAAGTTGAGGGCGCAGGCTTCCATGCCTGCCCTTCACTTCCTCAGCCTGCCCGCAGCAGCAGGCCGGCTGTGGAAGTGAAGGGCAGGCAGGGAAAAATGCCTGGGCTCCCTGCCTGCCCTTCTCCAACTACCCCAGGTCAGCTAGAGAAGGGAAGGCAGAGAGTGGAGGCTTTCCCTGTCTGGTGGGAGTAAAATTGACAAGGAAATCTGCAGGGGCTACCAGAGGGGAAGAAGGCATTCTAACATGCCTCCTTTCCCTCTGGTGGTGTATACTGGACCCGGACATATTTGGCAATACCAAATATTTCCCCAGTCCAAATACTTTACTAGTATTGGACTGGGAAAATTTGGTATTTACCGATATTTTTCAGGTCTGATTTACCTGAAGCCAAAAAATACCAGCTTTTGGTTTTTTTGCACACCCCTAGTCAAATGTTTTCCTGTAATGTTTTTGGATGTGCAGAAAGAAGCCAGGGAAGCCAAGTGATTTGGAGTGATATATATTTATGATCAAGCCCTTAAACTGCAGTGTACAAATCACCTAACTCTAGACCAGACTCATAGGAGCCCCCTGAAGCCAATGCCAGGATTTCTTGAGAGGTAAATGGCTCTAAAAAGTGGCAGCACAGGTATGACAAGTAATAAAGGGATATATCACTACATGTGTTGTTACTTCTTAATGCCAAACAATATATCAAGGCACAAGCTTTTTGCAGGAACTGACGAACTTTGTAAAATGCACAAATTGAACTGAGAAGATGGTATTACCACATGTACCCCCTTCCATATGAACCCTTAAATTAGTATGAACTCTCTAACTTGCAATTGGGTCCCTCATCTGGAACCAGGATCAATTTGAGGGAATTTAGGTTCAGTGTAAGGGGGGGAAATTTTCTACTTCTGCAGCCTGCCTAGCTTGGAAGACTGACACACTTGCCATTTAGAGGGAGCAGAGTATGTGGTTTAGGAATCGTCAGCTGGATAGTGGGTAAGTGAGCTCAAAGTGCCCTTATTAGGCTATCAGTAACCACAAAACAGCCGTATCTTTTCCAAACTTAGGTTCAGATTTATTTAGGGAAATATGGGGGTACAGGAATCAAAAAGCATGTGGGCATCAGAATAGTGAAATAGCTGTGTTAGGGCTGCCAATCCCCTGCTGGGGGTGAGGAACCCCTTGCCCCCGCCACTGATCAGGCTGGCCAGCAGAGGGACTTACTGGCAGTGAGAGAAGGTCTGACCCAGTATGGCAGTGATGCCACTTTGTCACTGGTAATGTGGAACACTCTGGTATTTGGGGGGGGGGATCTATGGTAAAAACAGCTTTACTGATGACATGCCAACATCAGTTCCAGAGTGCACTGGAAGTGGCAGCATCACACTGACAGGTTAGGCCTCTATCTTGCTGATTGCCATGTATGATCTTGCAACCCTAGGTTGTGTCCAGAAGGATGGGTGTATGAAATGGGAGAAGAGAAAAAGAAAGTCAAGCCGCTGGCTAAATAGGATTGCTCCAGTGGGAAATGGACATGAGGAGTGGGGAAGAGGGGTATTTTAAGACCAGGAAAGGAATGTTTTGAAGGAAATGAAATGAAAAGCCTAAGTCTAACAAAAGGGAAAAGAAGTCAACCTGTTCTCAGTCCACTGAGCTGGGTGGGTGACAGTGTCCATTTAACTGAAGGATAATGATCCAGAGACCCAAAGGGCAGCATTTATGCCGAGGGGAGAATGGTAGCATAGTAGGATACTTTGGCAAAGTTCCCAAAATCTGGAGAAAATAATAACACGTTAAGGCAGTGGAACAGCTTGAATAGCCCAGGCTAGCCTGCACTTGGAAGCTAAACAGGATTGGCCATGGTTAGTATTTGGATGGAAGACCACCAAGGAACATAAGGGTTGCTATGCAGAAGAAAGCAATGGCAAACAACATCTGCTCATCCTTTGCCTTGAAAACCCCATGAGGGACTGCTATAAGTTAGCTGTGACTTGACAGCACATTGTTGTTGTTGTTGTTGTTGGCCAGTGGAGGAATGCTTCTATATGGTAAGGAAACGTCCTGAAGTTCCAGACAAAAAGAAAAGTGGAGTTGGCAGCCTCTCAGCAAGCAGAGAGAATGAGACTACCACCACCCTTTGTCTAGTGGGGCTATAACAGGTATAGGAGCCAGCACTAAGAAATACCAAAGAAATTACTATAAACTACAGGAATTTGGGGTGAGCCCAGGAAGAGCATCTGTGGATTTCCTAGCTCTGATTAGATTGGGATGGGGGGGGTCTTCCCAGGAGGACAATAAAAAGTTATTGTTTCAGGGCACGGAAATATCCTGGGTGGACCAAAGAGGCTTGAAATGATGGAGGTTTCACTCATGCCTGAGGCAGTCTGGTAGGAGACAACCAGGTGAGGTCAATGAGAGTTATAAGCTTACCTGGTAGCTCCATAGTAATTAGAATTTGCACTCAGGAGGACTTTCATTTGCTGATGAAATTACATTGAAAACTGAGGTAGATGCCCTGCTTTGCAAGCCCTCAAAAGGACAGGTAGACACGCAAATATTCTATCAGTGGGTCAGTCTCCTGCTCAACACGTTGGAGGCTCACTAGCTCAGCCTGAAGAACTGTCTCCTTCTTGGCTAGTTTTTTCACATGAACTAGGGTTGCCAGTAAAGATGTGCATGAACGACTGATGGACTAAAGCTCCTCACGAAAAAGCTGCAGGGAGCAGAAAGCAGGGGTTTAAACTTTAAATGGCTCATGAACTGATATGAACCGGGTCAGTTCATGAACCAATCTCCCTGTTCATATGGGTTTGTGGTTCAGTCACGAACCACGAATTGAACCAAACCACAAAAAATGAGGTTTGTGTCCATCCCTAGTTGCCAGCTCTGGGTTGGGAAATACTTGGAAAGATCAGCGTGGAGCCTGAGGAGAGTGGGGTTCAGAGAGGAGAGGGACCTCAGCAGGGTATATTGCCATAGAGTTGACCCTCAAAAACATTCATTTCCCCCAAAGAAACGGATCTCTGCAGTTTGGAGATCAATTGTAACACCAGGAGATCTCCAGACCCCACATGAAGGCTAGCAGCCCTAGCAGCCCTACACATGTAGTAAGGCCTAGGACATGCCCCCAAATCACTGAAAATCACATAGACATCAAGTACCCATTTGCCTTTGCCCCTGCAATTGCCCTTCTCCTCAGTATGGATGAGGAAATTAAGGCAGTATAGAATGTGGTCCTTAGAAAATTACTATGCATTGTTTTTTAGGCTCTCCAAATGCATGTATCCATAAGGGCTCTTGTATCAACAGAATGTTTATTGCCATTGTTGGTTCTCTCGGTCCTCTAACAGTAGATCCTGCTTATTATGTGAGTGTCTCTCTTGCCTACAATCCCACAAACAAGCTAAACTCAGATGTCCCAGCACCACAAGACCCTATTTCCCTTTTCGATCCTAAGGCTGATGGGTTGCAAAACATCCAGATTTCCACCTTTGTGATTTCAAGCCCTGAACCATATCTTCAATATATGCAAATTAGAAAAGTTCCAGCGATTTAACAAGGTACCAGAGAACATATTTTCTGACTTCTAACTGTAGGCAACATTTAAAATACACACAAACACATATACTACCTGCAAAGTTTTACTTGCACAGGAGCGCTGGTCCTTACTCACATGAATGGCAGAGCACACTTCAGTTTGCATCTTAGCACAAGGCATGGCTGTAATAGATGGAATGATGTTTGGCCAGGGCTGCTGCCACAACCCCCTAATCTGTCTAGCATAATTACCATCCTTCGCACACAGGCAGAAATCGCTAAAAACAACAACATTCTCGAATCACTCTATTCAAGGAGAGGTGGGACTATAACCTGGTGTGGTTTGCAAGTTTTTAAGTGAATGACCCCACTGTTTCACATTTTCAGCTCAAAGTTTTGATGAGTCACAAGCTATTTCAGTAAATATTGGGAGAGAGGAAGGCAGACAGAAACAGATCTTAGCATCAGTCTTTTTGAAAGGGAGGGGGATCTTAATCAATATCTGGTGGCTTTAACACCAGTATAGATCATTGGAGAGGGATCAAAAGAGCTGCCAAAAAACAAAGTCAAATTAGTTTGGTTAAAACTTAAAAGGATAGGGCTTGTGATTAATAGGAATGTTTTTGAATGATGTGAGCTTCAGATTTGATTCCACTAAGAATTTCTCCTTTATGCAGGGCCGGCTCACTCACTAGGCGAACTAGGCACTCGCCTAGAGCGCGCCGGCCCTTAGGGGCGCCAAAGTGGCACACACACCCCCACCGCTGTCCTGGTTCAGCTGCAAACACTACTAAATGTTAAACATGTTATGATCTTTCTGATGATAGAAACACCAATTCCACAAAAGAACTTAGCCCTCTGGGCACAGAAGGGTCACTCAGCTGAGTCAAAGAAGAATCTAAGTAGGGGGGCTATTACATAAGGACACTCAAGTTGCAACTGACTTATGGCAACCCCAGCAAGGAACTGTCAAGGCAAGTGAGAAGCAGAGGTTGTTTGTGACGGCGAATGCCTTTCTTTGGAGAGTCTTCCTTGTTGGAAGCCAGATGTGCAAAGCAGGCAAAGTTACAAAAGCAAAAGTGAGTGTTAACTGCATGGGTGCCAGGGGAATGGGAGGTCCGGGGTACAGGTATAGATCCAATTAATGGGTCCAAGCCATGCTGGGGGCACGGGGGGGGGCCAGAAGGGATCCTCGCCTAGGGTGCAAAATAAGCTGGGGCCGGCCCTGCCTTTATGCATTTAATTTAATGTGCCAGTCTAACTGGAAAACTGGGACATGATATTGCATGACCAGAGGACACAGCAGTAGCAACCATTATTCCATATTTATATTTAGTCTGTTTGAAACCACAGAGTTAACTGAAACAGTTACTGAAGTGGCTAAGAGCAGGGCTGCTGAGATCCACCACAAGCTTCTGGGGAAAGATTAGCTTTGGTGCCCCCATCTCACACAGTTAGAAAGGACACTTGCTATGACTTCAAGCCAAACAAAGTGTTCAATTAAACAAATATAGATTCCTAGAGAGGCTTCTAGTGATTACAGACATCATTCTGTGCGAGAGCATGACAGCAAAGTTGGCAGGTGAATTTTTCAGAAGCCCAAAAGTAACACAGATCATGGGGATTTTGTACCTCTGAACCAGGAAGACCTTACCTCTTGCAAGTACTCACTCAGTAGCCTTAGGCATGCAGCTTCCTATCTGCAATATGGAGATAACAATAGTGCCTACGTTTTAAAAGTTGTTGAAAGGCTTTTGAGAGCCAGTGTGGTACAGCAGTTAGGGTGCTGGACTAGGATCTGAGGCCCAGGTTTGAACTCTAAGTCTGCCAAGTGAGCTCGCTGTTTGATTTTGGACCAGTCACTGTCTCTCAGTCTGGCCTACCTCACAGAGGTGTTTTGAGGATAAAAACAGTGGAGAGGGGAATGATGCCGTAAGGTGCTTTGAGTCCCCACCGGAGAGGAAATGGGAGTATAAATGTTCAGATAAATAAATACACATTGAACACTTAAACTATATAAAAATGCTAAATATTATTCTTGTTAGTTACATGTGTAGGAATATTTGCTACAAATGCTCAATTTAAGCAGTGTCTTGAACTCTGAACTTCCAGTCCTAGCAGGTATCACAAATAAGAAATTGTTTTAGGTTTCTTGAACTGTATAAGGAGCTTTTAGAGCTCTCAGAGAACATAAGTAGACATTACACAGTCCTATTTTGTCTGAGTCCACCATGAGAACTTTCAATCAGATGTACTGCAAGTTCCCTTTGTGGTACATTGGCCCCGGTCACACGGGAGGCTTTGATCCGCAAGAGGGATGGATCGGGGGTGCATCAAGCGGGTGCGATCACACCACAACATCTGGGAAGTGGCGTGCACCTGTCCCCGATCCGTCTCTTTCAGCCGAAGATGCGGATAACCCCCCCCCCCACCCAACAACCAGCACTTCCCGCAAAATCTGCTGCAGGGGCGGACATGTGATTGCCGGTGTGCCCATCTCTCCCGCAGCATGCGAGGTCCTGCCGAACTGTGCATGCACACGCCTGCGCAGCGGGCTCGCCTTGCTCTGCAGTCCGTGGCTCCCCCCCGGGATCTGATCGTGCCGGGGAGGAACTGTGCGGCGGCTGGGGGGATCTGTCTGTTTCCCCCGCCACGCTTCTCTTTTGGTGCGGCTCAAAAAAGCCACACTTTGGCCGCGCCTATTTCCCCCAGTGTGACCGGGGCCTGAATTTCTGATCACATGGGGCCTGGTTCAGATCAGGACTGTAGCACATGAGGAGGGGGGGTCTCAACCTTTCTCCCCATGTTGCTTTCCTGACCTGAGGTGGCTCTGGGGTGTCATTGGCTACACGGAGGAAATTTACATGTATCAGTACACACGAAGCCCCTAACAGGGCAAACAGTGTCTCCCCAACGCCATTTTAGGTTCAAGTCTGAATCAGGCTTCCATGCAGTTTGGAGGCATGTACTCCCAGAACAGTCTGCCAACCCAACTTGGGAAAAGTGTGTCACGTGGTTAGTTCCTTGGTTGCTTTGCCTCTGTCTGTCAGAAAGCAGTAGTATTCACTGCTCCCTTGTGCCTCATTTTGTCTAGCACTCATGCCTCACATCCTTCTCCTACACGAGTTCATTAAAAACATGAGCCCCATCAATTTTCATGGAACTTACTTCTGAGTAATCATCAATCCAGTTACCTTTATTGGCATGTATAAAAGGTAAAGGTTCCCTTGCTCAAAAGCCAGTCGAGTCCGACTCTAGGGTTGCGGTGCTCATCTCCGATTCAAAGCCGAAGAGCCAGCGCTGTCCGAAGACCTTTCCGTGGTCATGTGGCTGGCATGACTAAACACCAAGGCGCACAGAACACTGTTACTTCTGAGTAATTGTGCACAGAACTGCAACTGCATAATGTCATCCTAATCATAGGTATACCGAAGTAAACTTCAATGAATCCAATGAGATCCCTAATTTTAATTCATTTGTTGAGAAATTTATATTATGCTTTTTTGACCGGACTCCTTAAAGAAATTGGAGACTGACAACATAAAAACATTAACCATTTAAAAACCACAAATATCTTAACATAACGGCATACAAAAACCAGCTAAATTATACAAATATATAAATAACCAAAGGTCTTTTTAAACAGAAAGGTTTATATGCAAACCCCTCCCCCAAAAGAGTCAACAGCAGATCTGAGAGTCCCTCAGTCACCAGAATCTGTCAAAGGAGAGCTTCCCTCAGTAATTTTTCAAGGAAAGGAAGGAGTTTCAAAACACTGGTCCCACCACTGAAAAAACCATCCTCTCCTTTTTATATGAATTTGAGTGTCTCCAGTTAGCAATGGACAGAGATAATGTTTCCAGCAGCTCTAGCCTGAAGGACTCAGACTGACCTTTCCCCTAAATTCTTAACTAATTAGCAGCTGAGGTTCAACAAGGTTCTGGACAGAGCTGAAAGCATGGGTGTTGCAGTTTTAGATTCTTTCTTGCCCACAGAAATGGTATAAGCATCTGCAGGAGAATTAAAGATGGTTAACACCCATACTAAGAAAAAATCCCATAAACTGAAAAACTGGGGATGTGAAAAGAGAAACGACTGAAACAACACTGTTCAGTCTAAAGTTAGCTGGGGTGGGGATGAAAAAATTCAGCCCATCCCTCATATGGATAGTCTCCTTCCCAAAGGCTAAATGTTTAGGCATTTCAAATTTCAGTAAAAGTTTTTTTTTTTGGGGGGGGGGGGGAGGGGGGGAGGGTGTACAGGACTTCAGACTAGCACAAAAGTAAGAAAGATCATATTGCACTGATCAATTAATTACTGTTGGAAAATATTATTTAGTATTAATTCAATACAGACCAATAAAGACAATGAGAAAATGGGCGCAGTGTCTACTAAACAATAGGAGAAAATGGAAAATGTGATGTGCCTAGAACACTGATCTCCAGCATAGTGCCTACTGATGTGTTTCCTGCTTCCCACTTCCTTCTTACCCAAAGCAAAGAGCCAATCCTGTTTTTCCTCTGGCTCACTGCAGCAGGAACTGCTTCAGATGAGGCCAGCAGGCATCATTGTCTGCGGGGAGCTCCCATTAAGAAACAGCTGCCTCTATCCTAGGAAAACACTTGGCCTGGAGTCTCTCAACATGCTCAAAATCCCAAAGGCCCACAGGTACAATAATACTGAGGTCCCTGGTGTAGAAACTCTCATGCCTACTCTAAAGAAGAAAGGGCAGGTGGGCCCTGCAGTTCTTCCAGAATTACGATTGGTCTCCCGACTACAGAGACCCAATTCCCCTGAAGGAAATGGGAGCTTTGGAGGGTAGACTCCATGGCATT
>NW_015167072.1:95320-97642 GCF_001447785.1 Gekko japonicus
TCTACCCTCCTGAGAATCTGCCCTCAAATCTCCTGGAATTCTCCCAGCCTGGAGTTGGCAAACCTAAGTGGAGAGTCGCCGGCTGGCTGTAGCTGGGACAAATTTAGCAGAAAGTTATCTATTACTCTTAATATCTCGTTCTCACCAGAAGTTGTCTCCATGGAGAATTAGTTTGGCAATTAGTTATAGCAGGAGCTCTCCATTCTTTTCTTTCTACTTAAAACCAGAAGAATGCGCTTAGAAGAATCAGAGGCCTCAGGGAAAAAAAGCTGTAGGGCTCCATGGGGGAAAAAAAAGCTCTTGGGCCTTCCGATCAAAGTCTCAACCATCTGTGGACAACAACAGGAGCCAGTATGGCTGTGCTGACTGCGTGAGGCTGACAGCTGCTATTCTTGGTCCTGAGTCAAAAGTGCTCCCCAGCTAAACGAAGCTAACAGCTCTTTCTGTGAATGAAATGGAAGGCATTAAATAAACAAATATTTTGCAATGTAAGGTAGGGAAAAGTGTTGGGATGGAGTCTAACTGTTCTGAGGGCTTTCTACAATTTCAGCCCCATTAGATAAAAGAGAGCTGATTGGCTTTGTGCTCTGGAACAACCAAGCTGCTTTTTTCTCCATCAAAGTGTAGCCCAAAGGAGCATGTCCCATTTCTCACCACCCTCCCAACAGACCACTCAGTTTTGCAGCCTGTCCTGCTGCAGATGGCTCCCCTAAACACATTAACAGCACAGCCTGCTGGGAAGGCTGATACTAATCTAAACCTTTGATCCAATTGCTGGCAACGCTTGAACCCATGGTAGGCTCATCTGGACTCTGCATGCTGCTTCCAGCAGACAAGAGACCCTTTGTTCTCCAACCCTAAGCTGTGCACATCATAAGGTGGTTGCTGCTAGCATTTATTATGATAGGTTATTTTACCATTGCTTTTTATTAGTCTGTTTTGAAGTGGGCTTGATAAACTAAGGTATTCCTCCATTTCCACTAACAAGTTTGCCTTAAAACTTTGCTTTTGGGCCTTAATCCAACTGAAAATAAAGATTCTTCTTTCAACCTCTCAATTATACCCTCACTTCAATTTCTGAAACTCCAGCATATCATCACTGCCTGAAACGAAGAAACTCATTTTGATTAACCTTGGTAAAAGTAATAAGGCAGCTTCATCCCACTTCTGCTTAAGAGAGCTCCATAAGGAAAATGTACAACAACTGTACAGCAGCAGCTAGTGAATTCTGAAGTTTGTGGAACTACAGTGGGGGTGCATGGATGGTTAAGCACGTATTGCACATCTGTATCTCTACTGAACAGCTGAGCATTTTCCCTATGGGCATGCACATGGTTTTGGATATGCCAGTGTCTGTTCTCTTGAAAACCCTGTGGGGTTGCCATGAGTCAGCTGTGACTTGATAGCACTTTCCACCACTACCAATGAAAAATCACAGCCATGGAATTCACTGCCACAGGAGGTGGTGGTGGCTACAAGCATGGACAGTTTCAAGAGGGAACTGGATTTTACTGGTAGCTGGGTGAGGGGGGCAGAGAGGCAGGCTGAACGAATGTGCCTCGAGGACTCAGCGGTAAGGGAGAGCCCGGGCAAGCACGATTCCTACCTTTCTCTCTGTGTGTGCGCGCGGGCGGGAAACCAGGGAAGCCAGACTCCACGTGCAGCCCTCTAGTCTCCAGCTCCTCTCCAGGCAGAACTAAGGGCTGTTGGGAGCTGAGGGTGGGGCTTAGGTTCCAGGAGGAATCAATGTTTATAATGTTTATTATGCAAAAACATCTTATTTCTTTCACCATGGCCAGTGTTGTTTTTTTAAAAATAAAAAACGTGCCAGTACTCATATATAAGGCTGAGCCAATTTTCACCAACTGCCCCGTCCTTCTGCAGATCTCCACTAGGCTGCTCTGGAGGATCCAGTCTTTCTTTCTCTGGCTAGTGGGGCAGGCAGGCTGGCTGTAGTGCAAACAAGCAAGATTCTCAAGCAGGCCTAGGAATGGTGTGGTGAGGTAGCCATTCTGGCCCTTAGAATATCTATATATCTAATTCCAAAGTCGCCCCCTGGTTTGCGGATACTTATTTCCGCACATCGGGGGGACCTGGAGGGGAGAGAGAGTTTTGTGCACACGTGGGGCGGTCCCCAGGTGTGCACAATAATCTGAAACCCTGTAAAAAATATTGGGGGGATGTCTAAATCCCCCCGAAACTGACAGAGCGTCCCCTGCGCATGCGCAGGGAACGCTCTGCAGCCAGCCTCCCACCTCCCGCCGCCACCGCGGAGGGGGCGGGGAAAGAGAGCAGCGAGGGCCGAGCAGCAAGCCGCTCGGC
>NW_015167072.1:98326-108995 GCF_001447785.1 Gekko japonicus
AGCGGGCCCGGAGCGGCAAGCCGCACGGGCCTCGCTTCGGAGCTGGGGAGGGAGAGAGCAGTGAGGCCCGCGTGGCAAGCCGCATGGGCCTCGCTTCGGAGCTGGGGGGGAAGGCAAGGGGGGAGATTGAGTGTGGGGGGGGGGAAGATACGGGGGAGGAACCAGCGGGATGGGGGGGGAACTTACCTCCTGCTGCTGTTTCCTCCTCTGCCTCATGTGTGGAGGTCCCCCCCCCGTGAGTATCGCGGGTCCCTCCCCTTGTTTTATATTCTAATAGCAAAGGCAGCCAACCTTTGGGTACTTAAATCAGGTGACTGCAGCTGTGAACAGGCCAGACAGATCTTTCTACAAACCTGAAAAAGGCCCAAGATTTGCAGAAAAATGTGAAATCTAAAAATATATATGTTGGGGGCTTCAAAAAAAAAATCCAAAAATGATCAAATGAGAACCTGTATCTTTAACCACAGATTCCCTCAGTGACTGTTGCTAGGCAACCACAGTACTCCAGGCTGGGTTCTGTCAGTAAAAGGCAGGGGGAAAGTCAGGGCCCTTTCCAGGCCTATTTTGGCCTTTGAGGGAGGACTCATTCGGACTAGACCTGGGCCTAGGATTGCCAGCTCCAGGTTGGGAAGTTCCTGAAGATTTTGTGGTGGAGTCTGAGGAGGGCAGGGTTTGGGGGTGGGGGAGAGAAGGGAGAGGCCATAAATATAAGCCCATAAACTCCACTGTCTAAAGCAGACATTTTCTCCAGGAGGACAGATCTCTGTCATCTGGAGTTCAGTTGTAATTCTGGAAAACCTTTGGGTGGCTTGATACCATCCAAATTGCATGACTCAACTAGGCCTGGCTGCTTGCTGCTGTTCAGCAATATGAAAGCCGGTGTGGAGTAGTGGTTAGAGCTTCAAAGTAGGATCTCCCAAGTTTGAATCCCCATCTTGCTGTGGAAGCTCACTGGCTGATTTTGGACCAGTCACATACTTTCAGACTAACCAACCCACTGCATTGTTGTGCAGATAGGGCTGCCAGCCCCCAGGTCCAGGTGGGGTTTCTCCTGCTTTTGGGGACTCCAGTCTGCCCTCAGCCAGCTGGCTGGTGGGGGAAGCCCTGCCCCCAAGTGTGGCCACACCTCTCTTTTCCCTCCTGCCAGATTTAAAGGGCTTCAGCTGATCAGCAGGGACCACATGGCCCACCGAGCAGTTGGAGGGCCCTTTAAATTTATCAGGAGGGCAGGAGGGGGTGGTCATGGGCCACTCACAAAAAGACCCTTTTGTGAGTAGGTGATTTTCCCCAGCCCCATGCACCTCGGGCCTCACCCCGCTTGCCATGTGGTCCTCGCTGATCAGCTGAAGCCCTTAAAATCTGGCAGGAGGGGTGGGAGAGGTTGGGTGATCACTCTTGGGGGCGGGGCTTGGGGGCATCCCTACCCATCCCCATAACGCCCTCTAAATCCCCTTGCCAAAGCAACGAGGGCACCTGGCAACCCTCTGTGTGAATAAAAAGGAGGAGTGGGGAATAATGTAAGCTGTGTTGATCCCCACTGTATAGAAAGTAAATAATATAAATAATATAATGTAATGTAATAAAAATATTTTATTGAACAGGCAGGTAATATATATATATATTAAGACTGTCAAGGTTTAGAAAGGCTGAGGTAAATCTTCATACTATATACATATTTGGATTCTTAGATCATACAAAAGAGTGTATTTGTAGTTTGGTTTCAAGGTTTTCTATTTTTTTCTTTGAGAGGTATTTTGTTTAATATATTTCAGTACTAACACAGGTTCTTAAAACTTTTTTCCCCTGGAGAATAGCATTTGCTTATAGTTTCTAGATTTCTCTTTTCAGAGTCCTAGGTTTTCCCTTTGGATATTACAGTTTTTCACTAACTCCTGAGGTGTCTAAGTTTCTCAGACCAGGGTTCTCTTCCCAACCCCTTTCACTGGCAGGAAGTTATTCTCCTCCCTAAAAAGCAATAACTCCCTTTACTATTTGGCTTGTATGGGAGTTCTCTCTAACTACCCAGACCTTCTGCCAAATCCATCTCCAGTATCTATTGTCTATATAAAGCTATTCTGTAGCTTTCTTCACTGAGAATCTAAATTTTTCCTCAGAGTAGTTCTAATTTATATAAGACAATAGAGTCCCTCTTCTTTTCTCTATAGAAGTACTTTTCTGACAATTCCCTGACAGAAACCACTAACTCTCAAAGTCTCTTCCATCAGAAGCCAAATCCTTTGGCTACTGATCCAGACATTAGATTTCACACAAAGACCAAAAGGCAAATTAACATTTTCCCTCCAGATCAACTGTTTTATTTCCTCTCTATGTGCTGGTCAATCACACAAGTCCTTCTCTCCAGGGAAGATTAACTCTTGAACTCCCTGACTCTCTGACACAAGGACTATTTTAAAAAGCCTGTTTTTCCTTGCAATCGGTCACATGTCCCACCTTTTGTTAACATTTTGCAAGGGGAGATTTTTACAAGTCTCACCTGAGCGATGGGAATCATGTGAGTGCACTTTACCTTAAGGTTATTTAAAATACCAACTTTTAACATAACATAACATTTCAGTTACATTACAACAATCAAGAACATACAATTCCTGTTATACACCATGGTTGAATAAACCTTCCACATTTATGTGGTCCTGGAGGGTGCATTTGCAATGACATTCTCCTTCCCTTTGGTATGTTTGGTGTTAACATTGCAATCTTGGAGTTGCAGACCCCACTGGATTAGTTTGCTGTTCATACTCTTTACCTGGTTCAACCAGAGTAAAGGTAAATAATCAACACATAATCTGAACTTTCTTCCCCAGAGGTATGGTTTCAATTTAGCTATGGCCCACACTATGCTCAGCTGATTAAAGCTGGCCACGCTGGGTTTCAAGACGCTCTTAGGGATATAGTCAACAAGTGCCTCTTGGAGGGACTATTCCCAGGAGCGCTTAAGGAAGCAGTGGTATGTCCTCTCCTTAAAAGACCATCCTTGGATCCAGCCGAATTGGCAAACTACCGGCCGGTTTCCAACTTGCCCTATTTGGGCAAGTTAATAGAGAGGGCTGTGGCTATGCAGCTTCAGAGCTTTTTGGATGATGCTTCCGTTCTAGATCCAGTCCAGATTTTGCCCAGGTCATGGGATGGAGACAGCTCTGGTCACCCTCACAGATGACCTTCGGAGGCATCTGGATCAAGGCAGATCGGCGGTGCTGTTGCTGTTGGACCTGTTGGCTGCATTTGACATTGTCGACCATCAGCTACTGGCCCACCACCTTGTCGACATTGGAATTCAGGGGCCTGCCTTGCAATAGCTCGTCTCCTTCCTCCAAGGCTGGGGACAAATTGTGGCGCTGGGGGAACAGCTTTCCCAAAGGCACCCACTTGATTGTGGACTGCCTCAGGGGGCAGTGCTGTCCCCAATGTTATTTAACATCTATATGTGCTCCCTTACCCAGATTGCACAGAGAAATGGGTTGGGATGTCATCAGTATGCTGATAACACCCAGCTCTATCTGTTGTTGGGCAGCCGGTCCGACTCCAAACCGGAAGTTCTTGACCGGGCATTACAAAACGTGGCTGGTTGGCTTAGACTGAGCTGACTGAAATTAAATCTGATGAAGACGAAGGTCCTGTGCCTGAGTCGGGGTGGACCAGGGGTAGGGATCCCACTCCCGACCTTCAATAGGGCTCCGCTGGTGCCAGCGCCAGAAGTTAGGAGTCTGGGAGAGTTCCTGGATGTCTCCTTAGCAATGGAGGCCCAGGTATCAGCCACTGCCAAGTCATCTTCAGCTGATTTGGTGGTTGGTTCCCTTCCTTGAACACAACAACTTGGCAACGGTGATCCATGCGATGGTCACCTCAAGGTTGGACTACTGTAATGGTCTCAAATGGGGCTGTCCTTATCACAAATTTGGAAGCTACGGTTGGTGCAAAATGCAGCAGCCAGGCTGTTGATGGGCCTCCCAATACAGGAGCACATTCAGCCTGCACTGAAGGCATTGCACTGGCTACCGATAGCATACCAAATTCGCTTTAAGGTGCTGGTTCTTACCTTTAAAGCCCTTTATGATCAGGGACCTACATACCTATCCCCACATATCCCCCAGAGAGCACTGCGATCAGAGTCTCAACACCGACTCATCCTTCCCGGACCAAAGGAAGCCAGGTTAGCTTCAACCAGGGCCAGGGCTTTCTCAGTGGTGGCTCCTCTCTGGTGGAACACGCTCCCGGAGGAGATCAAGGCCCTGTGGGACCTTATGCAGTTCCGCAGGGCCTGCAAGACAGAGATGTTCTGTCAGGCTTTCAATTAGGAGCCGCCCCGGGAGAATGCCCTGTCCCCTGAAATCTTTGAAGCAGCCTGAGCCACCCGCACAACATTAGATCATGATTGACCACCAGGATTTCACAGAAATGATTATTATTATTATTATTATTATTATTATTAATTATTGTTGTTTTAATCCTGTTGTAAGCCGCCCTGAGCTGGCCATGGCCGGGAGGGCGGGGTATAAATATAATGAATAAATAAATAAATAAAAATAAGACATACTCTCTCTATTACTGAGAGGTGTCATTCATGTTTCAACAACTTTCTGCTTAAATACAGGATGGGATGTTGTTGTCCATCCTCCCCACACTGACTTAAAATGGCCCTAATACCTATATTTGATGCATCAGTATACAAGGTAAAGGGTTTCACAAAGTCTGGAGCCTTTAACACTGGCTCTATGGTATGTACTGATTTTAGATGCTCAAATGTTTGTTGACACTCTGGGCAATGTTCCCTCTAAGCTGCAGAGCCTTGGGAGCAAAAGTGCTACTTTGTGAGCTACCGGCATTAAAGTTGTGAGCGGGCGATTTGACTACTGCATAAATTAGTTTGCTCTGGAGCCCATCCTTCCTGAGCAAACACAAAAATGTGTGAGCCGGAGGCTAAAAACCTGTGAGCTAGCTCACACTAACTCAGCTTAAAGGGAACACTGCTCTGGGGTCCAAGTCATTGTATCTGAGTACATCTTCTTTGTGAAGTTTTGGACAATGTATGTTGTCGAAGGACAATGTGCTTTTATATGTCCCTCTTTCTGGCATTGATAACATACTGGTCTTCCCTTTCTAAATTGTGTGGGAATAGTCCACCTTGCAGGCATGATTTCCTCTGAGGGGCCCCAAAGTTTATTTTTCTTGAGAGGGGGTGGAAATACTGATCCTCCTAGATCCCCTTCTGTCTCATCTAATAAAGTGGTGGCTTCATCCACTGTTTTTAGCTATTGTCCCTCAGAAACCACCTAAACTCATTTTCCTATAGGAAGAGGCATGTATTTCTTAAGAACCACAAATCTAGATACAGAGCCTTGATAATTCCATTAGGCCGGGCTGTTGCTACATACTTCTGTATCTTTGTATTCTCTGAGCTATTTCTGCTTTTACTTAATCATTATAAGTTCACTCAACCCTCCTTAGGTTCCAAATCTTTACATGTTTCGTCAGATGAACAATGGTAGCTCTGATGAATATTGTTGAGTTCTTCTTGACATCTCGCAAAAAACCTCTCCAACATCTCTTTGAGTTCCTTGTTCTGTGCTTTCCTCCCAGCCTCCGATTTACTCTCACACTCCACTATGCTGGAGCTTTCAGGGCTCAGCTGTTCCTCTGAGACTTCCATAGAGATGCTTTGGTCTTTACTTCGTATAATAGGAGGCTCCTGTGAGGGCTTGTTGGTCTTTACTTGAAATGTTTTGCTGCCAACCGTTAGTTCCCCCTTTGATACATCAACTTTATAGGCAGTTGGTAAAAATGGAGATGGCACCTTTGATGGGGTGGAGATGAATATTGACTTATCCAGGTCATGAGAGAGCTGCGAACTGTTCTCAATGTCAGAGGCAGTCAAATCAGCACTATAGGCTTGAGTCTTTAGCTTATAGTTGGACAGTCGACTCACAGGGAGAAATAAATTAAGAGGCTGATATGCTTTCCGGCTTAGGTCACTGCCAACTGTGTTTAAAAAGGCTCCAGATTCAAGGCCATAAGTGGGAGGTTTCTTACTGTCCAAACAGTTTTGTCTATAAAGACTCTGGTTGTAAAGGTTTCAAAGAAGGATAAAAACTTTAGCATTCTTAAAAGTATTGAGGGAATTCTTGGCTGACTGAAAGTTAGGAGCTCTCCTCCCAAAGGGAGTATATAGAGGACTTTCGACTCTGTCAAGGTCAATATGATGAACTTCTACATGCAGAAGTTGACTGAGGGAGTAGAGAATTGCTCTTTTATTTATCCAGCAGTCAAACCAAAACGAGTTCTGACTCGTTATTTAAATAATAAGTAATTTGAGGTCTCTTCATCCCTCATTTCTGAGTAAATTTCACTCAGTCCTCCACATATCTATGGATATAGATAAAGCATTCTGGCTTCAACTGGAATTTCAAGGTCTTTGCATGTCCTCTCAAAACTAAATAAAAGGCCAAATAAAAATACTTCTACACCATCACCTTTCTGATAATGAGGGAGTTTCTTTTGTTCTACTGAGGTAATCTCTCTACTCCTCAGAGGAACTGATAATTCTGATTACATTTCTTGCATTTTAAGACTAAACTTTCTTTCTCGTGTCCTCTTTCTGTCTCTCTCTCTCGCTCTTGTTGTGCCATTTTAGTTTTCTCCCTTTTTTGTTCTCTTTCCACATAAACCCTTTTTTGTTCTGCCTGAATTCTGGCTAAATCTAGTTCCTTTTCTTGTTCTGCCTGAATTTTGGCCAATTGAATCTGTTGTTGTTTATCAGCTTTCTCTGCTTCAGTTCTTGCTAATTCAATCTGCAGTCTCATTATTTCTATATTGACTGGGATTCTCCTCAGCGGTTGCCCCTCCTGCCTGTCCATCACCTTGTACTCTTTAGTTTTCTTAGTTAGTGTCATTTCTGACAGGAATTTTGTTTTAATTCCTCATAAATGTATTAAATATAACCTTATACTAGTCTGGTTTTGTGGTGTGACCAACTAGTTGTGGGTTGTTGTTTCATATAATGGCGCTACCACCAAATATGATGGCCTCCTGACTCTCCCCCACTCCCAGGCAGATTTTCCCACCAAAAATTTTTTTAGTTCCCCTCTGTGACTGAGCTGCCCTTCAGTAGCATGTATTTCTTCTTTATTTTATAAGCTTTAATTGTCCCACCCTATTACAGATACTAGTTTAGGCTTCTGACCCAGCACAAGGAGCTCCCAGCAACACAGGGAATATAATATACTGCCTGTGAAATTGTATTCTTTTTATTTGCTTTCATTAAAACAGCCCTTGTATTTGACGTCTTATTTCTGTAAGTTTATTGACCTCCCAAATCCCCAAAACAACCTGGCATAACAGTAGTGCATGAGGATCAGGGCTTGGAAGAAAAAAGTGCTGGTATTCATGTGGTGTATTCAATCATTGCCAATGTATGTGAATCACCTAACTCATACACCATGTTAAGCTTCATCCTGGGCAAGGATCCTAATCTTACAATCCCTATTGGTAGCCCAGGAAGAACCGACCAATCACCTACCACCAAGTTACTGAGCGGGAACTATTGTGATTGGACCTTATCCCTACAATCTTATTGGTTGATATTGTATAATAGGGTGTGGCTACATTAGCTGGGAGAGTTTAAAAGTAGAACAGCTTCAATGCAAAAGCTGTTCTGGCTATTCGAGTTGATCTGTTGGGAGTTGAGTTACGAGTTGCTGAATAAAGCTGAATCTTTTGCTGAATCACTCTCTGACTCTTTGTTAAGTAGCCGACTTAACAATTCAGTACTGGTGAGTACCGTCACAAAGGGGGGGGGGGAGCCACAGCTTTATGCTGAAATAGCAGTTCCAGTTTTATTTTAAAATATTCAAATATGAGTTCAGTAATTTTGACATTAGAAAACTATTTCAGTCCAATTTCTCAGTGTGGTGAGGATTTTATTTTCAGTAGGTATAAGTTTGCACACTTGTCCACAGAGCTGAAACTTTGTGGGTGTGAGAGAGAGAATTTCTAAATACAGTTTGCCATTATGGGTTTAATTTCCAATCCAAATTCAACATGTATCTTCATTTTCAATTTGGGATTATACAGATTGTCACAAAAATGCAGCCACCTGAGGGCAGCAAATGAGTGTCACAAAGGAGGCTGTGGAGAAAGCTGAGATGAATTCTAGGCTAGAAATAAATCAATATTTACACAGCTAGACTGACAATTTTTAACAAAAAGGTTTATAATGTTCCTGTTTTCACTGACACAGTGCCACTAAATCTGACTGGAACAGACAGCACCTCTAGCCAGCTCAAATCTATTCCTTCTTAGTTAGTAGGGTACATGTCATAACCTCTGGCTGAGCCTCAGTTTCACTGTACAAACAAGTGACCACAGAGTGGAATGACAGCCCCTGGGGGTAGCAGGAGTGTTTTGCTACACCCTGGGGCTCTCATTCCACTCTTGGGCCTGTCATTCCAGTTCCAGAACACTCCTGCTCCACCCAGGGGCTGTCATTCCAGAGCTGTCATTCCACTGTGGGGCCTGCCATTCCAGTCCCAGAGTAGTGTATTTGAGACCAGAGACCTTAATGGAAAATCCATTACGCATTTTCTTTGCAACTCTTCTTGAGCTGTAATGTATTTCACTGGCACCCATGCAAGTCAATTAGCATTCCTGTCTCCCATTATTTCCAATGGGCCTTCAATTGTTTCCCATTGTTTCCAATGGGCAATCCAGTCCTTCCTTTTAGTACGTCCCTGGATGAATACCTAGTTCGCTTTCCCCCAAAACTGTGCAGCCTTGATATGCTTTGGGGGTTGGTCACCTGGTTGAATTGCTCAAGTTGAAGTGCGTTATTTATTTAGTGATTGGTGGAGAAAAAAACTTTACCTCACAAACAATTTTTGACAAAAAATAACTGTTGGTGTTTGAAATATCTTATTCTGGTCAGAAATGCACATGCAGGGCTCTGTGGCCATGGAACAATTATACGGTTATGCACATGCCGCTAATTGACAAAAAAGTGGTGCCAAGTTGGGATGGAATGAGCAGACCATCCCGACAGCTTGAGAGTGTGCTTGAGTGATCAGACTAAGCAGGGGTCTTGTTGTAGAAATCTACGAGTGTCAGGACTGAGCTTTCCCCAGTGTCTATTAACTCCGTTTCAGGGGCGGGGCAGAATGGGGTGCCGATGACTGCAGAACCATTCACAGATGTTGCTGTGTAAACATGCACTTTAGATCTGTCAGGCATCAGCAGCTATATCGGATCTAAACACACGTCTGACTGCAGCAAAAGATGACTGACAGACTTTTGTCCATCCATCACAGAAGGTCACTGAACTTCTTTGCTATGAATAGAAAAGCTCAGTTCAGCAGAGCACCATTAACCCTCTCAACACGAGTGGCATCAGTCCTTTTCAGACGTTATGACAACTGGACATACGAGGAACATGTGCTATTTGGAATATTACTCATATATACAACAGCCATATTGTCTGAAAAGAGCAATGTGTGGATTTTGCAGGCTGTGTTGATGTGCACTCTAGAACCATCAGGCATCAACAGCTATATTGGATCGAAATGCACATCTGACCACAGCCTATCTCTACCTTATTATAATTGAGTAAGAACTGTTAGCAGCAGACTTTCCCCCGTGTCTATTAACTCCATTTCAGAGGTGGGGCAGAATGGGGTGCCAATGACTGCAGAACCATTCACAAATGTAGCTGTGTTGATGTGCACTCTAGAGCCATCAGGCATCAGAAGCTATATTGGATCAAAATGCACATCTGACCACAGCCTATAAATTAAATAAATAAAAATGCCTCCATTCTCTAGTTCAGGGTTTCTACAGCCTCCTTGGGATCAGCTGGAAGTGCAAGAAGAGCCGAGTGTCAGCCACATATTGGTGACAACCCAGCCCAAATCTCCAGATGACCTCACCCAGCAGTTTCATGTAGATATAAGAGAGTATATGGGACAAGATGGAAACCTGTGGGACCCCATAGCCCCCAAGAAGCTGAACAGCAGTCCCCAGCACCACCTTCTGAAACCTACCTTCCAGATAGGATGAGACCCATTCATTGCAGAATGTTATCTCTCAATCGCAGCCCAGATAGACAGTCCAAGAGTATATTTATTTATTTATTTTTATTTATTATCAAATTTATACCCCGCCCTCCCCACAAGCGGGCTCAGGGCGGCTTCCATAAAAGCATAAATACATTAAAATTACACAATATTTAACCATACAATACAACATTATAAATACAAAGTGCTGGCGGCTGTTAAATTAACCTAGATGGTATATTGCTAGAGTAAATTTCCACTGCCCAGATGTTCCACGATGTTTCTGCTCATAATCAGTTAGATGTTAAAACCACAGACCAAGCTCTGCAGTAACGGTCTGCAATAGGGGCCTGCAGTAACGGCCTGCAGTAGCAGCGGCCCCTAATTAAATGCCTAGCGGAATAGCTCCATCTTACAGGCGCCACTGAAAAGGCTCTGGCCCTGGTGATAGCTAGCTTGGCCTCCCTCGGGCCAGGGAGGGTCAGCCGATTTTGAGACCCAGACCGTAGTGCTCTCTGGGGTATATACGGGGAAAGGCGGTCCCTCAGGTATGTCGGACCCTGGCCATATAGGGCTTTAAAGGTAAGAACCAGCACCTTGAAGCGGATTCGGTA
>NW_015167072.1:109246-109436 GCF_001447785.1 Gekko japonicus
CTAGTCTTGAGGTAACCATCACATGGATCACTGTTGCCAGGACAGTGTGGTCAAGGAAGGGAACCAACTGCCTAATCAGCCTAAGATGGTAAAAGGCCGACTTGGCAGTGGCCTCTACCTGGGCCTCCATGGTAAGGGAAGGATCCAGGAGCACACCCAAACTTTGAACCTCCGGTGCTGGCACCAATGG
>NW_015167072.1:110837-138816 GCF_001447785.1 Gekko japonicus
GGACTAGTAACTGGTGGTCAATGTTGGAAATTTATGTGTTTACAAGGTCTGACAATTCAGTCACTATGGGGTTAACTTGTTTGCCTAGTATTGCTATTGTTTAGACCGACCTGGAAGGGATACCTGGCACTGAGCCAATGGGGAATTAGCCCGGGAAAAGTAGCTTTCTACTGTGATACAGATTGGCCTTTTGTTTCCGGTGACTTCCTTTCTAGGGGGTCAAGAAGAAGGAGAGATTCTCCATTATCTGTGTGCTAGTGTTTGACTATAGGCAGCTTAGAAAATGTAGTTGTTAGTGTTATGTTTATTTGCAGTAATCCCGTGTACCTTTTACCCTTAGAAATAAAGGTTTTTAAAGGCAAAGAAATCTCTACTTTCCAATAGAGCAAGATCCATTGATAGTCTGAGTATTAAACACTTTTGACTATTTTACAACAGTCGACCGTGTCAAACACGGCTGTCAGATCTAACAACAACAGTACCGCCAACCCGCCTCGATCCAGATGCCTCCGGAGGTCATCAGTCAGAGCATCCTGTGTCCCGGGTGAAAGCCAGACTGGAAGGGGTCAAGCACGGAAGCGTCATCCAGAAAGCCCTGCAGCTGTGTTGCCACCATCCTCTCAATTAATTTGCCCAAATAGGGCAAATTAGAGACCAGCCGATAGTTGGCCAATTCAGCAGGGGTCTAGAGAAGGTTTTTTCAGGAGAGGGCGGACCATCGCTTCCTTGAGTGCCCCAGGGAACTGCCCCTCTAAGAGGGACTTGTTGATAATCTCCCTCAGGGCTCCTCGAAACCCCTCATGGCCAGATTTAATAAGCCATGAAGGGCACGGGTTAAGGCTGCATGTGGTTGGGCGCACAGCTGCGAGCAGTCTATCGGCTTCCTCCAGACTGAGAGGGCTGAAGCGATCCAAGGTTGAAACCGAAGACATGCAATGGGCCTCAAGCTCGCTCACTGTTTCAATATATAATGATTGATTCAAACCAGGCCACTTCCTTTCATCTTATATCCCATAATGCCTGAAGACACTGCAAAGAAAATATTTTGGGTAAGAATTAAGGAAATTTTTTTTAAAAAAATATCGGATCGAGACTGCCACAGATAGTGCTCATAGGAATCCCATAGAGCGTAACAGTGTTTTCCCGTTTCTCCTCTATCCACCTTCCCATGCATGGAGAGGAGGGGGGAGGCTAGATTTGGGTATCATATATGGCCTTCCCATTCCCTTCATGTACTCATATCGGCAAGAGAGATGGGGAAATAGGATTATATTGAACCCTGTTGGATTCCACATGTACTGTAAACTGGACTAAGCCCAGTCTGTTTACAACTAGATCTCCCCCAGTAAAAAAAGTAGTATTTTCAGCACACACGGTTAAGATAGATGGATGCATGAAAATCAGTGCTGAAGGAATGGATCCAGAAGCAGACATCAAGAAACCTTTATTACATACGGCAGAAGAAAATCTAATTGTTGATAATCACTGTACAACACACAATATCCAGTCTGAAATTCCTGCACTTGAGTCCTCAACAAACAGAAGCAATACACAGTCTGCCAAATTCTGGGCAGAAGCAGACTGATATTTTCCCAGCCAAAAGAAAAGCCGAATGTATATAAAACAATGTAAAATAACAAAAGGTAGTGTTTGAAATTTTTTTAGAGCTTCAAAAAGTTTAAATTGGTTAATAATATGTTTAGAAGAAACTACTTTCAAACTAGAGAAAATAAATGCATAAAACGTTATTAAGAAAAGGAATTGTAGAAAGAAAAGGGAATTTCCAGATGCTATTATGTTGTGTATAAAGCAACTGTAATAAATACACTAAACGGTGACATATCGTTATTAGCAGACTTTTTTTTAATAAAGATTTTTATTTTTCAGAAAGAATAAAGAGACAGAGAATAACATATACAGGAAAGAAAAGTCAACAAACAATAAGCCTGACGTCTGTACTCATTACTTTCGCTTACATTTGTCTAAATGGAATCTATACTGTATACATGTTTCATTTTCTAGTTTTCATGTTGAGAGCTTATAACCTATTTTAAGGTTTCTTAAAATGGTTCTCCAACCATTTATAAATTCTTGCCCAATTATTTTCAAAGATTTCTTCTTGTTTTTCTTGTGGTTGTAAGGTCAGTTTATCCATTTCTGTTGTTTCCAATAATTTGTGGATTGTTTCTTCTTTTGATGGGACCTCTTCCTTCTTCCAATATTTTGCATATAAAATGCTAGACATACTTATTACATGCATGAATATATATGTATCTGGTTTCTTAAATGTCTCTGGTACTATATTTAATAAAAACAGTTCTGGTACAAATGGTACAGTTTTATCTAATATATTTTGCAATATCACATGAATCCATATCCAATTTATTTTGGTAAACTTGCATGTCCACCACATGTGAAAAAATGAACTGGTTTTTTGTTTACATTTCCAGCAAACATTCAACATATTTGGGTACTGTTTAGCTAGATTTTCTGGTGTTGTATGCCATCTGTAAAACATTTTATATATATTTTCTTTAAATGAGAAAGCTTTAGTAAATTTTATATTTGTTTTCCACACCTTCGCCTATTGGTGTAGCTGAATATTATGACCTATGTTTTGTGCCCATATAATCATTGCAGTTTTAACTGTTTCATCTTGCAATTCCATATCTAACAAAATAGTATAAAACATCTTTATATATTTTACATCTTTATTTTATCTATATCAGTAAGGTTGTCACAAAACCCGATTTTCTTGTCTTTTGCATATCTGGAATCTAACTGCACCTTTCCCCACTAGTTTAGAGCAACACCAGGGGTCATTTCATAGAAAAAGAGGTGCAGGAACTCATTAGCACAACTTATTAGCATAACATATTTGCATATGCCACACCCCCTGACATCACCGGAAGTGTGTCAGAAGGCAACACCCACCACTCAGGCTTCACTGGACTGTTTTGGATTGCTAGCTATTGGGGGGGGGGAGATGCAGATTTGCCCTCACAGAGAAGGGAGAGCTTGTACCTGAAGGTGGGCCGGGGGGGTTCTGCAACTTACCTGGCTGCTTCTTGCTCCTCGTGGCCCAACTGAGGGCTGCTGGGAGCAGGGTGTGGGGCTTGTTGCATGTGCCCACCCCCTGGGCTCCTTACTGCTGGAGCTCCGCTCCTGTGTGCTCCCGCAGGAAATTACCCCTGAGGAATACCCTGTCTTTGCAAAACATCTTGTGGATTTAGTAAGTTCTTCTTATCTAACAAATCTTCATATGTCCATACAAGTTCCTTAGTGAGAATGTTATGATTAATAAAAGCCTCTAAAGGTGTAACCCATTTAGATATTTTTGTATTAAAAATACGTTTAACCCCTTCCCAAACTTTTAACAGAGATGCTCACTGAGTGTTTAAAATATTTATGTACCTCCATTTTCTCATACCATATAAAGGCGTGCCATCCTAATTTCAAATCATGACCTTCTAATTTCAATAGCCTCGAGTTTTCCAGGGTAATCTATTCTTTCAACCAAGTCAGGGTTGCCAATTGGATACTGCAAAGCCTCCCCTTTCTTTCACGTGTATGGGGTGATATAGATGAGACTGCATCATCACTTTCATCTTAATTCTTGGTCTTTATTTTGCCATATGAACGGCCATGTCAATTTTTCTAAACCTTTATAGTATTGTTGGTTCAGTACAACTGGAATTGTTTGAAACAAAAAGAGAATTCTTGGTAAAACATTCATCGTAATAGTAGCTATTCTTCCCATAAAAGATAATTGAAATTGATTCCAGTTTTCCAAGTCTTTTTTAATAGAGCTCAAGAGTTTACTAATCCTTAAACAGTGAGCTGCATCTATTTGTTAACAGTATACCAAAGTGGGTTTTTTTGTACTTAGGGTTTTTTTGTACTTCAATACCAGATTTTTCTTGTAGTTGTTGGATCTGTTGTTTTGTACAATTCTTTGTCAGCATTTTTGTCTTCCTGAAGTTAATTTTCAACCCTGCCACTTGTCCATATTCCCTTAGAGTATCAAAAAGTCAAGTAATGGATGATCACTGTTGGGCTTCCGGGAAAATGGCGTGGTGCTGCGGGTGTTTTCAGGATGCTCCCTGATCTTCCCGACCTTTTTTGCATTCTTTGGAGTTCCTCTCCTGTCTTTGCCGACTGTGTTGGACTCCTCCCAACCTCCTGGAGGGAGAGTGGGTGCAGGAGGCTTGTTCAGTCCCCCCCGCAACAGCGGTTAGCGGGGGAGAGGCCATTTAGCCTCGATGCAGAAGCAAGAAGAAGAGCAGCTTGGATTTCAAGCTGCACAAGCCACGACCTCCCTTTTAACTTTCAAAACAAAAGGAATATGCAACGGGAACAGAAGAGTGAGTACGGACTTCTTTACAAACTGAGTTAAATGCCCATTAATTGGCCCCCCACGGAGTATTTCTAAATACAGGAAGTGCAAGCGGCTAGGAAAGGATTTAATGATTAAAAATTGAGACAGAAGGGGAGAACAGATATACCTCAATTGGAGAAACGGTACAAGTAGAATTGCAAAGTGCAGAATTTGGCTGCCTGACAGTGGAACAATTTAAAAGATATTTGATTGACCAGGTTCGCCAGGCAGCTGAAGAGGCATGCAAAAACATTATAAAGAATCTTCAAAGTGCATGCTTGCAAACCGAAAGTAAAGCAGAGCTCGTGCAACGTCAGCAACCACAAGAAAGCTATGAAAGCAGACAAGATGATACTCAAGAAAAAGAGGTTCAGGACACAAAAGGGGGAAAAAGAAATGAGCCCACACAAAACCAGGACAGTAAGAAACAAGTAGTGAAATCAGAAAGAACAAAAGAGAATGCCCAAAGAAAAGCACAGGCAAAGAAAAAGAAGAAATTAGTCAAACGCAGAGGGACAAGAACAGAGAAATTAAAAAACTGCAGCCAGATTTGGCAACTTGGGAGGGACACAATTTGAAAGTTAAATATGCCGAATTCAAAGATTTAAGACATTTGAGACTGACAATTAAAAAGAAGTTGCAACAGGAAATTAATCAACAAGGTATATTGTGTGGATCAGATAACTTTTGGAAAAGTTCTGTATAAAAGAGTTTTGCATGAACGCTCAATGAGTGCAAACAGGTATTTAGATAAAATTCAGGAAGGATACAAAAGTGAAAAGGATTAGATAAAATATGTTATAACAAAGAAGGAATAGTAGTGTAGAATGAATAGAATATTGAAGGAAACTTTCAAAGGTTAGAATCATAATATTATATTAAATTAAACCTGTTACCTTTTTTTCTCTTTACAAAAAACATATGTGCAAGTAATTTTATGTTTGAAAGTTTGTCATAGTATTACTGATAAGAGTGAAACTACCACTTGTATCTAGCTGACATGTTTGCGGTACCAGGTATATGGAGTTTGTTTTGAAAAACAAGTATTACTTTCTTTTAAAGGATTAAAGCAATATGTATACTTAAAGTTGTTTAATTCTCTGTAAAAGTTATCTAAACGGTTTTGCCAGCAGTTAAGCAATGTAGTGATTGAAATATATGTTGTGTTGCATAATAAGGAGGGATAATTTATGTGGATTTATGTAGATACCTTGACTAGAATAATATACCAGTATGAGGAAACTTATACTGGGGCTGATGCTCTAGTTGCCTAAGCAAAGGTGAAAAATAACATTTTGAGTTGCTATGGGAAAGTTTGTGTAAATGGAAGAGAATGTTTAAATATGTTATGAAAGAGATTACATTAATATCACTGTAAGATGTCACTTCAGGTTAGCGGATATATACGTTGCAACAGGTATATATGTTTTTTTTGTTTTTTTTCTTTGATTGCTTATATGTTTCTGAAAATTAATAAAGAGAAATTATTTTTTAAAAAGTCAAGTAATGGAAAAAAGTGGGCTTTCCAAAATAAATACCAAATCATCTGCAAAAGCTTGCAATTTATAGTTTTCTCCTTTTAATTTAAGTCCTTTAATCTGACAATCTTCTCTCACCATATCATTCAGGGTTTCAAGAGCAAAAATAAAAAGTAATGTAGATAATGGGCATCCTTGTCTGGTTCTGTTTTGTATTTCAGTCTTCTGAGAGATATCCCCATTTCCCATTACATTACCATGTTACCTTGTGTAAATTGCTCTCACCATTGTGAAAAAAGTGTTGCCACAATGCCAATGCTGTAGTTGTTCTAACAGAAAGGACCAATTAAGGTTGTCAAAAGCTTTCGCAGCATCCAAAAATACCAAAGCAAGTTGTTTTTCTGGATGTGCTTCAAAATATTCCAGAACATCTAGGATGATTCTTACATTGTTTCTAATCCGTCTTTTTGGTAAAAATCCTGATTGATCTTGGTGTATTGTTTGGAGTAAGACTTTCTTTAACCTATTAGCCAAGATAGATGCAAAAATCTTATAGTCCACATTTAATAGTGAAATTGGTCTATAATTTTTAATTTCTTTCTCATCTGTTTCCGTTTTATGTATCAAAGTAATCAATGCTTGATTCCAAGGTTCTGGGATTTTCTTTTGTTCAGTAATATTCTGTATTGTATATTTTAATGGCAGACTTTAAAGGAAGTTTTAAAGGGGACAAAAGAATTGATATAAATAAAAATATTAAACAAAGTGTGTTTTTCATAATAAAAACTGAAACAAAACCCTCTCAAAGTGAAACATTGTAATGGGATCTTGTTTCAACTGATACTGCTGCCAGATCTCTTTGCAGGGTGGATGCAGGTGTCAGAAGCAGAACTGAAACAGAGCCTTTGCAGCAATTCTGGCACAGCTTTAGCAGTCCAGAAGAAAACGTATGTGCAAACAGTCTTTATGCAGTTAAACAGCTTTGCCAGCAAGTGTTAAAGCAATCAGAACCATATTCTTTTCCATAGCATTTTGACAGCTGCCCAGAACAAAGCATCACTCTTAACCCAAAAGCTGTCAGGAAAGTGCATTGTGCAACTGTGCACCACTATGCCACATGCAAGAGGTGCCATGGTATATTCTTACAGGGCTGATAAAGAGGGAAAATTCACCCAGCTAGTTATGAGGGAAAGAATCCATCCGGAGAATGTGCCATGGTCCCAATGCAAATCAAGCACCCCATGAGTGGGAACTAATGAGAACTCACATTTGGCTGTTATTTATACTGGAGGGGCTCCTGAACCATCTGATATACATGTGGGTATGCATCAATGTTCCCTCAAGCTGAGTTAGTGTGAGCTAGTTCACAGTTTTTTAGCCTCTGGCTCACACATTTTTGTCTTAGCTCAGGAAGGATGGCTCCAGAGCAAACTAATTTATGCTGTGGCCAAATCACTTGCTCACAACTTTAATGCCAGTAGCTCACAAAGTAGAATTTTTGCTCACAAGACTCCACAGGTTAGAGGGAGCCTTGGTATGCATCTGCCTATTCTTGCTCCTTCCCAGTTCCCATCCCACCACCAAAAACTGACTTGGGCCATCATTACTGGGTCCAGAGAGTTTAATGAAGTCCCTTCCCAGGAGATTCCCCCTCTTTTTCTCCTGGCCACACTGAGATGAGGCCAGGAGAAAGGGGGAAGGGAAGTCCCTTTCTGGGAGATCCCCTCCATTCTGCCATGTCCTGAACCTTCCTGGCCAGTTCAGTCCGTGTGAGACCAGTTTGGTTTGGGGTTTAGTCTGTGGGCCACCACGGACCCCAAACTAAACCACCTTTTTCAATCCGTGCCCATCCTTAATAATAAATCTCTCCTGCCACTCAAGTATAAATGTGCTATATAGGTAATGGAAAATACAGGCTGTGCCTGCCTGCTGAGTGTACTCATGGTGGCAGTCGAATACTTGTTACTGTGTAGTGTCAGAGAAGGCCCTCACCTTGGAGGAGTAACCAACAAGTAACTGGTCTGTGTGGAGTGGGGGAGTGTCACTGTAGAATTCTGGCTCCAGGTCACTTAGGCATTTCTTTACAAACAGATGTTATGAATAACTCCAGGATGTCAGCACCACAGGATTCAATGTTCAAGCAGCATGTACTCTTAAGACGCTTTTGCAGAAACCACTGACTTTAAAGCCTTTCATAATGCTCCTTAAACCAGACTCTTATTTTGTCAAAGGGAAAGCATGTTTTGTATGGCAGGTGCTTTCCCAAAGAGCAGAAAAGGAGTTCCCTGTTGCTTTAAAACAAGCACATTGAGATCAGATACTTGGAGGTTGGGTTCACTTCCAGCTCCAGATCAGGGGCTTTTATTTTATCATCGCACTTCAGCAAGTTGGGAATTCATTTTTAATGTCAGTTGTAAATGTTGTGGTAGGGCATGGTAGCAGTATTCCTCAGACACAAAAACCCTGTTGTCATATACCAGTTAATAAGTAGTGGGAGTAGAATTCTCACTGAGGTGGCATACCCATGTCTGTGTCACTTCAGACATACTAAAAACAAAAAGCCTGCTTGTAGAAAACTAGATAATCAGGGAGAAGGGACCTAGAAGGGTCCTAGCTGAGCTCTTTCTTGACCATTTAGGTTTATGAATTCATTTTTTGTGGTATGGAGTTATGTGATCCTGCAGTTTAAAGTGGTACAGCTCAGACATAGGTTTTCCATGTCAGTGAGAACTGGGTTGCTTCAGTCACTCATATTTTCTACTAGGTTGCTGAAGGACAGAAATCCACAATCTATTTGAAGAGAGAATTGGATAAACAAAGAATCCCCATGTCCCTTCAGTGCTCAATGGCTATGCTTTTGATGTTCTGTTACCTACATGGAGAATCACCAGCTCCTCAGAAAGCAAATTCATTTTGCTCACTTTATAAAAAGGACAAACATTCTTGCTCCATATTAATCACAAATAAATCACACTGATTTTTGTCACTGATATTAAATATATTTTAATAAGGTTTAATAAGATTTTTGTCACTGATATTTAATATATTTTTAATAAGGTCTACACATAAATATAGGCTAAGAAAAGCCCACCCACCTTAGTCTTCTCTTACTCTTCAGTCACTTGCATTGTGACTGGATAGGATGGCCAATCACATTATGCAGCAAATTAATCTGTGCTGGGCAATCTTTCACATTTACTCTGAAACTGACCTGCTGAGAGCTCAGCCTCCACAGGCATAACACTATTATTAGCTAGCTGGAAGCAGTATATTTCCTTTGCACTTCAGGGGCAGAGTGGAAGATTGGTGGGCGAGACCCCAGACATCATAATCTTTGGTTAACACAGATTCGGGTGGGCTGCTGTGTTGGTCTGAAACAGCAGAACAGAGTTTGAGTCCAGTGGCACCTTTATTCAAGGTATAAGCTTTTGTGCACACATACTTCTTCAAATTCAATGAAATGGAAATTACCAGTCCATACATATAGGTTTAATTTCGGGGGGAAACGTAGTGAAGGAAATATGTCAAAATTGGAGACTGATGGGCAGATGTATCCTTAAGTGTGGAAGAGTTACTCTCAGCATTCCATACTTAAGGATACATCTGCCCATCAATCTCCAATTTTGGCATATTTATTTCCTTCACTATGTCCCCCCCCCCCAAGAATTCAACCCAAACAAATGGTAACCATACAAACTAAGCTTCTTATTCCAGTTTGGTCCTTGAATCTGTTAAACATCTTCATTATGCTGTATGATAATTTACTGCTCCCCCTAACCCTATATATATGGACTGGTAATTTCCATTTCATTGTATCTGAAGAAGTGTGCATGCACATGAAAGGTTATACCTTAAAACTTTGTTGGTCTTAAAGGTGCCACTGAACTCAAAACACAGTTGTCCCTAACAGACTTTCTTCTGCCTGTATTGCCATCTCTCAGAGTTAAAATACACCACCAACATTCCCCTCAAAACTATGTAGATCCTAGACCACAACACCTTGAAGGACCCAACACTGCTAGTATAAAATTGCCCTCCTCTCCACTCACCCCAATTGTTAGAAATACACACTGCTTATGATAGGTACCATGTTTAAATCCAACACCACCCTCTGGTGGTCAATGATAGAGAAATGGTAATAGGTTATTTCAATTGATTGTTCAGTCAGTCACAGATTGATCTCCTTAAGAGACAGAGAAATGAAGGGTGAGAAAACAATTTTGGCCAGGTTTTGCAAGTTAAAATGCCACTGTGTAAACTGGTGGAGGGAAAAGATGTCAGGTAAAAAGCAGACATACTCCTTTGCTGGTTTAGAATAACGGTTAACACAGTCTAAGTATGGATCAGTATACCAATAGTTGCTATTGAAGTTTACCTAAAATAGAGCTTGACTTTTAATGTAATATTAAGGGACAAAGGATAGAGGAAGAAATGGCAAGGCAAGAGGTGGCTTTGGGAAAGCACAGGTCCATAGTGTAGCAGATGTAGAACAAGATAACTGTACAAGCAGTGAGACTCAACGGGGACTGGCATTCCAAGAGATGCAGAAAAAAGAGATTGCCTAGAGGACGGTGAATGAATATGTCACTATGATTAACCTGACAAACCGATTAGTGGCTTAACAAAAGAACTGCAATGTGCCTTGATGAGTGGTGAGCTTTTGTCAAAGGCCTGGAATCTGCCTCTCCAGCTTTTGGAATGGGACATCTTTCAGCAACCGAAAGAGGCAGAGTAACAGTGTGTAGAAGTTCTGAAGTGAGGACAGATAAAGGCAGAGACGGTTTTTTCCTGGTCTGGAAGCATCAGGAGGGGTCTGTGGGAAATCAATGGGAATTTGATGCCAGATCTGCCTGTTGTAGGAGTCTTTTGGTTTCCATTACACTCTATATATTTACAAATAAATATTACAAAATATATGTTAAGTCTCCAGGTGCTCTTTATTCAATGGAACTGAAACTCTTCAGTGCTGACCTAGATGCCTTATCATTCAGGAAAGTGGCAAGCATTTAACACTGGTGTCAGAGATGGCAATTGTTCCCTGGAGACAAATGGTAAGTGAGCAAACAATAGCACTTCAGGTAAAAGGATGCACATTAGAAGAGCAAACCCTGTGCAGAATGGAGGTTTCTCAGCAGCAGTTTTACAACTACCTTAAAGCAAAAGAGGAACTTAAAGGCAAACATGAAGGGTCTGGGAGATGTGTGTGAAGAGACAAGAGCCCAGATGAATAGCAGAGACAGAAGGACATAGTGGATCCAGAAGCCCAGTTGGGAGTGGCTGGGGGACAAGAGGCTGAAGAGCAGCTGGCAAAACCAGGCTATAGAATGTTGCAGTTGATCGTTGGGGAGAAGAATGGAAAGCTGGAGAACTAGTCCCAGGACTGGAAAGCTGCTGAGAAAGACTGCAGGAGGTGAAGAAAGAGAATGTGCAACCCCACAATGGAAATAAGTGGCTGGGAGAAGAGGCAGCTGCCTGTTGGAGCCATGGGTGAGGACAAACCCATCATTTGCTTGTTTTATCCTATCTGCTTCCTAGGAAGGCCTTATTGAGAGATCAGGCCTCTGCAATTTCCATACCCCCAAAGCAGGTCCTTAGATGAGGCTTAATCTAGAAGTCCCTGCGTTGTGGCAATGAAATGGACTAGGAAATCTCTGTCCCAGCTGGGATGATGGAAAGGGAATCACTGGCAGCCAGCCTGGATGGACCCAGCCCAACATGATATACCCTCAGATACAAGCATTGCAGGCCATATCATCAGCACTGTAGTCAGTCACAAGGGCATGAGGCACAGCAGGACAGAAACCAACACAGAAGTGACAGGAAGGACGACACTGTGTGGAAATTGTCCGAGTCATGATGAGACCTGGACATACTAAAGTGCCAGTGAGGGAAGACAGAAGGCAGTGATAGGGGTCCACCTTACTGAGAAGATATTTATCATGCAAACTTCATGGAAAGGTACTCAGAAATCTTTTGCCAAGGAACCGGGACTGCTATAGAAAATGCAGCCAATCTATGCAGACCTCAAGACAAAGAGAAGTATGGCTCATTCAGCAAATGGTGTTGAGAGAGTGCAAATATTTAAATAAATAGAATGGGGGGTATTTAACAGCCTACCTAGGTGCCTAACATTTGATATTTTGTTTCATTCACATTCTAACCAAGGGGGGTGGGGAATCAACCATGATGGCAAAAGATTTAGTGATGAAAGCGCCATTTGAGGATCGGCACAAGAGAGACCTATGTTATATCCTTTCAAAAGAACCCCTCACATGCCACCAGAAAAAAAAGTCTCTTATATGGATTGGACCTGTTTTGTTTTATAATATGGGAACATGTCTGTGTTTGGCTGATGTTGCTGCTTGGAGGCAAGTGCTCTGCTAAGATCCCGGTACTGATTCACTGAGAAGTATTTGGGATGTCTAGAAACATCTTAACTCTTAAGATGCTTCTGCATTTAAGGCTGCAGAAAATGCCACTAACTGAAGACCAGATATGAAAAAAAGCAAATCTGATTTAGGTAATTGTTCAGAAAGCAACTGTTAATGGAGGAGGATGAGATTGGATTTATACCCCACCCCTTCCCTCGGAGTCTCAGAGCAGCTTACAATCTGCTTCCCTTCTTCTCCCCACAATAGACACTGTGTGAGGTAGGTGGGGCTGAGAGTGCTCTGAGAGAACTGCTCTTGAGAGAACAGCTCTGAGAGAACTGTGGCTTGCCAAAGGTCACCCAGCAGCTGCATGTGGAAGAGCCGGGAATCAAACCTGGTTCTCCTGGATTAGAGTCCGCACTCCTATTTCTCACTATGTTAGCTTCCTTCAGTGAGAACCAGTGATATTAGAAAATAATGCAGCAGCAGGAGAGGCAACACTTGTTGTGCAAGCCTAAAGAGAACTGAAACCTTCTAAGTCTGGTGAAGGATAAATGGACATAGAAGGATGAAACTCTGCACTGTAAGACAAGGAAATTTTGCCATGTTTGAGAGTAGGGGAAAGTGAATACTGGAATGCCTGAAAAGAAAAATAAAAGAAATAAGCATGTGCCTCAGATCTGGCTTGTGAGAAGGGAGATTTTTACCTTTTAGTGATGGAATGAATTGGGGGGGAAATGCCTAGTGGGAAAATAACATTTATTGGTGATCTAGATACTGATGTTGTATTCTAGAAAAGGAGAAAAAAAATGTAACTGCCTGCAGACTGCTTTTGTGTGGAAAATGCTATAAGAAATATTTTAATGAATAATAAATACACAAATAGCTAATATGTATTCACCTTGTATGTACTTATTGTCTTCTTTTGCCAGGATCAGCTGTAGGTTCTCTAGAAGTTTTCTGGGGACCGATCCTTTGTTTGCAGGGGGAAGGACATATTTATGTATCTTGATCACTGTAAACGAACCTACTCAATTCACCGGGTTTGTCTGATAAACTAATGAGAACTAACCAAAGAACTTTCCTTTTACTTGATGAATGAGAACATTCTCCTCAGTGCTCTGAACTCCATCAACAGCCTTTGAAATGTGGCTATCTTCTGCTAATGGCAGAAGAACAGTTTGTAACAGTGGTGAACTAAGAGTTTATAGCTGGGGTTAACTGGACTGGAACCATTCTGGGGACTGAGGCAGTCCAAGCTGTTACTTTGGGGAACCTGAGGCAGTTTTTGCTGCCTGTGCATTTGTAAACAAGTATTACAAAGATGTCATTAACTCTCTAGTGTGTTTTCACTTAAGGGAAATGAAACCCATCAGTGCTGCACCAGGCTTCTTACTGTTTGATGAATTGCTTAATATGGTGAAGGAAGGTACCAGAGTGCAGGTTAGGAATGCAGGTTACAGAGACACAGCAATGTTATCTGCAGGGGTCGTTTCGTAGAAAAAGAGCTAAGGGGACTCATTAGCATAACTCATTAGCATATGCCACACCCCCTGACATCACTGGAAGTGTGTCATAAGGCCACACCCCCTGACATCACCGGAAGTGTGTCATAAGGCCACATACCCCACCCCCAACGGTCCCGGTCGCCGGCGGCAGCCTTGCAGCTCCACTGCCAAGCCCCATGAGGGGCCCGGCGGTGGACCTGCAAGGCCGGCGGGAGTGCAAGGAAGCCCCGCGAAGGCCCTCCCTGGCCCCAGGCAGGCAGGGGTGGGGAGAGGCAGGGAGGAAGCAACTTACCCTCCCTCTTCTCCTGCCTCCTCCTGGCTGAATGAGGGCCGGAAGCGGGGCGGCCGGAAGCAGGGGGCGGGGCTTCGTCATGTGCCCCCCGTACTTCACCCGGTGGGACCCCGTTCCCCCGCGTTCCCCCCCGAAATGACCTCTGGTTATCTGCTTTATAGAGCTGTGGTAGTCTGGGGCAGAGATTGATAATTCCTCAGTTAACTTTGGCAACCACTGGAGCAGGGGAACAAGGAGGGACCATAAGAGATTCGAGGAACAAAGAGGCAATTTTGATCGGTTTGTCCAAGCTTCAAACTGTTTAAGGCTAGCCATGTTTTCCATGGTACAAATAGGTCAGATCTCCATTCAGGAAAAGGAGAGGGAGAGAGATGCTCTCCTTAAGCTGTTGCTGACAGTGTGAGCGGAACAGTGAGAACTACAAACAGTTAGACCGACACCAAATTCAAATGGGGAAATGAAATGCAACAGAATCAGAAAGCATAATTCATTTTAACCTCTAAACAAAAATGTATCAATTCATATTTTCCATCGTGATTTTGGGGCATGACAATTATTATTCCAGCTCTCTCAGGTGGGTTCACCATCCAGCATCACTGTCCTTTATGCAAGTTCCCAGAAGAACAGATTAATTGCAGAGGGACAGCTTACACAAAGCAATTAAACAGAATGCAGGTTAACTCAACACAGAGATAAAAGCGAATCACACCCATGGAAGATGGTGGCTCCCTGCTGCATCTTCTGTCTATCTAGAAATGCTAAACAATGTTGGGAATGCTTTCAATAGGCTACAAAAGCATGTAGAAAAACTAGCAGAAACACATGGAAAGAGCAGAATGGTCTATTACAGAGGAACTGGAGAAGATACCTTTTTAAAAAGTCACAACCACCTCATAGGTAATTTAGTTTTATTGCATTTTATAATGCCATTGTCCATACAGATTACATGCAGCTCGATCTACTGTACAAGGGTTTACCGTCTGCTAGAGCAGACACACAGAAGTCCAGAGTACAAATACACAGCAAAGCTATTTCCTTTGTACAGGGTTGAAAATATGGCAGTGTGAAGCAGTAGAGGAGGATGGTTGGTTCAAAGGTTTAAAGATATCCCCCCCCCCCATAATCTTTCTCTTCACACAGATCTGCCCACCTGCCAAAAGGAGGATCATATCAAACCAACAAATGTGAGGCAGAAAAAAAATCCACAATGGTAAGGTCACTGCATGTCTTGCCCCTTACTTGCCCCTTCCTGGGTACCAGGAACGGGAAAAGACAGTGGACAAGGGCTGACATGCCACATTCCCCCAACCCCTCTCACCATATGTTGGGGACTAGGATGAAGAAGAAATCCATTTGCGAGATAAAACGGTTTAATTAGAAGAAGCCCCTGAGGGCCAAAGCAAAGTATTACAAATGAACAAATAAGGTCATTTCTGTAGACATGTTAACCTCCCGTTTCCGTTCAAGGAGATTAGTGACCCCTCCACCCCAGCTCATACTGAACTGCTTAGTTGATATGATCTCAGAGTCACTAGTCCTTGGTTCTTGGGTGTTTTTCTGCCACCTGAGATTCAGTGAGAGATTTGGAAGACAAGAATGTCAAGTGGTGAAAAGTTCAGAGAAGCAGAGCCTCAGCTCTTTGGGAAAGTCAACAAGAAAACTGCTCCGTCTAGCATGTTGTCAAGGGTGACAAAATGGGTCCCGAGTATTTCACTCCTATTGGAGAGCAGCCCTGCTGCCATGAGTAAGACCCCCCAAGTTGACAAATCTTTCAAGCACTTTTGAATGGTCTCAATCTGAACCCTCCCTACAAATTATACAGTGTGGCTACATTTCTGTGTAACAGAACACCTGGATCCAATACACTAGACATTCAGGGTATGGATAAAACAGGACCATGTGGATTCTTCTGAGTGGGACTTTGTCTCTGTCCTTGAAAAATACCTATATTAAAATCATGTAAGCAAAATACAAAACAGAAACACACACCTTTGGTTTAGTACAACATGTTTCACTTCTGATCTTACTTCTCCACCTCCCAAGATGCAAGGAGGGAAGGAAAAGGATTACACTGGTGTCGTTTTTTCTTTTTCTTTTTGGCAACGGTCTCTCTGGCTCCTCCCATGCTCACCATTTCTACCAGCTAGTTTACAGGGGGAAAAGCCCAAAGACAACATAAAAATTGGAACAGCATCCAAGTCAACAGACAGACAAGAATGGCTTCCTAAATTCCAGAACAAGGAAAAAAACCCTTCCTAAAATATTCCCTGCATTAGTTTCATCACAGGATAGTTAAACAGACAACAATAAACTACTTTTAGTAGGTTTTCAACCAGCATATATATATCAATATATACATACACACACTATCCTGCTACAAGTTGTGTTTGGTCTTTCCCAAATTACCCCTTTAAAATCCATTTTGAGGTAACAACAAAGCCATGACATTTTAAATGTACGTTTTAATTGTAGTTTGAGTAGAGTGAAATAGTGTGTTGTGGAAAGTTGTGTGAAACAGGTGTACCTAAAATAGCAAAACCTCAAGGAAGGTTAGAAATGTCATGATAATTTCAGGCAAAGAAAAAGATGGCCAAGAGCCTTGCCAGCTATGCTGATGGTCCAACAAGGGGGGGGGGTTGGCGGGGGGGGGGGGGAGGATAGAGCAAAACCATAACAGCTTCAAGCCAAGGTAAAATAAATCATACTTCTATACAATTCTTCCAAGATGACATATGGAACAACAATAATACAGTATGAATTTTTGATGATATGGAGGAAACCAAATAGCTGCAAAGGGTGTTTAAAAGATGGTCTCAAATATTCCTTTCTGGACAGTTCCATGTGTGTATATGTGTTTGCATATACATGTGTGGTGTCTTTTTAAAAGTGGCATTATTGAACAAGTGAAAACTTAATAGAAATAGAATACTTTTTGGAACCTGCCACAAGAGATCAAATGCCAGCTGGCTATAAGTCATTGCAGGTGAACATATTTGCAGTGCCAGACAAAGAGATAACCTTGCAGATGAAAACATGACTTTGGTACAGATTGGCCAGAGGATTCAGTCACTATGGGGTATACATTATTGTCTCTCCCCTTTTACAGCCTGATTTTGTCAGAAAGGGGCCAGGAAAAATTGTATTTATTGCCCAACTTTATTCTGTTAATATTAGGGAAATCATATCCTTCCATTACTTGGAGTCCCCCTTGATCCCTGGGTACTCTTGACCTTTACTATTACACTAGCATAAATCCAGAAAAATGTACATACTCTGTACCCAAGAACAAGAGGAGGGTGAACTGGTTATTGTATACTCTAGAGTTGCTTGCATCTTAGCTGCCTTAACTATGGCTAATGTTGTTGATTGGTTCTAAAGAGTTTATGTTAACTACCTTGGAACGCCATTTTGTTAAAGTGGTCCCAGAAAGGCTGAACATTAAAGAAACCTTCCATGGGTTTCAGGCAAAAGAATTCTAGAACATTCAAAGCCTAGGCCAGGGCATACGAGATCATGTAAGGTAATTTGAACCAGACTTAGACAACAGAAGATAAAATATAATGTTGCTAACCAAAGCGTTAACCTCTTTTTAACAGTTAACACAACAAGAAAATTATCATGGCAAGTTTCCCTTCTTTAAAGTAAAGTGGAGCACAGTAGTTTCCAAAGTCAGTCTTACTGAACACCATGATTCAGTTATACTGAACTATATTCTTTGCTTGGTGTCCCTTTAAGGGTTGAGTCAGTGTTAGTCAAGCAAGTTTAAAGCCAAATGAAAGAACATCCTGCTTGTTACCAGTCAAGGACATTCTGTGGGATCAAGTAAACCTTGATCTATTTACAGGGGAAGCTAATGGGAAACCTGCTACTGATATGAATAAATTTGAGGTCTCCTGCTCTGTTGACAGTGTCTGCAGTTTTACAAGAGCTGGTCTTTGTTGTTTAACATATGTAAGCAAACCCAAAAGTACACATGGAAACCTATTAAAGTGGCCCCACATGTGTGTGTGAGAGAGTGCACGTAAATGACCCAGAACATAAAGGTATAAAGATCAAAACACTCTTGCTTTGCATTGCACTTTTTATGGGGACAGTGTGGTACTATTTTACAATGGTAAGTTATATAAGTCACCAAGTGCTTCCAGTCGGAAGAAGTACTTGCTAGTAAAGGCAAGAACTTATAGTAAAAAACAACAAAAACCCCAATATGGAGAGGGTTGCCAGGTCCCCCCTGGCCATAGGTGGGGGATGGCGGGTAGGGTTGCCAGATCCAGGTTTGGAAACTCCTGGAGATTTGGGGGTGGAGCCTGGGGAGGAAAGGGACCTCAGTGAGGTACAATACCATTGAGTTCACCCTCCAAAGCATCCATTTTCTCCAGGGGAACTGATGGACATGAACCGTAATTCCAGGGGATCCCCAGGTCCCACCTGAGGGTTGGCATCCTTAGGAGGGATGAGAAATAGAGGAAGAATGGCCTTACATTAAAACCATTCAAATGTCCAGAGATATAAGCTTGACGTTGTGCTCCTGCTTTCAAGATCTCATCTTTTATTATTCAAACTCAGAGGTACATGCTGGTTCCTATCAGAACCAAGAACTGTTCAAAAGCTAGAGAGAATCAAAACAAAGCCAAATTGCATAGTGATATATTTATATACAGATATAAATACATATCCAATCTTGCCCAGTCTGTAGCAAAATCCTGTCTTCAACATGCAAGGCAGTGATGCTGGAGGACAGCACATCCAATTTTTAAACCTTGTTGATTAGAAAATAGGACTGCATGCCAGTCTGGCATTCTGTGAGGCAGGGAGGAACCTGAGGAACCAAGCACTAATAATTTCCATCACAGATGAGCATACTCAGTTCTCGTTCTATGATTAGATATACTGTGGCTTAGTTTTTACTGATATGGTAAAAGCCTGTGTCTGTATTGAACCACTTCATGCTGTATATGGGGCTTGAATGCCTTACTATACAAAAAAGTTACATATAGAAAACCAAGCATCAAAGAGAACCCTTCACAACACTATCTAGTTTTCAGTGGGAAGGAAACATATTTTGTATGGAGGAACATTCGATCATGTGAGGCCCCCACTTCTAGTCTGTATGGCCCAGACCACAGGATGATACTTCAGTGAAAACTTGGTCTAGAACTATCCTCTGAACATATACATTAATACTGCTGCATGGAGACAGGCTATAATTGACAGAAAAGGTTAACAGTGTATTATGGACTGGAAAAGAATCATTCTGTGTGGAAACAGGCTTGGGATCCCTAGAAACACAATACTCATGAGGAGACAAAAGCCTTGCTTCCACAGGAGGTATAATAGGTGCCTAAACCAGTGATAGGTTAGACATTATTGGTGAGTAAGTCATTATCATTGCAATGCAAGTCATTTGAAACCATCACAGCTGTTCCATCTCTAGATCAGATCCTTTTCTATATCTACTCTATCTGAACTATATCCACTTTAGGCTGCAGGTATGTGCATATATAGGAGGGGCGTTGCATGTCTGAATGGCTCCCTTGAAGAAAAGTAGCACGTTAAGGAGAAGAATTCAGCTTTGTTTTCTGCCTGACAACAAGCATGTCTTTGAGACCCCCACCGTATCAGGGAGCAATCAAACATGGATTCTCTGTGTGCAGCCCCAATTGACACAATTCAGGCTACGTTTTACCATTTTAATAAACTTGCTGTTGTATAACCAACACTAAAGCAACAATTTATCATTAGTTATTTCTCTTCCTATTGGTTTGGAATAGGGGGTGGGAAACACATTACCCATGAGCACCAGGCTTCCTTTTCTTGGACCTCTCCATTTAAGTAGGTCAGGGCGAACAAACCCAAACAGGAAGGCAAAGGTTTTGGTTTAAACAGAAACAATTATATTTCTAGAGAGAGAGAGAATCCCACAAGTGGGAATGGTTACAGTTCAGACCTTGACTGTACACAGTACCAGGAAACACCATGTTAATATTGGCAGAACAACATATATACTGGGCAGCTCAGGACCAGCTGCAGGTGCCCAACACATAGAATGGATATTGTACCAGGCAGGAGTATAAACAGACTGAGGTCAGTGAGTCAAGATGGAGGCATCTCTGAAGAGTTCAAACTGATAACAAGACAGCTGCATCAGTTGGAATGGATGGAAAGGTATAAATTAATAACACTGGGGAATAAGCACTCAATTTTTGGAGTTGTTTGCTGAGCAACTCAATAGAAGACTATCTTGATTCACCATGATTCAATGAGCATAAATTTACACACTGCACAGAATGAGGTTGTAGATTTCTGGAAGGTGTCATTTCAGATTGCAGGGATGTGAGATGTCAAAGTTTTCATGCCCACATTAAAAGTTCCTTGCATATAATAAAGTACTGCAGCAGGAAGACAACTACTAAGCTTTCATCCCAGTCCAATAGTTTTGTAAACTATTGAGCTTTAACAAAAGGAAACATGGCAAAAATATGACAGTGCCCCTCCACACACACACCCCACTGAGTTTGAAACAGGACAGTTCAGAATTCTACCACTTTATTCTACGCAATGCATAGGGGAGCTCATAATACCTTGAGGGGCTACAATGAGTTTGCCGTTTTTCACCAACATCTTTGTCCAGATGATGTCTCAAATAACAGACATGGTTTCCAATCATTCTGGAGGATAAGGAAGAGGGATAAAGATAACACCTTTTGAAATTAACAAAAAGGGACAATGGTTGAAAAATATAACAAATGGTGCAGAAAACAATTGCTGAAAAGTAAAGAACTGAAATGAAGGCAGTTATGATATATAGAGGAAGGACAAAAGTGAGATGGAAACAGGTTCAGAAGTGACCCATGGAATGCAAACCCTACCTAGGGTCCACAGTGTACCCTTAGTTAAGAACAAATAACAAAGCAGCAATCAATGACTCTGGCCTACCTTCATTAAAGACATACAAAACAGCACCTGTAAACTTTGGTTTAAATAATAACTTAAAATCAAAAGAAATTGACAAAGGGCTAGGGGATGTAGGATCTTTGTGAATTTAACTTTTTTGGCCAATGCCAGTTGAGGAAAAAAATCAGAATAAAAGCAACAAACAAAAGAAAACAAAAAGGAAGTGTTTTGGTTTATGCTTCTTGTCTAAGAAAGGTCTTTGGTCAATGGTTAAGCCAATTGTAAAGCATTCTGTAGAGGGTTGCTAAGGAGGCATTCAAAAGTGGTCCCAAGAGAAGTGAGGTGTGGTGTGCATTTGTTCAGGTTAATGATGGGTGGCTTCTGGAGTTGAGCTGGACCTGAAGTGATAGATGGATACTCATACAGGGGTTTGAGGTGTTCTCAGCTTCCATGGTCCAATCTTGGCTGTCTTTGTAGATCAAATCAGTTGCTGGCTGTGGACAGTCTCTCTGGAGGTCTCCTATGTTTCTTCAATTTGATTGACATTCCTTAAGCACAGTCATCTCCAACTTACTGCAACTGAAAGATTGCCCCTTTGTAACTACAGATACACTGTCTACTTCCCTTCATATCACAGCTACTACCTCAGCCCTTCTAGGTGATCTCTCCACTTTTGCTGTCTATTGGAAAAAACAGGAAATGGAGTGGGGGGGGGGGAAGATGCATGTTCAGTGGAGACCTCTAGTGTAGGTTACAGGAAATGGAATCTCCAAACATTGGTAGTTTTCTGAGTGAAGACTATGGCATTCCTGTATTCTTTGCAGCTATAATTCAAGAATGAAGGGAGAGTATTTCCATTCTCCCATCTTTTTACTTCATCTAGATTTGACAGAATGTAGACCAATTTAATATGTTATCTGAAGGAGTGATTTAGTGGGGAAGTATCATTTCTGTAAGCTTAGATAAAAATATTCTCTCAAACGTAAAGCAACATTAAATGGTGTGAATTAAGAGTTAATCTCTTTTTCCATTAGCAAAATCCTTAAAGTAAAAAACGGAAATTGGCCAAGCAGGTGGTAGAGACCATGTTATGTACCATATGAGAATTTGAGGCAGACATTTGTTAGCATGTCTGACCAGGGATCCTTCTAGGAGATGAGTCCATCAGAAAAACGAAGCAGGCAGGCTTCAGAGAGCTCTGATAATGGCTTTAGAGAAGTTGCACAGACTAATCAGGGAGCACCTTTTGTTGAGTGAGACATTCACTCTTGGTTAGCACAAGAAGTTTGATCCCAACCATTACTGATCTACTACAGAATCAGGGTGGTATAGGAAGAGTGCCATCCTGTGTTCTTACGAGAAGGTAGAGGTTAAAAGGCAAAAGAGAGTGCCAGTTGATTTACGGTAACCCTCTGAGCTAAGCCTGGGGATTAAAGAGGAGGGATTGTTATCATGGCCTATTGCTGCTAAAAGTGTCCTTTAAATAGGAGTTCCAACACTATTAGAATACACTATATATGCACAAACAGACATCAATTTGAGTAGTTGAACTACCTCCTTACTCTACTAATTGACCGCTGAACTGAATGGTGCTTGGAGCCATCAGCAAGCATTAGGCAACTGGAAAACTTCTGTACCCCAAGTAGGCCCTGAATGCAGGTTACAGATGAGCAAAGATACACGAGTCAGGTTCATCTTCCTTTACCTACCCTACCAGTCACGCCTGATTCACCTCAGCTTGCCAATCTCAGTGGCAGCAAGAGGGAGCTTTTGGAAGTGGCAACAAGATAGTTCACCCTCTCATAGAGGGAGGGCAGGGAAGCTTTGGAAACTTGTTGCTTTTTATGATGAGAAAAGCTACAGGGATAACATTTTTCCTCTATCATGATGGGAGGCAACCACACAATGATCAAAGGATGCTGGGAAGGTTTTTGGTTAACACTGCTTGTTTACTTGAATGATGTACTTCATCTATATAACATTTCGGAAACTTTTTGTTCCCTCTTATTAGTAGCTTCTGTCTAGGTATTAATAACTAACATATTGGTTGTGGGGCTGGATGTACCTGTACTAGACTTGTTAATGGCTAGAAAGAGCTGGGTGCTTCATAGCACTGCTGTGTTTGGTCACAAATTAAAGGTTTTGTTTACCTTATGTATATGAGTTTTGGAATATATATATTGTTTTGAGTTTTGCACGGTCAACCAGCTCTTGGTTTGTTTTCTACAGCTACATACCTTGGCCTATTCCTTTCTTTTCCTCTCCCCCACCCTGCCCCAAGTGCTTCAGGTTTTGCTGGCTTTGGAAAGTCAGCTTCACTCATAATCTACTAGGCTGTTCTACTTCCCACCACTTCTCCCCATAAACAAGAAAGAATCACATTTTCTGACCCCATCCTCAGAGAAGTGTTTTTAAAATGGGAGGGACAGAATGAAAGCTGGGAGGAGGAAGCAAATGCTTTAACTTTGCAGAAGTCAAACCCTGAATTCTCATGCTGGACCCCCAATCAGCTTGATTTCCAATTGTCAAGGTGTTAGCTTCTGGTAAAGGTTCACAATATGTGATGGCACGGAATGGACATTTATCCCTGGACTTTATTGATGAGTAAACTTTTATGGACTGAAGACCAGCTGTCAAGCACGACTGCTTCTTGAACTTGCAAGAGAGACAGAGAGAGGCACAAACACAGGTTGGAGAAAGAATAACCAAGTGGTTTTACATGTGAGAGAACCTTTGGCTGCTTGCAGACCTTACAGTGTGTGGATTGTACCCAGTGCGTACTTTTGTTTCTCTCTCAGTCAGGAAATGAACAGAAACATCATGGCCACTGCAGGGGATCTTGTTTCCAGCTGCTGTTCCAGAATGTATAGATGGTGTCAGATGGATCCGTGGTGTGTGTGTGTGTGCGTGTGTGAAAAGATTCCTCCTAGTGCAAAGTTCTCAGTGGAATTTACTGGCAGTCTATTGGAAATGCTTTCCAAGGAAAATTGGGGAACATTCACAGAGGCTCATGGCTTGGATGCTGCCCCCTGTTGGACTGGATGCTTCCAAAATCTTGATTTGTGGGAACACAGCATATGAGCTGAAAATGACAGAAGAACACAGAGCAGACAATACGAGACACCTTCTTTTTATCCCCATAGGGGTGGGGTGATGGAAGAGGGGGGAAACAAAGAAGTCTTCGGACAGAAACAACCTACCATCCTCGTTCACCAATTACAAATAAAAAAATTAAAAAGAAAGGAAGGGGAAAAAGCTCAACTCTGTTTTTTTTCTTTGTACATCCCCCTCTGTGAATGTCTTTTTAAGAGTCACTGGGATGTAACAGAGGGGAAAGAAAGATGTGCCTTCAGCAATGGGTAGACCCAAGGAAACCCTTTTGCTTTGCAGAAGTGCCTTAAACAAGATAACGCTGAAGGTCACCTTGAGGAGGTGGGAGCCATTGCTTTGTCTCTGGGGAAGTGCTGGGCCCTAGATGAGGAGGGAGGGCCCTTAAGACAAGTCTTCTACTGGCAATTCCTCCTCCAGGTCTCTCTCATCAGGAATCGTCACATTCTGATTGGTTGTAGCCATAAGAGAAACAGGTCTGCTGTCATCCTCTGTTTCAGCTGGTTCTTCCTTCACATGGACTTGATGGCTGAAGAATGGGAAGATGGAGAAAACAAGCAGAATCAGAACAGTACTTTGCTTAAGAGAACAAAATTGTACAGGAGTCAGGTAATGAGTTTTCTGGAACACCTACCTGACCAACCCATACTAATAGAATAAGCAGGTCAAAAACTGAATATTTGGCTAGAGGAACACTGGTGGTACAACTTTGTTCAAGTCCCCCAAATATTCATGTCTTAATAAATTTCCTACGGAACAGAAAGTTGTAGAATTAGCAGAAGTTGTTGCCGCTAAAAGGAGCCTCCGTCCAAGCCTTGCTGCCCTTTGGTTGTCTATTAAGAAATGATTATACAATTCCTCACCACTCCAACAAAATTACTACTGAGACTAGGCAGATTTCCCCCTCTTACTAGGGGTGTGCAGTAAGATATTGTGGGCTCTAGAAGTCATCTAACTTACCCAGCATTGGATCGGGTAGGCTATATCTGAGGCAGTCAAAGGTTCCATAGAATGTCTCCTAGATATGGCAAAATCATGAAATAATTCTCAGGAATTTAACAGAGCCTGTCTGACTACTTTTTAATTAATTTAAAAAAATGTTTCTTCCCATTCTTCAGGAAATAGCATTTCTTCCAGCTAATCTTAGCTCTAGGATCATCAGGTGCACTGCCTTGGCCAATCATAGTCTTTCTTGGAGGAGAGAGAAATTTTTAAACTGCAGCTATTGGCCATTTTTGCACAGTGTGTGTGATGAGGTGTTCCTTGCAGCTAGGGAGAGACACCTTGCTTGGGTTATGTTAGATCCCAAACAGATGGCTCCTGCCTGGATTATACTTCTCTACAGATGGGTCTGATCCATTTATTACAACTAGCTAGCCTTTCCTCTGTCCTTTTGCCCCAGTGGGGGGTTAGTAAGGGGTGGGAGGTTTCAGGAGAAGTATTATTCTCGTCGTTTTGAGCTCTGCACAGTTTAATATTTGGCTTGTTTTGATCTTCTGCCATTCCTTTTTGTGTTTCTGAGTTTGTTCTTGTTTTTCATTTTATCCCTAATTTTTTTCTTGGTTTGTTGGTTTTTCTGGTTGCCTTTAACCAGCAGGTTACCTGTTTTCTATCTTTTTTGGTAGATTAATCACTGATTTGTGAGTAAAATTGCATTTTTCATGGCTTAGGTTTGGATAGGTAGGCTCCTTTCCTCTGCAACACAATCAGTGGGGCAGGTGGACCATCACACTAGACAGATACTCTAGAAGGACTACTTTTATTTACAGTTACTAAGTTTAAGGGGGAAAACCACACTGCTCCAGAAAACTGGTGGCCATTTTCACACCTTTTCTCACGATGCACAGGAGATAACTGGGGGTACCTTATTTAAGAGACTATAAAATTGGACCCTTTATCCAATTCACTTGAAACTTTGGGAGTCATTAGAAGAGAGGGTGGACTAGGTTTCCTGATATTTTGATACTATTCAGAGAAAAAAGTCCACTCTGGAAAACCTGCCATTTCCCCCACACAGAAAACAATGAGCATGCATCTGATCCACTCTTAATGAAAACAGAAATGTAATCCAACAAGTCTTCATGATATAATAACATTTATGAGAAATCTTGATACTGATACATTTCTATTTCTTAAACTATGATATTTAATTGAAACAATAATTTCCCATTACACTCCCCTACCTCTTACCCGGTGGTGGTGGTGAGGCACTACAACAACTGGTTTGTGATGAAGGAGAGTTCTCATGTATATAAAAAAAGTTAAAGTGGCTTGAGTGGCAAACCTGGCAGGGATTACTAAGAAACCCATCTAAAAGACCAGTCATATTTGCTTGTTGACATTAGAAGCTGGATTTCTGGATATCTACTACAATGAAGTGTAGTAAAGGAAAAGTAGATGGAGATCTACTTTTCCTTTACTACACTTCATTGTTTCTCCCAGCTATACACCATGCTTCCAAACTATACACCAATCTCCAAACATGGGAGGAATAAGGAAGCAAGCCTATGAGAGATAGTGCTTACCTGTATTGTTGTGGTGAAAGTCGGGGGCTATTGCTGCCATTACTGTTTACTTGTTCTACAGTGCTGCTTACATCGTCATGACCAATGTGAAGCATGCCACTAGTGGAGCTTGTGTTGATCATGGTGGGGCTGTTCAGAAGAGGGAAGTTACTTTCTGCCAAGGCTGCCTGAAAACAGACAGAATGCTAGGGATAAAGCAAGCACAGTACAGTAATATTGTCTGATTACAAACTGAAGAGGGGAAAATATACTGTAAAGATACTGAAAGAAGAAAAAAACAGGTTGCTTACTTGTAACTGATGATCTTCGAGTGGTCCTCTGTGCAGTACCACACATGGGTTGGGCGCCTGCGCACAACCTCACTGGAGAAACTTCCAGAGTTTGCCTCAGAATCGTTTTGGGGGGCTCTCTTCCCACTCTGGGGAGCAGGCATGCCTGCAGCAGGGGAGAGAGCTGCCTCCCACTCAGTTCCTTTGACCTCTACCGGTAAGTCTCAACGAAAGTAAGGTAAGTGTTCAATAGATTCCAGCAGTGGGAAAGGCTGGGTGGGATTGTGGTACTGCACAGAGGACCACTCAAAGATAATCAGTTATAGGTAAGCAACCTGTTTATCTTCGTCATGGTCTCTGTGCAGTTCCACACATGGGTGACTGAAGAGCTGAGCCAGGTGGAGGTGGGAGTTGGCAGCTGAAAGAAAACCAAAACAGATAAGAAAGTATTTGCAATCTCAGTATACAGGTCCTACCTGAGAACAGTGAAGACTCATGTGAAGAGAGATCGCAGCACTGCCTGGCCGAAAGCAGCATCCCGTCGAGCCCAAACGTCCAATGCATAGTGGGACATGAAGGTCAAGGATGAAAACCACGTGGCAGCTGCACAGATGTCTTCTAGTGAGATACCAGCCAGGAAAGCCATCGACGTCGACACCGCTCTGGTGGAGTGAGCAGTAACATAGGTAGGTAAGGGCTGCTTTGCGATTTCATAGCAAAGCGCGATGGTCGACGTCACCCACTTCAACAGTCTTTGGGAAGAGATACTATGCCCCTTGCATGGCACGCCATAGGCAATAAATGTTGTTCCAATTTTCAGAAGGGCTTAGTGCAATAGAGATAAAAGGAGAGAGCCCAACGCACATCTAGTGTGTGTAGTGCTCTCTGAGGTGCATCAGCAGGTTTTTGGAAGAAGACTGGAAGCGTAGAGAACTTCAAAAGATGAAAGATGGAGACAACCTTGGGAAGGAAAGCTGGGACTGGCCATAGGACAACTTTATCTCTATGGAAAACTGTATAGGGAGCATCAGCCCTAAAGGGAGCTAGTTCTTCAACTCGGCGAGGTGTGGTAATCACCACCACAAATGCTGTTTTCCAGGAAAGCAATTGGTGTTCTGAAGAAGCCAAAGGTTCGAATGGGCAACCCATCAATTGG
>NW_015167072.1:138871-152459 GCF_001447785.1 Gekko japonicus
GTGCGGAAGACCTTTCAAAAGGACTTAGTAAGATGGTGGGGGAAAAACAGAGAATCACTCTATCAGGGAATGGTGGACTGAAATAGCTGCAAGGTAAACTTTCAAGGAAGAGTAGGTTAGCCCAGAATCCTTCAAGGAGACGATATATGAAAATATATCAGACAATGACACTTTAGAAGGCTCAAAAGACTTATTAAAGGCATAGGTCACAAAATGGGTCCATTTTGCATGGTGAGTTCGATGAGTGGATGGTTTCTGAGCATTCAGTGGTATCCCAACCACGGCAGGAGGAAAGATAATTGCAGAATCCTCCAAGCTGTGAGTTTTAAAAAGGCTGGATTGTGATGTAGAACCCGGTCTCGATCCCAAGAGAGGAGGTCTGAGTTCGGGGGCAGATGCAGAAAGACTCGCCGAGATAGCCAAAGTAGGTGTGGAAACCATGTCTGATGAGGCCACCAGGGTGTGATCAAAATGCAGGAGGTGTAGTCCATCACAGTTTTGTGTAGCACCCTGGGAATGAATGGAAACAGGGAAGAAGCAGAATAGGCAACCCTAGAAAGGTGTAGAAAGGTGTCCCCTAGAGACTGATGGGATAGAAGACCCCAAGCGAAGTAGAGGGGGCATCAAGCATTGTTTGACGTCACAAAAACATCAATCTTCAGACGGCCGAAGACTTGAAAAACTACATTCAGGTATTTCAGATGAAGAGACCACTTGGTTTCAAATGCTCCCTTCTAAGCTTTGGAGTCTTGTGAGCAAAATTCAACTTTGTGAGCTACTGGCATTGAAGCTGTGAGCGAGCAATTTGGCTACTGCATAAATTAGTTTGCTTTGGAGCCAACCTTCCTGAGCTAAGGCAAAAAATGTGTGAGCTGGAGGCTAAAAAACTGTGAGCTAGCTCACACTAGCAAAGCTTAGAGGGAACACTGTTCAGTTTCCTATGCAGCAGAGTGGCTGAGGAGATCTGTGTTGACACTGAGGATCCCAGGAACATGAGCAGCAGATAGGGAGACCGCATGGAGAAGGCACCACTGCCAAAGACTGACAGTGAGGCGACATAGTCGAGCCGAAGCGGTCCCGCCCTGTTTGTTTATATAGAATACAGTGGCTACATTGTCTGAAGCCACCTGAACAGTCTTGCCTGAAATGGTGGGTAGAAATGATTTCAGAGCTTGATGCACAGCAATGAGCTTCAAACAACTGATGTGGAAAGTTGCCTCTCGATGCGACCAGGTTCCTTTCACAGTTAGACTCCCACACTGAGCTCCCCAACCCCAGAGGGAGGCATCAGTTGATAGAAGAATCTCCGTAGCCAGATGCCAAAGGGCATGCCGCAAAGGAGATGTGTTGGGTTCGACCAGCATCGTAGAGAAGGACATCCAAAGGGATGTGAAGGAGATGGTCCAGAGGATGGTGCTGAGGACCGAAGGAGCGAAGAAACCAGAGTTGTAGGGGCCACATACAAAGTCGGGCGTAAGGAACGACAAACACTGTTGAGGCAAAGAGTCCCAAAAATTTCATAATGGATCAAGCTGTCTGTATAGGATACTTGAGGAAGGTGGAAGCTAGAGAGACGATGGATCCCGCTCGGGATGCTGGAAGAAATGCCATCTTCCACTTGGTTTTGAGGCAGGCCCCGAGGAATTGAATAGACTGGGCAGGTTCCAAGAGGGACTTTGGGTGATTGGCGCAGAGCCCCAAGTCATGGAGGAGAGCTAGTGGGCTGCAGAGATCCTCGAGGAGTTGAGGTCTGGATGGGGCCACCAGAAACCAGTCGTCTACATACGGATACAGGACAAGTCCCCTCTTGTGAAGCTCTGCAGCCACAACCACCATCGTTTTGGTAAAGACATGAGGAGCAGTGCAGAGACTGAAAGGAAGAACGCTGTACGGGTAGTGTTCTGCACCGATGGCAAAGCGGAGAAACCGTCAATGCTGTGGCCAAATGGTAATGTGGAAATATGCATCTTGTAGATGGATGGATGCTAGTCAGCTGTCTTTTGGGAGGAGAGGTAGAATAGATTGAAGGGTGATCATATGAAACTTTTTGCAGTGAATGAAAAGGTTCAGGTTGTGAAGATCCATTATTGCCCAGATGCCGCCATCCTTTTTGGGGACTGTGAAATATTTGGACAAGAACCCTAGAGTTTATTGGACTTCTGGTACTCTTTCGATGGCTCCCTTGTGGAGCAGTGTTTCGACTTCCAAATGAAGGGATGAAGACGGTGGTGTGATGACAAAGTGATGGGAGGTTGGGAGCGAAACGAACCCCACCTGCAGGATTGTTAGGACCCAGTTGCCAGTGGTGATATCTTCCCAGGCCTTTAGAAAGGGAAGAAGGCGAGTTCCTATGGGGGGAGTAAAAAGAGAAGGAGATGGCAGGCAAAAAAGATTGTCAAACCAATTGCTTAGGTTGTTGAGAACATTTGGGGATCAAAGGTTTAGACTTCTGGTTGAAATGCTGACGAGAATCGATGGGTTTACACTTCCACTGAGCGGGTGTAGCAGGAGAAAACTGGTGCTTATTATAATATGGTTTCCACTGGCGATACTGGGGACATTGGAGAGTCGAAGATTTTGAGCCTTCTTCTTACTGTCGTTGACAGCCTTTAAGGTGTCATCAGTGGAAGCACGGAAAAGCCCGCCACCATCAAATGACAAGTCTTCAGTTTTAGATTTCACATCAGGCTGAAGGGAAGTCAATCAAAGCCACACATGGTGATGAAAGGCGATGGAAGACACCAAGGTTTTGGAAATGCCGGATGGAGTTTATCTGTTGCTTCATGATGGCACAGATCTCAACGCTCCTGAAAGGGTAGGCTGGGCATCATCCAGTACCGAGTCCAAGATAGGATGAACAGCTGACAATGTGGAGGGGTATGATGAGAGCTTTCCACAGGCGTCACAGGAGTTTGACCAGTCTGATCACCAGGTCATGATGGGGAATGGTTGACTGGGACTGCCAGTACTGAGGAATCATGAACTGGTCATTGTTGATGTGGCGAATGCGAGGAAAAGTAAGAGACAGAATGCCTTCTACGCATTGGTTGGCATTGGTGAATGTAAAGATCAAGATGAGGTTGGCATCGGTGAATGTAAAGATCAAGATGAGGTGACGATGATGTCTATGTTCAGGGGACCAAGACCCTCTGTAGGACCGAGAGGGAGATTGAGTCATGGAGTGATAGTGCATTCTCCATGATCAAGGAGAATGATAGCAACTTCACTTGGTATCCCTGTGATCAAAACATGATCAAGGAGAATGATAGCAACTTCACAAAAAATCCTCCCTGTCATCCAAAATGTGGATAGGCGGTTGGGAGTGTTATAGTAGAATCACGCCTCTTGGTCACTGAAGAGACACGGTGTGGAGACCTAAGTAGTGAGGACACAGTATGCTGGCCCAGCATGACATGATCGGTTTGGGCAGATAGTACCAGAGTGAGGCTAGGAGGTCTGTCCACAGACTTGTGAGGGAAAGTAGCTAAAGGGCCAACCACTAGGGTGGACATTGACAGGCCAGAGATTATAACAGGGTTGAGTTCAGGCGCCGAGGTTGATATAGATGGTTTCGCCTTCGAGGCCGAGGGGTTGGTACCATCAGGTTTCTTAGTCTTATGAGAATTTTTAGCAGCCTTCTGAGGTGTCCCTGATTTAGATGTCTTTTGTGAGGCAGACGAAGAATGAGAAGCTGTGGAGGACATGGTAGGCCAGTTTGGTGTAGTGGTTAAGTGTGCAGACTCTAATCTGGGAGAACCGGGTTTGATTCCCCACTCCTCCACTTGCACCTGCTGATGTGACCTTGGGTCAGTCACAAGCTCTGGCACAGCTGTTCCTGAAAGAGCAGTTTGTGTCAGAGTTCTCTCAGCCCCACCTACCTTACAGGGTGTCTGTTGTGGGGAGGGGATGGGAAAGGAGTTTGTAAGCTGCTCTGAGACTCCAAGTGAAGGGCGGGGTATAAATCCAATCTCTTCTTCTTCTTCTAGGGCAAATCGCAGCCTCAAGAAGTATCGCCTTTAGACGAGCAGCTCGGTTACATCCACTGAGCCTGCTTGTTAACTTTTGCACAATGGGGGCAACCTTTTACATGGTGAAGTTCCCCAAGGCAGAGAAGACACAAATCATGTCCATTGTTAGAAGGAAGCTTAGCAGGGCAGCGGCGACAAACTATGAAAAACAGCATACGGCCCATACACACACCTCCCTGACCAGGCAAAGGGGAGGGGGGGCTGAACAAAAGGAAAGGAAAAGCTGACAGGAAAATTTCTCTCTCTCTCTCTCTCTCTCTCTCTCTTTTAGATGAAGATAGTCCAAAAAAAGAGAAGAAAGCAGAAAACGAGGAACAAGGGAATCCAGGGAAAAGCTTAGCTGAGGTGAACGAAGAGTGAGGCAGGAGAGGTGTGAATGCAAGGGAAGTTGAAGAAGAACTGAGTGGGAGGTGGTTCTCTCCCCCCCTCCAGGCATGCACAGTGCATGCCTGCTCCCCAGAGCAGGAAGAGCCAAAATGATTCTGAGGCGAGCCAAAATGATTCTGAGGCGAGCTCTGAACATTTCTCCAGTGAAGTCATGCACAGCTGCCCAACCCATGTGTGGGACTGCACAGAGACCACAACGATCAATGACTTCTGCCCAGCTCCATTTTTTCTAAGTGACAATGGGTCTGCAAAATAGTTCAGTTTCCATTTAGACACTGGAAAATACAATTTGATTGTTTTCTAGTGTTTAAAGCTCCTCTACCTCTAGAAGAGCCCAGTAAGTTAGAAAAATGTGAACCAAGGTCTTTTGAACATATTGTCAACAGACTTTCTTGGCCTTGGTTATTGTACCTAGAATAATGGGACCAGACTCTTGGGTCTTACTGTTTCAGACAAATGTCAGAAGGTGAGCTTTTTATGAGTGCTGACAAGGGTCTTCCTCTTGTTGGCTCAGGGAGACCTGAAGCTTAATTTGTTAGGAATGATTAAACAGTTCTTGGTCAGGCCCGCATCTTAGAAAACAAACTAGCACCCTGTTAGTGTTCCTTAGTCCATCATTCTAGTATCTTTACTCCATATTTGAATGCTTTGCTTATTTGTGTTCCTAACATGGTCTCACATCTCCCTAGCCTGTCAGCCTGATATTGTTCACACAGAGAGAATAAGCAGAAAGGGAATTATATTGGCAAACCCAGAACTTACTTAGTCGTAGTAAGGTAGCCAGATTGCACAGATATCTGCCATTTGCTGACCTTCCTTTCCTATCGCTCACCCACTCCCATCCTAAACAATTAGCCCCTACCTAACAAGAAATCAGAAATATGAAAACACTGCAATACTCTGAAAGGAGGCTGTTGGTAATAAAAAACCAGGCCCCCCAAATTATTATTCTAGATGGGAAGTTACTTAAGCTGGTCATGCTCTGTAGTTCATTTTTTTTTTAACAAAATGAGACAGAGTTTACAGTTTTTAAAAAATCACTTGAATGCTTTAAAGTCACAGAGAAAAGTCTTAATGCTCATCCTATGCAGAAAAGGTAAAACAAGACAAACTCCAAACCCTGTGCCCAGTTTATATGTAATGATTAAAAAAAATTATGTAGAAAGCAGCATTTCTTCCAAGTTTATAGCAATATTTAACACATGACTTTCAAAGAGCTGCAAAACAGCAGGTTGAGGGGACAATCTGCAGCATTAGTGGCAAATAGGTGCTTCCCCAAACAGCATTAGTGGCAAATAGGTGCTTCCCCATCTGCCATTCTTCCTGCCACTGTTCAATGTGAAATAGCTAACATGCATATGGCACCCTTGCTAGGGGAAAAGGGAAAAAGCAGGAGGTAGATCTGTCATAGTACTCTTTGCTGCAGGGTTTTCAGATCTGGGTTTGCAATAGAACTTGTATGTCTGGCCTTAGTTCCTAGGTTAATCTTACAGGGCTGATGAAAGACTGAGGCACAACTGGCAGTGCTATGTATTAACAGGGACACATAGGAGTACACATTTGATTTCTGTATTTCAAACATTTTTTTTAAATGGCAGGAAGCTGGAAGGGGGAAAGGGAGCCAGTATCTCATGGGGCAACATTGCTTGTGTATGTGCATTTTCTTTATCTTACATTTAGAAATGTAAAGATGGACAACACAGAATAAAGAGGTGGGTTGGGCTGCAAGATGCAAAAAAAACCCCCACACACCCCCCTGAGGATTTCCAAGCAGTGCAGTGTATTTTATTTCAAACATCTGTATACTACCTTTACATGCAAATTGGGTTCTCAAATCACTGAACAGTTAAAGATATTAAAAATCAGTGTTAAAAACAATATTATATAGTAAAACAGCAATAAAAAATAGGAAGGAGGACTCTCCCTTTTGAACAATGCTACGATGAACCAATGGAGCAAAAGGAGAGCTTTCTTTGTTGGGTTTGAATTGTAAACACAGCACTCTTTCTAATAAGCTTTGTCTAACAGGAGCAGTGTTGCATGTAAAATGGTCTTCACTAGTGGGGTCTTACCTGGTAACTGGCATTAAGTGCTCCATAACTAAGGCCAGAAATCATGTTTTTGACTAAAGTTGGACTCCTATAAACAAAAGAAGGAGCTGTTAGCATTTATATCCAAGCATTACACAAGATAACAGAGGTGACAAGGAAGGAAAAACGGCTGCAAACATTCTGTGTTCTTGCTTTTCCAGACTGAAAGTAATGCACTCCTGCTGGTAAAAGATGGCAATCAGTCCCATTTTTTCTTTTCTCATCTATTATAGCCTAAACTTTTAAAAAAGTACAAATAGTGTACTAGGCTCTGTTGCCATCAGTCTGTTGCATCATCTCAGGCATGCCCCCAGACTGGATGTATAACAGCTAGGAAGCTGGACAGCCCGACTTGCACTAGAAGGCAAATGCTGCATTGCCTAACATTTCAGACTTTGAGATGCAGTATTGTTACAAATGTGATATCGCAGTACAATATGATCACAGAACAAGAGTACACTGCATAAACAATGCAGACAAAATAGCGCACAAAAATATAATTCACATTAGTAACAATTAAGTAGCATCAGTTTACAAGAATGGTTACAAGAATGAGTATGTGATTATAGACTACAACATTAGCTCTAGAGTAAGACACAGAGTAAGACCTCTTTGAATCACATTAGTAACAAGTAAGTAGCATCAGTTTACAAGAATGGTTACAAGAACCAGTATGTAGTTACAGACTACAACACTAACATTAGAGTAAGACACAGAGTAAGAGACGAGGATTCCGAATTTCACTCTTCGTTTCGATGATTTTTCCTCAGAAAGCTGTATCAGGTGCTTAACGTATAGAAGCCTCCAAGAATTAGGTACAGGCTAAATCATCATTCTGTGTATGCAGACAATCAAAAATAGGCAATCGATCTGTAGCAGAGCGTTTTCTTACATTGTCGGCACAGATCAGTTGCCCATTTTTTATTGTCCACATACACAGAATGGTGATTTAGCCTGTACCTAATCATCAAAATGAAGAGTGAAATCCAGAATCTTTGTCTCTTACTCTGTGTCTTACTCTAGTGTTACTGTTGTAGTCTGTACTTACATACTCGTTCTTGTAGTCATTCTTGTAAACTGATGCTACTTACTTGTTACTAATGTGAATTATATTTTTGTGCACTATTTTGTCTGCGTTGTTTATGCAGTGTATTCTTGTTCTATGATTGTATTGTTACAAATACCAGACATAGTTCAATCCAATGGCTCAACAGCTGATGGATATTTCCCTTTCATGTATCCTCATTTTTTTATTTTGCACAAATAAACATAATCAAGTACATCTAGTGTAGAGAAAAGCATTTTTTAAAAATACAATTCTGTTGGCTATATCATCACTAAGAACAACAGATTTTTCATAGTTAACGGGAACTAAGACCACCGGTGGAGACAAACAGTGGCACACTCTGTTGTCTATACAGCTACTAGCAGTGTTATTTGCTTGCAAATGCTTTCGTCAACTGCTTAACCCCCATACAACTTTACCAACCAGTACTCGTTATTGCTGTGATGCTACCTGTGCAATCTAGAAACACATTTACTGATAAGTGGGTTGAATGTGGATATAATGACCATTAGCTTCAGTATCTCTAGGAATAGATAAAAATCATATAGGAAACCTATCAAAAACAGCCATGATCAGTGTTCCCTCTAAGCTGAGTTAGCTCAGTTTTTCAGCCTCTGGCTCACACATTTTTGTCTTAGCTCAGGAAAGATGGCTCCAGAGCAGACTAATTTATGCAGTAGCTAAATCACCCGCTCACAACTATAATGCCAGCAGCTCACAAAGTAGAATTTTTGCTCACAGGGCTCCACAGTTTAGAGGGAACATTGGCCATGATAGCAATATTTGATCTCTATGCGCAGAATGAACACAAGATGCTGAAGATAAGCCACAAGCTAGGGCTGATGCCTTCATTTCCTGCCTGTGAATTTTTTCAAAGCATCTAGTTTGTTACAGCTGCACAGATTACTGGACTATATTGCTCTTTGGTACAATCCAGCAAGACTGTTCTTGTGTTTGTGCAATAACTGAGTGTGCAGTCCATAAGGGAAGGTGGACCATGGAAGTTTTGCTAGACATGCTCTGTAGCTCCTGCATACTTCCTCCCACCCACTCCAAGCCACCCTGATACTGAACTGAGCACTCCTCTACCCAAGGAAGATCACTGGCAAACTGTCAGACACACCCTGTCATCTTTGGTGGCCTTCTCTTTTGGTACTCAAGTTCGTCTACAGTCCAGACAGCTCCCTTGACGTTCTCCACTCGCACAAAGCACTTATGCAGGCTCAGGTTGTGGCGTACAGCATTCTGCAAGGAGGACAGAAAAAGAAGGTAATCAAAATGGATGAAGGTCTTAAACTGGGCAATTTTGCTCCCTTCAAAAACTCTCCAGAGTTCCATGTTAGCAATAATCTGGTTTCTATGAAGATGCTGTTGCTAACCTGACATTAATATCCTTAAAACTTGTTTTGAAATACAAGTTGTGAGGCAATGCTCCTGCCTTGCCATATGTTGAAAACAATACACATGCTTAGTTTAAGAACTGGATTTTTGTCTGATTGATCCCCACTGTACACACTTCTATAGTATGAATAAGTTACAGTGGTGGCTGATTCAGTACTACATGTCTATGTGCTATCTTAATATGCATGATTGATGGAATTGAGGTCTCTTGGCTACTGTGGGGAGCAAAAGAGAGGATGAAGGTAATAACAATGGAAAGGAGAATAAGGTTTCCATGTGGACCACACATGGGGTGAGCAAATGCCAGCAGCAACTGAGAAAAACTATTAGTCAGACAAAGAAAGACATACCAGTATAGTGTGTTATGGAAAATGTTGGAATACAGTTATTTTAATAGCCAGGAGGAGTACATAAAGAAGGGAGGCCATTCCACCCTAGGCTTTGGGCCATTTGCTAACAAAGCTGTCACAGAATTTTTTTGTGTGTGTGTGTGAGCATGGATCTTGTTCTCATTTCCTACTGAAGTCAACTGAGAATGGTTGGTTGGTCTACTATAAACCAACCTACGTAATTTGTCATTGTTGGCCAAAAGTAGAGAAAGGGAGGGAGAAGAAAAGATGAGCAATGAATTGCCAACACTCTGCTCTGCTTGGAAATCCTCAGGGTTTTTGTGTTCAGGGTTTTTTTTGCATCTTGCTGCCCAACCCACCTCTTTATTTTGTGTTGCCCATCTTTACATTTCGAAATGTACAATAAAGAAAATGCACGTACACAGGCAGTGCTGCCCCAAGAGATACTGGCTCCCTTTTCCCCCTTCCAGCTCCCTGCCATTTGCTACTGCCCCTATTTCATTACCAATTTTAATTTGCCTCTAATTAAATCCTGTGTATTTTTCTGACTCACTTGCTAATCCATGAGGGAGGCAGGAGGCTGGAGTGGAATCTCTCCGAGCTATAATTACAAAGGGCCTAATCACGCCGGGGCTCTGCCTTTGAATAAATTTCCTTGCATTAAGGTTCTCAGATTCTCTGCCTTGCAAATGAGAATGACCCCAATTTCAGGATGGTGGCCTCGAAGGGTTTTTTTTTATTTCGAGTCCTGATTCGTGATGAGAGACTAATTCGTTACGCTAAAACATTAACAGCAATTTAAGAGGTCGAACGGGGGCCGTATAAACAAAAGAGCTGGCCAAGACAACAAGGCAAAAGAGAGAGATGGGGAATAAATCCCCCACTTTACAAACTCAACAAATTGGACCTTCCCCTACATTTCTGGTTACATTTCCTTTTCCAAATGAACATATTCTTCCCCCTACCTTGGATTATTTACCCAATTGAATATTTGTGATGATGCAGATTACAATTAAGTAGACTGTGTTTAAGCCCAGGGCCCTTTCACACGGTAGTTTTTGTGGAGCAGTTGCATTCAGACTTTGCTGTGGCTCTAGAGCATCCACATGGCATTGTGGTATGGACCTTGTGATACATTAAAGGACTCAAACAGCAGCCTGATAAAACAGATCATGAAATTGCTCTGCTGCTGTCCATTCAGAATACTGAATTGTGTTGAGCATCCTGTACCACCCTTCCAATGACATAGGAAATAACTCATGACCCCTCTCTTTCTCTATGTGCCACTGAAGTTGCTGGGTGTAGGGATACAGATGAGTCCTCAGACCTCACAGTGAATCCACCAGACTCTTGCAGTCTGAGTCATGTCTCAAAAGTGTTCTTTTGGGAGAGGGCCCTAAATGACTTGTTAAATTCCCTCAAGTAAGAATGAACAGTCCTGTACAATTCAAGAGGAGGAAGTCAGACACTCACCAAAATTTCTGTAAACATGATCTTTTGAATTTTGGTGCAGAAAAATCCTGTATGGGATTGCTTACTGCTGGAAACCGCATTTATTACAAAATGACAGCCTTTGATTATTAGCCCTTACCAAATAGACTTTGAAAGCAATGAATACACTCTGGTACTACAATCAGCAGATTAACAGGTAAGGAGGAATTTTTGGAAACCTACACTCGGGATAATTCTGTTTCATTAGTAGAATCATAGAGCTGGGAGGGACCTCCGGGGTCATCTAGTCCAACCCCCTGCACAATGCAGGAGATTCACAAATACCTCCCCCTTCACACCCACAGTGACCACGGTTCCAAGCCCAGAAGATGACAAAAAAAACCTCCAGGATTGCTTCCTGACCCCAAAGTGGCAATCAGCATTTCCCTGGGCATGTAAAAAAGGGCTACAAGAACTAAGCACTGAGGCAACCCATCCTGCCCTTCCTCTCATGATCTGCCTAAGTTCACAGAATCTGTATTGTTGTCAGATGGCCATCTAGCCTCTGTTTGAAAATCTCCAAAGAAGGAGAGCCCACCACTTCCCGAGGAAGCCTTTTCCACTGAGGAACTGCTCTAACTTTCAGGAAGTTCTTCCTAATGTTTAGCCAAAAACTCTTCTGATTTAATTTCAACCCGTTGGTTCTGGCCCGACTTTCTGGGGCAACAGAAAACAACTCCACAGCATCTTCTAGATGATAGCCCTTCAAGTACTTGAAGATGGTTATCATATCACCTCTCAGTCATCTCCTCTCCAGGCCAAACAAACCCAGCTCCTTCAAACTTTCCTCATAGGACTTGGTCTCCAGACCTCTCACCATCTTCGTTGCTCTCCTCTGGACACGTTCCAGCTTGTCTATATCCTTCTTAAATTGTGATGCCCAAAACTGAACACAATACTCTAGGTGAGGCTCAGTGTGGCTCTACTGTTCTTAGGCAGATGACTGAGAGAATACAGTTTTTTGTGTCTCTTTCTTTCCTTGGCTGATAGGACCCATGACGAACTTTGAAATTCCAGCATGTGTGTACAAGTGTAAACACACACAAGTGCACACACACAGGCAGTAATGAATTTTGATTTTGAGAGGGCTTTGTGCACAGTGTCAGCCATTAATCAGAGATCTGCCCTAGCATTTAAGAGCAAAGCATGCTTTTCTGAACAGACCCACAGAGCCAAACTCAGAGGCTACCTTAGCATCTACTAGGTGTTCTACTGGTATTGGCCTGCACCCACAACAGAAAGTAGGATTCCATCTTATCATAAGCACGAGGCCAGGAAGGAAATAGAGGCAAGGCAAAGAATTGCCCAAAGTCACTACATGTGCCAGTGAACTACTGTGTGGTTTCTGAAAATTCCACATGTGATTTTATGGAAAAATCAGCCATATAAGGATCAGTTCAAACAGCAGTCCCATCCTGGAGGAAAGCCCCCCCCCCCAATCAATCCCTCTGTTCTTCATGTCTGCTCTGGTAGCATTCACTCTTTGGAAGAACCTAAAGCTCCCGAGCACTTTGTGTGGCTTCTTTATAAGGTATATGAACTCCTAGACACCCCACTAGACGGAAACAGAGTGGTGCTAAAATGTCCTTTCTCTGCCTCGCTTCTGCAGTTCCCTGCTCCAGGGGGGCCTTCTTGCAGGATTTTAATGCGGCTTTTGTATTTTGACAGAGTATTTGTTTAATGCCAGGCTTGGCTGCTGTGTTTGCTTCTTATCTTTGCCTTTTCTAATGATGTTTGCTTTATGCCCCTGGCCCTGCCGTTCTCCTCAGCTCCTGCCCCAACCATTCACCATCACTCTCAGCTCTCGCTACGTGTGCTGCTGCTGTCATCACCAACACAGTCCTCCTCATGCCTGCCTCTTTGCAGGTGCCTCTCGCCTTCTCCTTTGGGCACCTGTTTACTTTGCACTCATCCAGTTCCTCCTACCTGACTACCTCAGAGTGTTCTAAAAAGACAGCTACAGATTAAATCATCATGAAAAGGGGAAATGCTTTCTTTGCCAGACAAACAAAATAACATATGCTTCTGCTGGAACATATCTCACTGCCAGGATTTCGGTTTCTTCCCTCAGCACTTTTCTAATGGTGTGGGTTTTCTTTAATTTTGCCCAAAGAGGAAAAAGGATAGCACATCTGGATTTTTTCTTTCTTTAGGGAGGTAACAGCCATTTTGAAAGGAACCAAAATATTTCAAAGCCAGCCTTCACCGTAAGACACTTCTGAGTAAATTTAACATTTCTAATTTACATAAGATATAAAGTACATGTGAAATATGCAAAATGTCAGTGATGGATGCAGTAGTAGGGATATTTCTAAGCCACTATTCACTCTCCTTAGAGTCAAAACCAGAGCCCAAACCTTTGGATTTTCTGTCTACGTCATTACCACTATTCTAGACATAGCATCTTCTATGAGGGCACATTATTTTAAATATGATTGGCATATTAGATCTGAAGAGCAAATTAGTGGTCTGGCATTTCTTCAAATGTGGCACTGCTGTTTCTATGGGACTCTATTTTGAAACACACACAGGTTGTTGTCTGCACTTTCTGGCTTGTAGGAACATGGTGTATTTATATGTAATGTTCCACCTAAGCCATTAGGGGGACTCAATGATCAACACACAAAGTAACCAAGCCCTTGAGAAGATTGCAGCCTTCCATTCAATTTGCTTAAAATTATCGTTTTGTAGACATCTGTACTTGTTAATATTGTGGCTGATACTTCATGTTTAGTAGGAAAAATAACTTTAGACACGTCATCATCATCCTCTTTC
>NW_015167072.1:152490-153504 GCF_001447785.1 Gekko japonicus
AATTACTGGTCAGAGTAAAAGAATGTAAACAAAGTCAAGGTAATTAACCTTATAATTCTTCACATCTAAGGGGGGGGGGAGCAGGTACCGCATTCATGTTAGTGATATACTCAGTTAGGTCTATGTTACTTTAAAAATGATATACTGTAAATTCCGTGTCAAAAAAGTATACAACTCAAAAAGTGTGCAAATGCTTTTTTACTGTTGACATGTGTATTGAGAAACCGCTGAACAGAGGAAAAAAGAGACAGACACATATGCTATAAGTGCCATTCATACATGCAGGGCACACACTTTTCACCACACTGATTTTTAAAGAGCAGCACATGAAATAGTCTTCAGAAGGTCTCATAGGGTTAAGCAGGCAAGATGAAGGTAGTGAAGCCAGAGGAAAATTCAGTGGTGCAAGACACTGGAATGAGAGAATGGGAGACACATTGGGAGCAAAGGTTCAAGACAGAGAATGAAATGAATGAGTGTACAGCAGGATTGGACCAGCCTTGCACATCTATTTGTGAGGGGAGTGGGGGAATTGCCAAGACAAGCTTTTGTTGATGATCCATATTGTGGAACAAAAACCAGCTTACAAAAACTCGGAGGATGAACCCAGCCCGGAACCTGTAAAGCCCTACAAAATTAAATACAGGCAAAGTAACACAAAGTGCAAGGCAATGGTTCTAATGCTGGGGACATTTAAGCCATGCATTTCTCTTCCCTGGTGCCTGTAGACACAGGCTCAGCACATAAACAGGCAAACAACCTATTTGGAAGCACGATGTCTGCCAACTGGAGGAACAGCAATTTATTGGGAGGTGGGGGCAGGGGTTCACATTTGCTGATAGTGGCAACACTGAAGGGCTCTCAGAAAATTCTGTTCCCCTGTACGGTACTGAGAGTTCATATTTTTATTGTATTTTCAGGCATCTTCATGAAATGTATTTAATAAAAAAGACCTGTCACAACTTATCTTGCCACAATGATCCTTTTGATCTGATTTCTTGCCTGATAACAAGT
>NW_015167072.1:153577-161377 GCF_001447785.1 Gekko japonicus
ACAAAGTACCAATCATGTAAGAAACAAAAGCAACAGTTTCTGTCTAAAAGAAACATTTTTTTAAAAAAAGTACCCCACAGAATTCTCATAATTAAAACAGGTTTAATACACACACACATACACACACACACCCTGGACATGCTATTTTTGCAAACTGCATTGCTGACAAAATCTCTCTCACTCATTCTGACTTGGAGGCCAAGCTGAAGGCAGATCTCATACCTTAGGTGTCAGAAGTGCCTTGTTGTCCTTTTCTTATGGAAAGTTTCAGATTGATCCTGCCTATGGATGCTGACAGGGCCCTTGGAAGTGTGAGGGCCACCATGTATGCTGGACCTGTGTCCATCATGGCTTTAAAAATCTTGCTGGGAAAACTTATTAAAGCCATTAGTGAAAATCATCAACACATCCCTGATTGAGGAGGCTTTCCCTAGGCCTCTGAAGGAGGCAGTTATTAGACCTCTGCTCAAAAAACCTCCAATGGCTACGGATGAGGTGGCCAATTACAGGCCAGTCTCCAATTTACCTTTTCTAGAAAAGGTGATAGAGCGGGTGGTGGCAGAGCAGCTCCAAGGTGTCCTGAATGTCCTTGACGCATTTCAATCTGCCTTCAGGCCTGGATTTGGTACTAAGATGGCTTTAGCTACACTGGTGGATGGTCTTCATTTAAAGTTGGACAGAGGACAACATTCCCTATTGATACTGTTGGATTCCGAAAGGCCTTTTATACAGTTGACCACTTCATTCTTATCCACCAACTTGAATATGGAGTTGGCATTCAGGGCACAGCCATTCAGTGATTCCACTGTTTTCTGTCCGACACAAAGAGTCTCCACCAGAGGTACAGTATCAACTGGATGGAATTTGTCTTGTGTAGTGCCACAGGGTTCTGTTCTCTCACCCATTCTCTTCAATGCATATATAAAGCTGCCGAATGAGATTGTCCAGAGTTCTGAGGTGGGGTATCACCAATAAGCAGATGACATCCAGCTCTGTTTATCTAAGCCTCCAGTGCTTTGAGGCTGTAGTCAGGTGGCTAAGGCAAAACAACTGAAGCTGAATCCGGACAGAAGCAAGGTTATGCTGGTTGGGAGGGCTGAATCCACTTTTCCTATATGGTATAATGGTGTTTTTTTTCCAGAGCAGTTTAAGAACTTGGGAGATGTCATGGACCCTGACTTGCTGTTTGAAAAGCAGGTTGGCATAGTGGCCAGGAGGGCCTTCTACCAGCTGCATCTGATTTGCCAATTTTCTCATTACACAGACTCAGCTGATCTTGTCATGTTGATCCATGCTTCAGTAAACTCATGGTTGGATTATTGTAATGTGCTCTACATGGGGCTGTTCTTGAAGGCAACCTGGAAACTAAAACTGGTCCAGAATATTGTAGCCTGATAGCTGTCAGAAACTTGCTGCTGGAAACATATGTTGCTTATTTTGAAACAAAACAGTAAAAAGCCCAGTAGCATCTTTAAGACTAACAAAATTTATTGTAGCATAAGCTTTCGAGAAACATAGCTCTCTTCGTCAGATGCACTAATTTGCAGTAACAGACTAACACAGCTAACTCCTCTGTATCTATTTCGAAACAACTTCATTGGCTACCAGTCCGTTTCCAAGTTCAATTCAAGGTGCTAGTTACAAACTTTAAAGCCCTTCATGACCTAAAACCCATACATCTGAAAGACCGTCTCCCTTCTCTGTGTGCCAACTACAGTCATTCAGGCAGTGATCTGTTGACTACCCCACCATTAAGGGTGGACTGTCTGGCATTGACCAGAGCCTGGGCCTTTCCCATCGTGGCTCCAGTTCTGTGGAATGGGCTCCTTGAAGAGGGCCCCCCTTCTTGGAGTTCTTCAGGAGGGAACACTTTGTATACTACCTTGAATTACAGCATGGAAGAGAGGCAGGATATATATGTAACAAACAAAACAAATATAAATACGGAGGGGATTCAATATATCCTCTGAATTAACAGCTGGAAAAAGCTGTACGCCAACAACAGGAGAGGGATCACACCAGGTTTCTAATGTGGAGGAGAGGATGATGAAAGCTGCCTGGGGTCCCCACTAGGGAAAAGGGTGGGGTATAAATTAAGTAAATAAATAATGTATTGTTCTGTTTTCAAAGCACATTCATTTGAAGCACTTCGCTCTAGCCATTGCTAGATACAAAATACTGCACAATATACTTCTCTGAAGTATTCTGATCTTGATACTTGCTAAGGACACACACAGAATTTATGACCCACCCTGCTCACCTTGGGCATTATGTCCTTTGTTGGCTCGCCCATAAGGACATTTTGGGGTTCAGATATGCCATGATTAAATTAAATTAAATTAAATTAAATTAAATTAAACAGCATGGAAGACCACAGGACTTAATGTCCTCTGGACAACAGAATTCTAGGAGTATTCCATCTCTGGGGTAATCTGGGTGATCGACGGCGGCGGCGGCGGACGAGACATCGGCTCCAGAGATCGGAGGTGGCGTGGCGCGGTGAGATGGCGGCAGCAGCAAGCCACTACGACCAACGGGGCGATCCCTGGTGGCCGGGAGAGAGGAAAACATCCAGGCGGCTGCCGTTGAAACGGGTGCATGATGATGACGTCGGACGCTGGCGCAGCGGAGCCAGAAGGACGTTGCTGGGACCAGAAGAAGACGTGAATCGTGCGCCCCGAAAGAAGAACTACCACTGAATCATGGGAGCCCGCCGGGGACGAGCGGAGTGCCGAGCCGAGCGAAGTACCGAGTGCCGAGCCAAGAACGAACATTCCAACCACCACCACCACAAGGGTGCTGATAGGTAACCCCACCCCTACAAACTCTGTGGCCCTAGTTAGGGAAAAATTGTGTGACTAGCACCACTTGTAAGCCGCTCTGAGACCCCCTGAGAAAGAGGGTTCGAGCGGGATATAAAGTCTAAAGTTAAAATAATCTATGCATGCCCCTGTCTTCTTCTAATAGCATGCAAGAGCCAAACAGTACAGCAATTACAGATAACTAGTTGGGCTTTCATTTTGTTAGTAATGGATTGGTATCTATTTTATATTACATTTATTTACCATTACTTTCATGCTTAGCATGTTTTTAAAGAATGATATAACCTGGCCTCAGCATCAAGGAAATGGGCAGGATAGAAATACAAAGAAACAAGAGTGTCAGAGATCACACTATGCTAATGTATCTGCTTAGACTGGCTCAGAGTGCAGCTGCAAGCACACTCTTAATACCTGTACTGTAAAACTGTAAGCAAAACATAAAAGCACAAAAGCTATACACTGTTAGTATCACAGCTAAACATGTCACATGCTGCTTGAAAATTTCACAGTAGTTGTATTCCCTGAAGCACTTTCATATCTGGTGTTTTTAGAATGCGATTACAGCATAGCATAAGCTATTATAGCTGAAATTTGTTGTATTGTAAATAATTACATAGAAGGAAAAATTCCTCCTCTGGCAGGTGAATTGACTAAGTGTCAGCTAATAATTGTTTTCCAGACTCTAGCAACTAAGAATATATAATTCTTGAACAAGCAGGAGTGAAATTTCTTTCAAGTCTCTCATTTTGCACTTGAGTAAGTTAACTATCTGCCTCTGTCTATAGGCGAAGCTCAATGATGTAGTGAGCAAAGCCCCAGTATCAGAGCTTCAAAAATATAACAATATTTTACATAAGTACGACCCTGTACTGGAAGTTTATGTTAACCTTTTTCCTTAGCTCATTATTTGCAGCCCCCTCCTGGAGTAATTACAAATACTTTTTACTTGCAGCTTGTTCCCATTCTTTTGTGTCCATATCTATGACCTGCACAAGCCCAACCACTTGCCTGCACTGTCATTGATGCTGCTTTTCCTCCTTCCAGATTCAGACACATGTGATGCAATAACTTGGCACCAATCTTTTCAGCTGCTGAAACTGGAGAGGTGTGCAGCACAGCCTCAGAGAGGCATCTGTCAAAATACACGCATCAACAGGGAGCCATGATTGGCTATAGCTTCCTGTCAAGACACTCAGCTGCAAATCCAAGTTTCCTGCCATATAATATTCTAACATTCATTCTACTGAATGAGCGCCTTATATGCTATTGTCAAATTCAGCAGAGAAGCAGTGTGATCAGACGGCAGGAACCAAAAAGAGCATAAAAGGAGTTATAAATATTATGAGGCAGAGACTTACTGGGTAGGGAAGCAAGTGAGCAACAGAGACAAGGGTGCAAATTTACCTGTGGTGCTGCAAAGAGAAGAAAATTGGGGACAAAGTAGATGAGGTGGAAGGAGATAAGTTCTCTCCACCTTTCAAAAAGTCTAAACAGCTGGAGGCAAGGGGGGTGGGGGAGAAGGTGAATCAACTGAAGTGAAGTTGGGTGGAAGGGACCATTTAACTCTACCTCCCTCCTTCTATTATTCTGATCTACATCCTGCCCCCCCAGCTGCTATGGGCCTTGCACAGAAAAAAATTCTCTCTTCCTATTATGAGACAAACAGCAGCTTGGGGAGAGGGGATTTAGATCTGGAGAACAGTGCTGACTCCCTATCCCTTCTCCTCATGGCTACTTAGACTTTTTAAAAGTCCTGCAGGAGCCCTAATCATGCTTACCCCAACAACCCATCTAGTTTGGCCTTGAGTACTGTAGAGCACAAAGAGAAAAATGGGCTAATAGAAATGGCATGCAGAGAGGAGGAGGAGAAGGAGACGGAGAAGAAGATTGGATTTATACCCTGCCCTCACTCAGAGTGGCTTACAAACTCCTTTCCCTTCACCTCCCCACAACAGACACCCTGTGAAGTAGACAGGGCTGAGATAGCTCTTTCAAGAACTGCCCTTTCAAGGACAGCTCTTGTCAGAACTATAGCTTGCCCAAGGTCATCCAGCATCTACAAGTGGAAGAGTGGGGAATCAAACCCGGTTCTCCCAGATTAAAGTCAGCGCACTTAACCATTACACCAAACTGGAGAAGCAGAAAGAAGCAGAGAGAGAGAGATGAGGATGAAGAGAAAGAGAGAAAACATGCTGTGATGTGAGAGAGGGTAGAAAGAAAAAGAAAGAAGTTTAAACATAGAGCACACTTCTGCTCCTGATTCAGTGTCTTAGAGCACAACCAGAAGAAAAGGAAATGGGATCAGGTACCACATTGCATGGGGGAAAGTGTGCTATATAAAATGCAGAAAATGAAAAAGAGTAGGTCAAAAAAACCCATACTGGGTTAAAAGTGGGACAAAAATAATTTTCCATAGTGAATGTTGCAGTGCAGACCTCTTGAATTATGACCCTCAAGCAGTTTGAGAGGTATCCCAATTAGAAATCAGGATGGACACAAAAGGGCATTAGCCATTTCAAAGAATTTGCTGTCTAAACATTCAAGAAGAATGCTGGTGAGCTACAGAGAATAAGAATGCAAGGCCCAGTCAGATGAAAAATGCAATGCAGGACAAAAAGTTTATAGGAGCTTCCTATGTTCCTAATTCAGTGTCTTAGCACATAACCAGCAGTGGAGGAAATGGGATCAGGCACCGTGCTGCACTGGCTTGGACATCCCACAGTGCATACACAATTCCCCAGTTATTCCCATGGGACAGCAGGTGTTGTGTGGCTTTCACAGACCAGATACAACTTAAAACATTGGTTGCACTGCTTAGTCCAGGTCACCTCATCCTCTATATAGTAGTCTTACATTTATTCTTAGACAGGATTACACACAGATTTTGAAAACTATTGTTCCCGAAAAACCACAAAACAATATTAACCTCATGCCATAAGTACCAGTGGTTGTAAAGGCAGGGGAACACTTGGACACTCCCTCCCAGACACATAGAAGGGCCCTGCTCTTGTTTGATGTCCTCCTGAGGTGAGGGAAGAAGGCAAAAATGGCAAAAAAGAGTACAATCCCCCCCTCCCTTGTGCTTGACGCCTTTAGGCTCATGCTCTAAAACCAAGTCTGTTCACACTCTTTGCAGACATGGCAAGACTTCACAAGCTAAACTGATAAAGTAGATAAAAGACGATAGAAAAGCAAGACTGTTTTGGCCTATGTTGAATTCAAGCACTTTAGGATTAGGATAATCTCTCAGTTTGTTCCTCAGGAGCTCACGTTATAGGGATGTGGGCTGCTTCTCTGTATTCTGATATAATTCAACAAAAGGAGCAGTCATGTACAGCAATTAACAGATCATTTAGCCTGGCACAGGCAGTCCTAGGTAGCAGCAGCAGCTCAGAATCACCAGAATCCCTTCCCTGTTCCCTTATTTTAAGAGATCCCACAAATGGGCCGGGTTCCTCATCCTTGCAATCAGTGCATAATAGCAAAGAACGCCCCCCCCCCAAGATAGGATTTCCCACATTCCTTTCAGAACTGATCCATATCCATTCACTCCCTTCCCACATATGCTTGATGCCATGACCCTCTTTTCACTCTCAGAAAGTAACTTGTCTCATATCTTACGTTCAGTTAATGGACAGCAAGCTCTGCCTGGCTGTTATCAGAGTCTGATGGCTACACAATGACTCTGGCTTCCCGTCTGAGGGAACGATTGTATCAGGACTTGCATGTGACACTTGCAGAATTATGTCATGTCTGGAGGATGGGATCTTATCAGGGCTCCCACCGAAAAGGCAGAGATGCCCAGCTGTATGGAAGTAGCAACCCCCCCCCTCCATACTAAAGAAAGTTCTCCCCTCAGCTCTCCCACCCTCCTCCTCACTCTTGCATCCCAAGAAGGATTTGTCTCTTCTGCTCTTCAGCTCTAACTGCACAGAAGCAAGGATTGAACAAACACACAGACTGAGGCCTTTTTCTTTTCCTTCTTTTTAATTTAAAGGGCAAAACTCAGGGCTGCTTCATACCAAGCATACACATACACACATGCACAACACACTCAGGCAGGCTTCCACATGTTTAGAAGTACACATTTTCTGACACGGAGATTCATCAGCAAAAGCATTCTTTAGGAAGTGGTAAAAATGAGCGCAAGTCTATACAGTTGAATGGAGCTGGACTATTGTGCATTATTTGCAAGACCAGGTACTTTAGTGTCTATGCTCCACATCCAAAGCTTGCTCTCTTCTTCTGAGCATGAGAGAGTGCTCATGGCCTGGTTTTCAATGCAATGCCTCATCTGGAATGACCTCATCTGGAATACTGTGTGCAATTCTGGTCACCACACCTTAAAAAGCATATTATAGCTTTGGAAAAAGTGCAGAAAAGGGCAACTCGAATTATAAAAGGGTTGGAACACTTTCCCTATGAGGGAAGGTTAAGGCGCTTAGGGCTCTTTAGCTTGGAGAAACGATGACTGAGGGGTGACATGATTGAGGTTTATAAGATTATGCATGGGAAAGAGCAGGTAGAGAAAGAGGTACTTTTCTCCCTTTCTCACAATACAAGAACTCGTGGGCACTCCATGAAACTGCAGAGCGGTCGGGTTAGAACGGATAAAAGGAAGTACTTCTTCACCCAAAGAGGGATTAACACTTGGAATTCACTGCCACAGGAAGTGGTGGCAGCTACAAGCATGGACGGCTTCAAAAGGGAATTAGATAAGCATATGGAGCAGAGGTCCATCAGTGGCTATTAGCCACAAGGTATAGCTAGGGGCTCTGGGGCAAGTGATGCTCTGTCATCTTGGTGCTTGGGGGGGGGGGGTCAACAGTGGGAGGGCTTCTAATGTCCTGGCCCCACTGCTGGACCTCCTGATGGCACTGGTATTTCTGGCCACTGTGTGACACAGAGTGTTGGACTGGATGGGCCTTTGGCCTGATCCAACATTGGCGTCTCTTATGTTCTTATGTTCTTAAAAGAA
>NW_015167072.1:162122-180512 GCF_001447785.1 Gekko japonicus
CCCCTCCCAGCCACCCAGCCAATGGCAGGGCAGGTTGGCTGAGGGAGCCAGTCATTGGAGGCAGCTCTTCTGAGTGGCATATTTTCCGCCCATACACTAACGGGGCGCATTTTAGAATTCTGGCACCCAAAACTCCTTTATAATAAAGGAGAGATAAGCTGCACTGTTTTAGAGCCTAATGAAACTAACTGCCACAATTGTGATCAGTGATCAATAGCATCACATGTAAATGTGTAACAGAGGGAACACACTCCTTCCTGTTGACCCACAGAGAACTGACTAAGAATCATAGAATCACAGAGTTGGAAGGGACCTCCAGGGTCATCTAGTCCAACCCCCTGCACAATGCAGGAAATTCACAAATATCTCTCTCTCCACACCCGCAGTAACCGCTGTTCCACACCCAGAAGATGACAAATAACCCTCCAGGATTGCTTCCCGACCCCAAAGTGGCAATCAGCATTTCTCTGGGCATGTAAAAAAGGGCTGCAAGAACTAAGCACTGAGGCAACCCAACAAGAACTAAGCACTGAGGCAACTCTCCCTGCCCTCCCTTCTCATGATCTACCTAAGTTCACAGAATCCGTATCGTTGTCAGATGGCCATCTAGCCCCTGTTTGAAAATCTCCAAAGAAGGAGAGCCCACCACTTCCGGAGGAAGCCTGTTCCACTGAGGAACTGCTCTAACTTTCAGAAAGTTCTTCCTAATGTTTAGCCAAAAACTCTTCTGATTTAATTTCAACCCATTGGTTCTGGTCTGACCTGCTGGGGCAACAGAAAACTCCACACCATCCTCTAGATGACAGCCCTTCAAATACTTGAAGATGGTTATCATATCACCTCTCAGTCGTCTCCTCTCCAGGCTAAACACACAGCTCCTTCAACCTTTCCTCATAGGTCTTGGTCTCCAGACCCCTCACCATCTTCGCTGCTCTCCTCTGGACATGTTCTAGCTTGTCTATATCCTTCTTAAATTGTGGTTCCCAAAACTTAACACAATACTTAAGGTGAGGTCTGAGCAGAGTAAAGTGGTACCATCACAGCTCATGATCTGGACACTATGCTTCTGTTGATTCAGCCCAAAATCGCATTTGCCTTTTTAGCAACCACATCACACTGCTGACTCATGTTCAATGTATGGTCTACTATGACCCCTAGATCCTTTTCGCACATACTACTGCCAAGACAAGTCTCCCCCAACCTATAATTATGCATTTGATTTTTCCTACCTTAATGCAGAACTTTACATTTATCCCCACTGAAATTCATTAAATTTCTTTTAGCCCAGTTTTCCAGCCTGTCAAGATCATCCTGTATCCTGACTCTGTCTTCTACCGTATTTGCTACCCCTCCCAATTTAGTATCATCTGCAAATTTAATAAGCATTCCCTCTATTCCTTCATTCAAATCATTGATAAAGATGTTGAACAAAACAGGTCCCAGGACAGATCCTTGAGGCACTCCACTTGTCACTCCTCTCCAAGAAGATGAGGAACCATTCACAAGCACTCTTTGGGTGTGATCTGTCAACCAGTTACAGATCCACCTAACAATCGTAGGATCCAAACCAAATTTTTCCAATTTGTCAACAAGTATATTAATGTGGAACCTTATCAAAGGTTAGTCTGACATGACTTGTTCTTGAGAAACCTGTGCTGGCTCTTAGTAATCACAGTTGTCCTTTCTAAATGCTCAAGGACTGTCTGTTTGATGATTTGTTCTAAAACTTTCCCAGGGATAGACGTTAAGCTGACGGGTCAGTAGTTACCCGGATCCTCCTTTTTCCCCTTCTAGACTTATCTAGCATTCCAAAAAAGAGCCTGAAGAGGCCACATATCAATGAGCATGAGCCCTGTATGACACACAAAATAATTTCTGTTGTAAAGATTAAGTTTCTTCCTCATGTTCTCCTCCTCACCTCCCCAAGGTAGAAATTCAAGCAGTGGCATCACTTTCTCTCATACACACAGTCTTATCAGGAGAGTATCTATGTCCTGTGGAGAACTCTCAATGCATTGAAAAGTCAGCCTGAATGGTTGCTAGGTTCGTTGAAGCGTCTTCTATTTGCCACATGCAGTGAGATACAAGCACCCAGGTTGCCATTAACCTTATTTTCTATTTCTGGCATCTCCAACTCCTTTTCTGCTTTTCCTGTAGCCAAGCCACATGAATGCCTATGTCTGTTTCTGTAGCCTTAACAAGGAAACAGATTGGTCACCAACCAAACTTTATTTGCTCCCATCTCAGAGCACTGAAAGATTCTTGTAAAGAATGTATCACAGTTCTTTGTTGCTTTATCAACAGTGATGTTTGACTCATTTTTAGCTGAACAAATTAGAGTGACAAGACCCAGTACAAAGAACAACATTAGCCCACTGTCTTTCCACTAGTACTTTCTGCATTCAGAAAACTGGCAACCATAACCCCCAACTTCTACCTCTGAGCCACTTCACACTAACTAAACATAGTGAAAAATGGATGCAGAGTGATTTACATACCTACTTTTCCCACTTCTGATAATGATTGAACAGGGATCCAATGCATCTTACATGCAGCGAGTTCCAATCGTGAATGGAATGAGCATATCTCTTGCTTCAGTTACAGTGGAAGCAAGAAAAACAGACATGCAGGTAACTCACACACTGATTTACCTGCTTCGACCTGCATTTAAAGCCATCTTCAGGTATACAAAGTGTACTAGAGAAGACAGTGCACTTAAGGGAGCACCTTTGAAAAACTGATTCCTTCTGTACCATAGTGTCTGAGTACCTTACCATAAGTTCTGTCTAATGCTAAGTGCAACTGGACTTCAGGCTTATGTCATAAAAAGGCAAGAATGACTAGAATATCCTTTCTTCCTAAAAAGAAATAGATGCTAACACATTCTAAACAATTCTAGTGCCTGGCCATATCACTCCCAAAATGCAATCCTTAGAGGGAGTTACTGAGTAAATGCCTGCATGTCTCATTGTACACTAACATCTGTACAATTCCCAGAATTATGCCCCTAACCAGGATCCAGCTATGATACTGCTCAGTCATGGACACATGCAGCTGCCAAGCAACCCATTGGCTCCCATCTACTGGAACTTCTCTTACCAAAGTGGCTTTCGTGTTGCCCCCATCTTCCAAATCCAGCATTTTGAACAGGCTCTCACATTAAGGAGAACAGCATTAGTAGGGAAAAATGTATGTGTTTCGAAACTATACTAAAATCTTAGGTTAAACTTTACCTTCCAGGTAGCTGTGTTTCTCCTGAAGTAGGCAAACATCCGTGTGAACCAATTGTATATTTCATTCAACGTTAGCTGCCTGTCCGGTGTCTCAAGGATAGCCTGCGTTAAAGAGGAGGGAAAGTTACTTCCAGAGCATCAGCCCCAGCAGTCCTGGATTCTGGAAACAAAAAATGCCAGAATATACAGCAGGGCTCTGCAGACTGTTTAGCACCTTTTCAACACACATTTCAAGGTACTGGACTAAGGGCAAGTTCATCTATGTTTCCCACATCAAATGATCAAACAGATCCAATTCCACATGCTATCACTTCACATCCTATATATTTTCAGTGAAGGCAGTTCATTCATTCTCTGAGAATCAAGTAAGTGAATGATTGACATGTACACACATGTGAATCAGTCCAAATGTAGTACAACCCAGATACATTACTTACCCCAAGGTTGCAGATCGAGCAGTAAAAACCAGGATAGGCATTATGGACTGAATAGTCAATGCTTACTTTGAAAAAGAGGAAGCTCAAACGTTTCTGGAAACCACACTCTTGGTATGTAGGATCTCTACTCTCTTACTCAAATATACTGCAGCTGGCTTAGTGGACACTTAACACACACATTCTGTAAGTGCTCAGAGGTTCACTGGCTCAGCTAAGCCTACAGGCAGAGAGAAAACAGTCCTAGGCAATGTCACATCCCAATTCATTTTAGCAACTTCTGGGGCCTCCCACTGTGACCCCAAGGGCATGTGAAGGGGTGGAGGTGGTGGTAAAGGCAGCACCATACAAACAAACGTGCAGAGACAGTGTTGGGGTGAAACAGGGCACAGCTTAATGACAACAATAACAGGAGCATTTGTGCAGCATAGGGCATGGATTCAGACATCAGGTGACCAGCCTGCCGGCCAATGGAACCCCTCCCCCTGCTGGGGGGGTAGACCTGGAAAGGCAAGTAAGGTGGAGCCACATGGGCATAGACCTCTACATGAATCCTGTGAGTGAAGCCCTATAACCACCTCCAAGCTGCGCCTCCTCCCCATATGGATCTTGCCCAGTACCTAAAACTGCCTAAAGCTGTGACAATTAAAAGCTAACAAACAAAAATACTGGACTACATACCATAAGAACAAAGGAGGGTGGGAGGGATGGCTGAAGATGAACTGGTGAGCTCCCAGTGGCTGTGTCGACTTTTAAAGAGGCAGGGGGCAATCTGGAGCAGCTCCACAGCCACGGGCCCTCCTCAGTCCACCCATGCCCATTTGACAAGGCAGCCAGCAACAGGCTGGTGAGGAAGGGAGCTGCTGGATGCCCACCAATCATCGTCAAGACACTGCCTACATGAACAGGAGCTGCATGGGCACCCCCCCCCCCCGCCTGCCTCACAACCCCACCCAAGCCCTGCAAAGGTGGCCGTAAGTCCAGGGCTGCAGCTTAACAATCTTCCAGTGAACTGAAATCAGTTTTTCTATTGTTCTTCCTAACAGACCAAGCAGACCATACAAAGCTATCTGGGGAATTTTATGTTTGCTTAGATGAGGAGGTTACATTGATTCCATGTCTAACACAGTCCTGTACATCAGAAGTGGAGAAGTCTGTAAATAAAGTAGGGCTGAGAGATGTAGCAGGAGATCCCCATATGCACATACACTGACACCCTGTTTCCCAACTGCAGAAAACAAGTCCTGGTGAATAGTCACTGATCAAACAAACACTGGAAATAACTGATGGGCACGGGGACTTGAGGGACAAGGGGACTTGGATCACTCTGCCCAAACTGCAGTTAGTGGAAAAACTGCCAACTACCATGTTACTATGGTGGGATAGAAAAAGTGTGGGCTATTATTCTTCCCAAAATTCAGGGTAATAGACCTGATTGAGTGAATGGGACAGCAACCATTACAGAAAACCAGAAATTACACCAGTACAAGTTATGCTAGAAAGCACCTCTATGCTCCTACATGTAATCAGACCAAAGCTGGCCTTTGTGATGCTGCTCCAAATTACGCAGATGAAGATCAAAAATTTCAACCTGAACACTCCTGCCTCTCTTCAACCTAACCAAGGTCACTGATTTGACAAAGGCAACTGCGAACAGATGATAGGTTGATGTCCTCATTTGCTAACCTGCCTCAGGGAATGCTTCAGGCACCCAGTGCCAGCCACACTGGAAAAGAACCTTCTCAGTACTGAGAAGTATCATTATAGGACTGAAATAACCAAAGGGACAAAACAACATGAGTATGCAGAGAATGCATACAGAATTAATTTCTGTCTTGCAAAACACTAGAATTTGGGGTAATCCACTGAAAGTTGATAGGCAACAGATTCTGGACATATGGTTTTTGCTGTACTTGCTTTTTGAAAAATATGTCTTCATGCAGTGCATGTACTGGAAAAATTAGGTAGTGGCCACTAGTTTAGATGACGTTTAAAAGGCTTAGATAAATTCAAGGATGATATCCACAGTGAGATTTATTACCCATAGAAGCCAAAAACAATTCCCAAATGGAAGTGTTCCTAGAACTACAGGTATTATACTCCAATATACCTGACTTGCGAGCATCCAGGGACATGTGCTTGGTGCCTGCCTGCTCAATTTTGGACAAAATGGGTCATTGGACTGGATTTAACAATATCTATTTACTTCCATAAATCACAACATGCAACCAAGTTTCCAATGCTCAGGGACGGAATGAGAAGGGAGCATAAAGATGTACCCACTCTTTGGCCTGATTAATGGAGATAACATACTTGCACTTGGAGCACTTTATCTTGGAAGCCCTTGCCATAGCTCAGCTACTCAGAGAGGTCAACCTCAAAGAGCTGAAACAGCAGGTAGAGAACCCCTGCTGATTCCAGTTCAGTTTTCTTTGTATGGGCTTTAGAAGATCTCTAGTGCCAGCAAACAGGCAATGAGTGATCTTAGTATTCTTCTAATCAGTCTACTTGTCCATGCTGAATAAAGGCATCAGAGGGAAATCAGAGGGAAATAAGGATCAGAACTATGGAAAAATACTTCAGCTTGTACAGTGAGCTAATTCTGGAGTTAATGGAATGTAGATACACCAACAGTGAAGAATAGAAACTGTTCTCAGTGGGGACTTTAACTTTTGTAAAAAGATACACTATTGGCAGCTCTGGAGACAGAAAGCCGCAGTTCATCTAAGAAATTGTGACACAGTAAGCTGACCCATTGCTGCTGAAAGCATAGTTGTCAAGGACCACTAGAACGGTTGCCTACCAACTCTATTGCTTGCACTCTGACAACAGGAGGCTTGAGAAGGTACAATATACCTCTTAGGAGTCATCGTAATGTAGTACCTAGAGTGTCAGGCTAGGAACCAGCACTGGCAACCCAGGATCTGCCATCTCTCTCAGCCTAATCTACTTTATACTGCTGCAAGAATGAAATTGGAAAGGGAGAATAGTGTATGCCTCTTTGGGTGCGTTCAGACGCGGCGTTTCAGCCGGCATAAACTGTACCGGTTGGAACCGGTGCAGTTTATGCCGGCTGAAATGCGATCACACTCACCTCCGTTTTGCGGATCCCATCGCTGTATGCCCGCTCACACGCTGCGGGCGTCAGCTTTTTTTAAAAAAAAAAACTCAGTTTGAGCATGCGCATAGGCAGCCATCCACAGAATGGCGATCTTTGTGCATACTCAAAACACCCCATATTACATTTAAACTTTAAAGGTAAGGACTTACCTTTAAAGTTTAAAGACCAAACTGGCCTCCCTCAAGTCCCGGACTCCTCCGATACGCTACACTGAGGGCTTTTAAAAAAAAAAAACGCTCAGGGCGAAGCTTCGCCCAAGCGCATATCGCTTAGTTAAAAAAAAATGGCGGGGGGGAATAGGGAGACGCAGGCTTTCGCACGATCAGGCTTCCGAATGGAAGTGGCTAGGCACCGGTGGAGAGCGATCAGACGGCGGGGTTAAGCGAATGCAACCGTTGCACTCAGGATACCACCACTTGGGGACCTAGTAGCAGAGTGAAACGGTTTAAAGGCCTTTACAACGGTTAGGGAGGGAAGACAGATGTTCGCCGTCTGAACGCCGGTAAATACAACGATTGCAACCGGCACAGATTCCGTTGTAAATGCCGCGTCTGAACGCACCCTTTGAGTTATAGAGCTGGCATGGTTCAAGCCCCCACTCTGCCATGTAGTTCACTGGTTGACCTTGGGCTCAGCTTCAGGGACCGCAGAATAAATGGAGGAGAGCAGAAACAGGTACACTGCCCTAAGCTCTTTGGAGGAATAAAAATGTACGAAGAAGAAGAGGAAGAAGAAGAGGAGGAGGAGATTGGATTTATACCCTGCCCTTCACTACGCAAAGGAGTCTCAGAGTGGCTGACAAACTCCTTTCCCTTCCCCTCCCCACAACAGACACCCTGTGAGGTAGGTGGGGCTGAGAGAGCTCTGACAGAAACTGTTCTTTTTCAAGAACAGCTGTGCCAAAACTATAGCTTGCCCAAGGTCATCCAGCCAGGTGCAAGTGGAGGAGTGGGGAATCAAACCCGGTTCTCCCAGATGAACCGCTGCTGATTCTGTTTCTAAACACAAACAAAGGGAGTAGAGTGATCCAGTATCAAGCAGGACATTCTATCCAATTTGTATTGTATTGACAAAGCCTACTTTTATCCTTGTAACCCATGAACAGATACTAGTCAAATTTAATTTAAATGGAGATGTCTGTTATTGAGGAAACTGTTATTGAGGAAAAGGTTAGTTATTTTGTAGAAATTATTTCGTAATTAATTACTTTACTGGGTAAGTTTTTGTAATTCCTAATGACAGTAAAGTGGCAGTATCTTGTTACATTGAGCACATCACTGCCATTTTTGTTGGTGAATTACTGTCTCCACTTCTCAACTCCTTGAATTTCTGGCTGAAGTGTCTTTCATAAGATCAGAACCATTGCAATAAAACTATTTATACTCTGAGGAAATCAGGGAGCTGTTAACCTAGTCATATAAAGGCAGACAAAGAAGCAACGATGCCAGAAATGAAACCAGCAAGTCCTGGTCTCCAGGCCTCTGACCCCAATACAAAATGGACCACAGAATAAGAGTGCATTACCTATCCTTTTGTTCACCATCCTACAGTGCACACACAGGTTATCTGAATGCTCAGAGTCAGACTCGGATATGGTAGGAGAGCAGGGTGGGGGAAATTCCGTATTTCACAAGAGCCAGATTTGCATCCAGTCCACTGAACCAAATTCTGCTTCTCAAAATCCAAACAGAAGCAGTAGTCTAGTATATACCATGGGTCACCTCAACAATAGTCATGATGTGTAGCATTCAAGGTGAGTGTGAACGTTGCTCAAAAGCCTCTGTTTCTCAGGTCTACCTGGTACACTTGAACAGTTCTATAGAACAAAGAATTTCTCACCTGCCGGATAAGTGAGGCATACGTGAAAGGAGGGCGGACATCTGCGTTTTTGTAAAACTCATGATTCTGTGCAAGCTCTAGGAAAAAGAAACACAGTAATGAAGCAAAGCATTCTCTGAAAGTACAGCTGAAAGGACAATTAAAGCCAGGGGTCCCCACCCTTATCGAGCCTGTGGGCACTTTTGGAATTCTGACACAGTATGGTGGGTGCAGCCACAAAACGGCTGCTGCAGAAGGCGGAAGCAGCCACAAAATGGCTGCTGTGCCGTACCTTCAGTAACACAGTGAAGATCCTTGTGCTATGGTGGCAGCTGCTGCCAAAGGCACGTTTGCAAATATTTGTCCAGCCAATGTAATCTCCAATGGCCAATAGCCCCACCCACTTTCTAAAACACGTGGCAGGCACCTTGGCATCAACAGGCACCACTTTGGGGACTCCTGATTTAAGCAAAAGCAAAGGGAAACCACTGTGGCTTCCTCTGCTACACTCACCTGAGGAGATTGGTGTGCAGAATTTATCTGAGTTCCTTCTGCGAATGGGTCCTACACTGTGTAAAGTGGATGAGCTGATGACAGAAGGACCCTGCCGTAATGGAGTAATGGGTGCGGTAGCAGAGGTGGGGGGATGAGGTAATCCATCAGGGAAGGTATCAGAAGTGCTCTTGGAGAGGGTGGCGCTAGAAACCAGGTTAAGCTGCTCAAAAAGGATGGGAGAAAGGCTATGATTAGAACCAGTTCAGGAGACAGTTGCTTATGGGTAGACAGACAGTACTTTTTGTTTGCACAAAGCAGAAGATAAGGATAAACCAGATGAGTGAAAGGGAGTGAACATTACACCCATCAACCACTAATTCCAATGGAAAGACTGCATTTCATTGGAAATTGGGTCACATTCCACAAAGTTGAATCTTGAAACACTTAAGCTACAAATAGTGTTTAAAGTATTTTAAAAAAACAAACAGCAAGAGAAGCCAAACCTCAAGAGGAATAGCTGTTAGTGAGGTCAACCCCTCTATACTTTTTCATCTCATCTAAATTTGCAATTGCAAGTGGAGCAGGAATAAAACATGGCATGTGTAAAAGAAAATATAGGGTATTTTCAGAAGGAAGTTAAGAATAATTTTTTTAAAAAATCAGGCTTGTTTGGTCAGACACAATAAAGCAATTTTAGTGCAACAGAGTACTGACATACTTTATCTCAGTAATCTTCACAATAACCTTGTACGGCTGCTAATTTCAATACCATTTGCTCCAAACGGTGGTATTTATTTGGAAAATTTCTATGCCGCCTCTCCAGGGAATCTGCCTGGGGTGCCTTATACCATAACAAAAACATTAAATATCATAAAAAACCCTACCATTCCAAACGGAGCCAAACATAAAAATGACATAAAACATGAAGCAGCTTAAAATGGGTCTAAACATTCTCAGGTTAAAGAAAGACTATAAAATGATGTTAAAAAGATCTGCCCCTTAGTTAAAAGTTTGCCTAAACAAACAGTTTGGTGTGGTGCCTAAAAAAACAGTCATGTAGGCACCAGGCAGACTTCAAGGGGCAGGTTATTCCACAGGCAAGGTACCACTTCTGAAAAAGCCGTCTTGGTTGCCACCTCCAAAAGCAGGGGCACACAGAGCAGGTCTTGTGAGGTGATCTTTACTGGTAGGCTGGACAGTACAGGAGAAGGAGGCTCTTCCAGTACCAGGTAGGAACCAAGAGACCTGTGTAACAAGCCTGATCCTATGCATCTTTACAGAGAAGAAAGGATAACTGACTTCATTGGGACTTCCTCCCAAGTAAATGGGCCTCAGTGAGGTAACATTTGAACTTGGAGCTTCCTGGTTCATAGCTCACATACTTAACTACACAACATCAACCCTTGAAACAACTGTCCAAACTTTCAAATAACTTTCAGGAAGATGATTAGGTCAGTGCAGTTGCTTTCATTTTAGAAATAAAATTTATGGTACCATAACAAATGTTTCTGAAAAAATTGGATCTATGCTGCCTCAGTAGAAAGTACCACACTCATTATGGTACCAGAGTAACCCATAGCTATATGTTCCAACATTGGCAGATCAGGATGAGCTTTTGGTGCTCCAGAGTCCACAACCAATTCCACCTCTTGCTAGGGCCAAGAGAGAAGTTTGTAATCATATACTGAAACATTGCAGTGCACAAGTTATGGGAAAATGTGAGCATGTGAGCTAACAGCCTAGCATTTCAGCAAGTTCCTTGGGGTTAGGAAGGCAACTCTAGGTAATGATGGACAGATTTGCTCACTCCCTTCCTCAAATTACAGCCAGATGCTTTCCCAGGAACAGGAGGGACTTTTAACACCCACAGGGAAGAAAGTGGGGGAATAAGTGAGAAAAATTAAATATTTTGATAATAGTGCGACTTCTTACAGTGACATGAACAAAGGAGTACAGGACCTCCAGGAGGCACAGAACTAGTGCATCAGCAGGTCATATGTTTCTTGAGACAGGTGTTAGTCACAAATGGTTCGGAATGGCTGATAAAGTAGTAATACAGACAATGCCTCAGGAAGGAGCCAATGGCATACTCTGTGGGAGAGAGGACTTGTCTAGGGGTTATTTGTACCGGCTTTAATTTGTGAACTGGCTGTACAGTTTTCAGTACTTCCAAACCCCGAATACACAGCACTCTCCAGCTCTTGCTGGCCTCCATACCAATCCATGAAGTCAGCAGGACAGAAACAAGAGCAGTCTACACAAGTAAGAATTTTCAAGCTGAGCACAAGTATGGCATAAACATAACTGGGCTTATCCCAGACTACGTTCTGCACAATTTTGCATTCTACAGCTTTGTGGGCAGCATGAACATAACCTATCAGCCATGTTACATTTAGGATGCCTCTGTCTGGCCTGACATTGTATTTGTGATTCTACTTGCCAGGAAGCAAGACTAGGTTATGAAACTATGCAGTTTCAGAATACCAGTTTGGTGTAGTGGTGAAGTGCGCGGACTCTGATCTGGGAGAACCGGGTTTGATTCCCCACTCCTTCACGTGCACCTGGCTGGATGACCTTGGGCAAGCCGTAGTTCTGATAAGAGCTGTTCTTGAAAAAGAGCAGTTTATCTCAAGAGCTCTCTCAGCCCCACCTACCTCACAGGGTGTCTGTTGTGGGGAGGGGAAGGGAAAGGAGTTTGTAAGCCGCTCTGAGACACCTTTGGGTAGTGAAGGGCGGGGTATAAATCTAATCCTCCTTCTTCATGCAGAGATGGGAACTGAAAGCCTAGAAGAGCATTTGGAAGCTACAGCTAGAGGAAAGGGACAGGTAACCAGCAGTCTGAAGGCAGCATCTGGCTGGAACTGTGATTTTATTTTATCTTCCATGATTCCACCTGCAGACAGTATGTGCCAGAACCGCAGTACAGGGGAGGAGGCCGCAAGGAGGGGGGAAGGAAGAAAGTGGAGGCCAGGTTCAATGAGGGCAGTAAGGTCTTAATGTCCTCTTCTGCCCTCATATCATCACCCCCTGTACTCCAAGGCATGGTGGCTCCTATATAGCCCCAGGGAGCAGCCCTACCACTTCTAGCCTAGCAAGCATAATCAGAGACATGGTTGGTCTAGCTCTCAGCCATTTCTGCCACAAGGTTGACAGCTCAGATTATAATGAATATAAGCAAGCTAATACAATACAAGATGGGGGGAAAAACTATAGTTGGGAATAGCCAGAGCTCTACTTACAGGCTGACTGAAGGGTTTTGGCTCTGAAGGTCTCATATGGAGATGGGCCATCATTGCCTGGAGACGCTCACTCTCTTTGGCTAGCTGTGGAGAGAAACAAGCAAGAAGTTACCTGTTTGGAGGAAGCTTATCTATCCCCTGCAGAGGTCAGTTCACTTAGCTCAAATACTCTGAAAGGTGTCCTGGTTAACAGTTCCCTTAATAGATTCAGGTGGGGGAGCCAAGTTGGTCTGAAGCAGCAGAACAAAGCTTGAGTCCAGTGGCACCTTTAAGGCCAACAGTTTTATTCATAGTATAAGCTTTTGTGTGCAAGCACACTTCCTTAGATACAGTTCCCTTAATAATCAAGCCCTCGAATGGCTCCTAATCATCAGAAGGGTGATGCACACCTCCTTTTGCTTTCTCCAACTAGCCTCAGTGAACATACACCAACCTCTGTCTTGCCTAACATTTCAAAGCAACAGTAATTTGACAGCCAGGGCTGTTTCCTTTCATTCTTACTGCACTCCCTCCTTAGATCACTTCTCTAAGGAAAAAGCTGCCATCTACCCTAATCCCCCAGTAACACTGAGTATTCTTGAGAGCCATAGACCTAACTATGGTATCACATTTCCACACCTCTACGGAACTGCCTTTTCCTATTGGATATAAAGATCATGATGCATGGTGCTGTTTGCTGCTCTGGCGTGCCTGCCTTAAGAGTAGTGACATAGCAGTGGCAGTGACCTTGCAGTAAGGGAATCATCCACTGGGTGCACAGAAGCAAGAAAACTACTGACAAATGGAGCAATGCACTATGTAGCTCAATCCCACCCACCAATCCGTTTCACCCCCTTCATCAGATGGTCTCCACACATCCCAGATACCAAAACCCTTACCTAGCAATCAGAGTTGCTGGGTTACCTCTCCTTGCTATGCTCCCTCCTGCTGGTCCCTACCTCTTCTCCCTTCCCATGCACCTGTTTTCTCTGACCCTTGATCATTATCCTGGTCTCTTTCCCCCACTACGTTATGCTACTCCCTCATCACTCCCAGCAGCCCTTTCTCAACTCACCCACTCACCTGCCCATCCATCTTTCCAGATGTGCAACATTGGTTTAATTGCATGCTCCTGGGATGTGTGTTTATTTCTCAGTGTGCGGAGAAGGGTGAAATATTCGTTGTGGCACAGAAAGAGAGTCTGAGTGCTGCAGCAGCAATGGGATCTGACACCATATCCCTTTGTGTCACCTTCCTTTCTGAGGGCTCCCCTCAAACTTAGCCTCGGTTGCTCCCTGACCTGATGGGCCCCTATGCAGAATCTAGGACACACCCAAAGAGGGTATTTCCACCCTCTCCCCCCCCCAAGACAAAAGGAAAAGGGATGGGGAGCCAGGAGTTAAAAGGCAGCAGCTGGTATAGAGTTTGCTGGAAGTTTGAGGAGCTCTGACGCAAGGATGCTCTGGCACTGTCGTGGCTCTCATTAGAACTGACAGATCCACTCTCATGATGCAGACACTCTTGCTGTCGACACAGCAGGAGCTCTGCGGTGAAAACTTTATAATTGGGAGCTCTGGTGGCAGCTTCTCCTCTTCACGCATGGAGCTTTCTGTTCTCTTCAAGGATTCACTCCCCCACATTCCCTCTCTAAGCTCCAGTAATTGCTTTCAACCTTTTGCTTTAGTTAAGTGTTTGGGAACGGCATAGAATCACACATCTTGACTCAGGGTATGTAACTATCTTCTTATCTCTGTTTTTGAGTAATGCACAGTTTTCTAATTTGTTTTTTTGCATGTCTGCTGCATTCTCTTCTAGATTCATTATTTGCAGCCACTGGTTTGGTTTAGTTTCCAACAGAGACTGCTAGAGCTCTCCATTATATCTGGTTTTAGCATTCTCCTTCCTCTGCCACTAATCCTGATCCTGCAGTGTCATGTTCTAGAGAAAACTGTTCCTTTCATCCCTACACTACTTTGCACATGCACAGTCTTGCAACTTGGATAAAAAGAACCCTTTGCCCAATCGTGAAGAATTTATATTGGAAGTATCACTGTTAACAGTTTCTAAGACCTAGTACACAGACCGCAAAAAATAAGTGCCATTACTACTTACAACCCTGTGTAATAATTATATATCATAGGTGGCATGCTTCTTTAACTGGTCCTATACAATAAAGAACATTCACATACACTCTCTGTGTGCAAAAGCAAAGCCTTCTGTCATAATCCAGTGCAGTGCCCTTCTTTGATTTAACAGGGTTGCATCTTCCTGGAACTTGTTTACAGCCTCTCTTGAGCCCAGAACTAGATATTATGGAAGTTCTATAGCTGCTGCTAAAAATAGAAGCCCTGCATCTTCATCTCCTCCTCTTCTTGCTCTTCATTACACTCAGTAATAGAAAATCCATGATGTGATGCTGCAGTGCTGCAAAATTCCTCCCCTTGCCAATAGACACCAAAGTGGAGAGGCTGGCAGTGAGGCAACACAGTATGGTGACAATACTAGGTGTTACCCAAGTGAGAGGGGATAACTCAACAGCTACTATTTTCAGTGACAGTCCCGTGTCCCCAGTCACTCTAGTTCTAGGCTGAGGAGGAAGCAAACTCATTAAGTGATACTGGCACCACAAAATAAGAGACCTAAGTACTGGAAGAAATGTTGCTTATACTCCATTGAGCTGATTTTCACAATGTTTGCCAATTTTTGGATTCACATGCCTCATGTTCTCTGTGCAATTCTGAAGGGTGAAACAGGTTTTTCTAACACAACAGTTTCAAGACAGTAACAATAAAGACCATGCAATGTTCATGGTACAGGGCTCAATAATAGCACAAATGTAGTCCATTGTCAATTTCATTTTGTTTGCATTAACTTCCTAAAGACTCTCCCTTTCCCTTACATGTCTATTATCGATTTTACCAGTGTGCCTTAGACCACTACTGCTGTCCACCATGTGAGCAGTCCTAACCTGTTACTAGACACAACACTCACAGGTATGTGGAGAAATGAAATACAAACCAGATGGTACACAGGTAACTATTCAAAGAAGTTAAGTTGTGAATCTTCTTTTCTCCATGAAAACATGGGAGTAAGTGTGGGGGAAAACAGCTCAGTTATAGGACAGACATAGTATTAGTTGCTTTTGTGGATAATCTGCATATGTTTGCATTAACTTCCTAAAGACTCTCCCTTTCCCTTACATGTCTATTATCTATTTTACCAGTGTGCCTTAGACCACTACTTCCTGATCTTGGTGCACTCGAGATTTGGGCTGGAAGCTAGATTGAGCTGAACATGGTTTACTGCATACATTTATACCCACCTGTATTTCCAGCTGCTGTACCACTTGCATTTGAACTCGACACTGAGCCGTGCTTCGGTCATCAAGTGCATGTTCTGTATTGAGGTGTCTAAGAATAGAAGACACAAGGTTTCAGATTCAACACAATCAGTTCTCATAGCACAGCCATATCCCTTCTCACACTATTTGTCAATACATAATGATTCTTTAATATGTTCGCTTAAGACTGCACTGCAGGTAAAGATGTTGTTTATCACATTTGTACCTGACAGAGAGCTTGGGGCAGTACACGGGATTACCTTGTTTTATCACCACATTCTGTGACACAGGCTGGGGCAAGAGACAGCAACTTGTCCATAACTAGTTAGTATGATTCAGGGCTGAGCAGGTATTTGATCTCTGATGTCCCTGATCCAAGTCTAGAGCACTGCTATGGCTATACATATGCTCCAGTGGACAGAAACCATGCTGGCACTATATAGACATAGCAAGGTCAATGCTCTAGATTACTGAAAGTCTGAAGAGACAAAAACAAACAAAGGAGGAGATAAGCCACAGAAAGACAAAGTAATGTGCTTACAATGTTACCACCAGCAGCATTCAGAAAAAGACCTCTATGTTCCCATGTGCCAGTTCTTTCACTGTATTAATGGCTGCCAGGGGAAACAGATTATGAGGACACAAAAGGCAATTTCCCATATGTATTCCACCAGCATTCTCTGCTGAAAGCTCACCACTTTCCCTCCACTTTAAGCTCTGCTGCTACCAAGTTCATATTCTGGGATGCAGCATTATGGCAGCTTTTTATTCTATGTCTAAAACATCAGAAGTCCAGACTCTGAATTTCATTTCCAAGCTTAGATTTTTAAGCTTTGAATTTAAGTTGACTTGCAATGAATCTGAGATAGTACAGGGGTTAAAATTATTTTATTTCAAGAGCTGTTAACTAAGGATGTATGTTTTGATATTTTTGGTCTGAATGTATACCCCCCAAATACCTTATGTTGGATAAAGTGTTTGGATAGTATTTGGGATTTTTCAGCATACTGGTAAATGGGTCCCGAAAAATTCCAGAAATATTTGGGAATATAAGGAAATACTCAGGGCCAGCATTTTAAGACTCCCGGGACTGTTTTCCTTCAATTTTACAGTGTATTCATCTCAATGTCTTCCTGCCAGGTCTTGGTATTGGTTTGCCATTTTGGTTTGCCGAGGATTCTGTGGTTTGAAATTCATTTTATTGGTCTTGCAACAGTGTCCCTTGCTTAAACTGGTTTTCCTTGGATTCTCTAGCATGACATTGACTGTGTTGGGCTTGTCATATTGGTCCTTGGGATTCTCTGGTTTAACGTTGGTTCTGTTTCATTTGGGAGACTTTTGGGCAGTAGTTGCTTGCTGTTATGTGTTTGGCTGTTGGCTTCTTTTGCCCTGGGAAAAGCATGGAATACGCCCCCCCCCCCAAGGAAACAATAAAGACAAGTAGCATGGGTGGGGGCACCTTATTTAAGGGACCTCTGATCCAATCTACTTGAAATCTGGAGGGGGGGATCTTTAGTGGATAGGCAGGATGTGGTTCACTGAAATTTTGCTGTCATTTGCTTGCAAAACAGCCAGCCTCCCAAAAAGGTTCCCCATAGGGAATAATGGGTCAGAAAAATGTCAGAATTCTGAAAGAAAACCCAATTCCAACTACTGAAATGGTATTGGGGACCCAAATAACCCAGAATACTAGTATTTATGCTCTTCCCTAAATCCAAAGGATCCCAAACTTTTAGCATGGGTGGGGGCACCTTATTTAAGGGCCCATAAAGTTGGACCTCTGATCCAATCTACTTGAAATCTGGAGGGGGGGATCTTTAGTGGATAGGCAGGATGTGGTTCACTGCAATTTTGCTGTCATTTGCTTGCAAAACAGCCAGCCTCCCAAAAAGGTTCCCCATAGGGAATAATGGGTCAGAAAAATGTCAGAATTCTGAAAGAAAACCCAATTCCAACTACTGAAATGGTATTGGGGACCCAAATAACCCAGAATACTAGTATTTATGCTCTTCCCTAAATCCAAAGGATCCCAAACTTTTTTCAGGTGCACACCCCAACTGTTACCTACATCTTAAGCAATATTTTTTTTAAATCCACGTAGGGATATTTTTTATTTTGCATATACTACAAACTACAAAGAAATATAGGGGAGGGACTACAACTAGGGATAAAGAAAAGCAAACCACACTACACTAAAACCCCAAGAGAAGGAGATCTTTTCACTGTTAGTAAATATGTTAGTACCATTAGTTTTATTATCACAATATACTTGTTGAGTTCTTGCTTATAACAATTCGATTCTTGTATGTTATTTTGTTAGTTGTTATGAGAGAAGTCTCTGATCATCTTCTTATTCTTTGCTTCAAAAGGCCATTTTCCAAGTCCTTCTGCCTTTACTTCGGCTTTCTGTCTCTAAAATCGTATACCACTCTGGCAGGTCCTGCACCCTTTTCTACCGCAGAATCCTCTTCCGTTCCTGAGGTAGCAGAGTCACTCGACTTTGATTCTCAAGACTCAGCATCTGTCCCCAGCTGACGTTTCAAAAATTCTTTATCTTTAAAAGTGGAGTCTATCTTCTCCCTTCTATCGATCTTAAAGATGACACCTTCCGGAACCGCCCATCTGTACGATATTCCATTAGTTTGAAGAAAAGAAATTAATTCCTTGTAATTTTGCCTCTTTTGTCTAATTTCAAATGGAATGTCCTTTAAAGTTTTAATGGTTACATTTC
>NW_015167072.1:181293-193484 GCF_001447785.1 Gekko japonicus
CGGTGGTGTGCGATTCGCCCTCCTCCGTTGTGAGGAGAGTGTCCGCCATCGCTATTCCGTCGACCGGAAGTCCATCTTAAGCAATATTAATATTTAAAGCTGTGTCATGGCATTTCCTAGTTGGGAGTAGCAACGTACATCTGACTAATGCTATAAGGTACACCTGACTAATCCTAGAAGGCTCCTTTTGGACCCGTCAAACCGCTTATGGTAGCACAACAGTTCTCCTTTTTCACCTCTGCTCATCCACATGCAAAGGTAAGGAATGGGTTTTGAAGGACCACAGTAGTCTCCTATCCATCCGTCTCAAGTCCACAGTAGTTGGCATCTGTTGGCTAGTAACAGTTACCACTGAATAATAGAGGGCAGGTGAGGGCTGGCAGGATTCACTGAAATACTATTTGTGGAATAAAACTGAACACACGATTAGGCATACAGGGCTGTGCTTCTTGCCATCTCCAGCCTTTCCAAATGTCATTTCCAACCCCCACAACATTCTGTTTGAAGGCACAGGGTGGGAGGTGGAGGGGGGGGGAATGAGGTGAAGTGTATGTGCATGTGAAGGAGGGGGAGCAAGTGTAGTGGCAAAGCATAGAAGGGGAAAAAACAAACAGGCAAGAAAAGAAAACCCGTCAGTTTCATCTGATGTCTTTGCTAAAAATCCTGGCTACAAAGAGATCTAATTGCAAATGAACTAATTAAGTAAACCTCTGACGAAGCGTGAAAACAATTTGTTTGACCCTGACGCTAGCAGAGGGCTCTTAGACAGCGGAGTTAATCAGTCAGTGACAGAGCCCACAAGCAGTGTCAGCAGGCTGCCGCGCTGCCATCTGTTTCTCTCTAGTTTCAGCCCCCCCTCCCTTTTTCCTAACATGGACAAGCTTAAACTTAACTGGTCTGTCTTCCATCCTCCACATGCCTTGTCATTTCTCTAGGTCCCAGTCAACCTCCTTCCTTCTAGTAGTCTCTCCAGCAACCCTCTATCTTTCAACTTCTCATACACCTATGGTGCTTGTGAGAGCCATTTCTAACACAAAGGACGCAAGGGGAAACTAGATGCTTTTCACAGATTGGGAATCAAGGCATGAATGCCAAAGTCATTTAAAAAAAAAAAGTCTAACTGTGCCAGATGTGTCAACTTCCGTTGTGTGTGTGTGTGGGGGGGAAGGTGGGGACAAAAATTGTCAGCCACCTGCTCTGCAGAGATCAGATCTATTTTCTGAACTACCAAGATACCCCCAAACCTACTAATTCACCATTCTTCAGTTTTGGAAAAAAAGCTCAGCACAGATAGAAACAGGAATATCTTATGGTTTTTTCAGCATAAACAACCAAAGTTCTTGTAAAAAACTTTTCCTTTTTGTCAATTTGAGAGCTAAAGTATACAAGGAAGCATGAAGTAAGGGAAGTAGGGGTATGGCCAGTGAAGGATGCCACCTACTTGACAAATTGTCCCAAGTCCTCACAGAGGGTTTCACAACCAGGCCATTTACACTCTCCATGTCCATACAGTGGGTGAGAGCCAGGAGTCTCCTCATGAGAAGAACTGCAAAGAAAGAGGGGGCAAGAGGATATAACAAACATTTGATCTTCCTCATACCAGTTCATTTTCCAGAACCAATGATCTAACTAAAACCCAGTTAACTTCCAAATGGCTCTTACCACAGAATTATACTGAAGTCACAGAAGCACCTACAGCACATTGGTTCCAGGCAATGGTTGGTATGGCCCTAATAGGAAGATATCAGAGGATGCCCTGCTGGGTATTTATTCTACATTTGTAGCTTGGGGAGAGTAAAATATTTGCTTTCATGACTTTCATTATCAAATTTGAGATCTATTAGTGTTATGGACATGCCAACTATGGAGAGATTGTTTTAAAACACAAAATAGTGCAAACCGGAAGACTGACTAGAACACAGTTGACTTTGCCATCTAAACAACCACAATACAGGTTTTATACCAAATGTGATTTGCTGTGAAGATGACAATAACCATACACTGTAAGGTTGTTTTGTGCATAAATAAAAATTACTATGGTACTGAGAAATGTCCCAACACTTATGTATTTTATTTGTTGCAATTTTTAATATTAAAGCCTCTGGCATAAGCAATAAAGTGATGGTGAGAAACAATGGTGTCAAAGAATTCTCCTATGTGGCCACATACTTGCTTTTCCCAGAGAACATGTGCCAAATTTTTGTTCAGCACAAAGTCACACACACACAAAGACAACAGAAATCCCTGGGCAGACAGGCAGCTTGAAGTGCCTGGACTAGAAGAATCAATTCAGTGCTTCAAATTTCTACTATTTAGATCTATGAGATGTTTTGTGCTGGTTCTACTAGTGAACAAGGATAACCAAGCTGTGTACTTAGCCCAGATATACTCTGTCATGACTGCTGGGCTGCCCCAAGGTCAAGATCTTAACTTTTCTTTTTCACGTTCCTTGTTGTGTATTGGAGCATGCGGTGTAAGAAGTTGCTGTTTGGATATTTCTTACTAAGTGCTTCACAATTATTTACCTGTGATGTTGGTGAACGTTGTGGACAAACTTCTCCTACCCATTCCAAATCATACCCAACCGGCCATTAATGACTGCCACTCTCAAATGCTACAAAAACTTATTTTTTTAATCTCATTGGTTCATAATTTAAAAAGAGCTTTGCACTTGCATCAAATGTATTGTTAGTTTAAGTCGATTTCTGTCCTGATCACAGACACTAATTACAGCTCACACAGCCCTACACAAACAACCAGAGAGAAGGATTCATAAAGCTCTCTAGAAATCTGGGAAGCCCAAGGTGCTGTACAACCTGAGGGTGAGGGGAGTTGGACACTTTCTGAGCCTGTCTCACTGGGTTCTGAGAAACTTCTAATTCCCAAACCAAAGATGTATATGAACTCTTTTGTGTATATTAGCTATTCTCCTTTACCCCCTATTTTTCTCTTATTTTTAACTATTATCTCCCACACCAGTTGGTCCAACAACCCTCAGTGTGAAACCAGGGATCCCTTGCCCCCAGGCTCAAGAGTAAGCTGAGTCTTAAAAAATAATCCCTCAGGACTGTTTTGCTATTTTTTTTTCTTAGCTGTTTTCCACATGGGGACAGGCTGAAGCAGTGCCAATACAGTGCAATGGCAACTGGGCTACCACATGGTAGGTTTCCCCATTGTTTCCCTGCCCCAGTCACCTGCAGGGGCCATCCCCCAACTTGCACCGCCAGGTTTTAGTCACTTTTTTTAAAAAAATCAACAATTGAATATCATCCACAATATGTGTAACAGGATCCCTAAACTCCCAGTTCTCATTTTTTTCTTTTAAAAAAGAACCTAGCCCTTTTCATTTTGGAGATATATCTTTCCCCTTATATCTCCACAATGAAAGAGGAAAGAGACTTAAGGTTTTTTAAAAATGAAAACTAGGCCTTGGGAGAACCTGTTACACATATTGCTATAACATTATACCAATATATCAATATTCAAGTGCAGATTTAAAACAAAAACAAAAAGCCCCTCTGGTGGCAGAGGGAAGAAATTGCCACTGTGGGAAAAATGGCTTCCATGTACCTGGGGCCCGGAAAATCCAAACTCCCCCCCACACACACACACAGCAACCATCCAGGCTTTGCTGAAATCTTTCCCAAAACTTCAGGGCAAAGCAGAAGATGCACAAATGCACCATGATGCTGTAGTGCAGGAAGAAAAAACAACAGTAACAAACCACTGGGAAATGACAGACATGGAAATGGCCTTACTTTCATACACTAACTGCAGCTACACAAACTTTCAAAGTACTTGTAGAATCTTTCTTTACATTATGAGCTAACACAGAACTTCAAGAAAATTATGCTCTTTTCAAGTAAATGACCATTACAAGCCATGCAAATTCATATTCTGAGCCAAGTAATTATGAATTTCATCAGCATCACTAAACTTACTCCACAAGAAGTTAAACTAAGAAATATAGGTGTCTTTATATCAGTGCACTAACTGTGCCAACAGAGCCATTTTACACTAGTGTCTTTGTAAGTGCACTAAGAAAAAGGGGAGAAACTGTGCCAACAGAGCCATTTTACACTAATATGTGGAAAGGTATCTGCGAAGAAATGCCTTTTTTTGGAGGTTTGAAATGAGCAAAACCTTCACTCTGAGTTTTAAAATCCCTCTCTGCGAAGAGAACAGGCAGGAAGGGGGAAAGTCAGTTCAATTGCTTTCCAGAGTTACCTTAGCCCACCTCCATACAAATACTAACAGGTCTAGACAGTGGGATGGTCAAGCTCCCCCCCACCCTTAAAAGCAGGGAGCAGAGATTTGGAGGAATTAAATACTAGAGAGGCTTCAGGAAGGAAAATTCTGGAGACTTCAGGAAGAGCTTTTCTGACCTGGCCAGTGGGTGGAGAAACAGATATGATAAAAACTCCCTGCAGCAAGGAAGAGGCCTCTTTTGTGCTGAGTCCATGAGAGCAGACAGAACTCTTAGCTGAGGTCTGCAGGGGGCAGCCATTGGCCATGTGGTGGCCTGAAAAGCTGGAAAGCTCTTCAAGGTCATGAAAATTCTGCAGAGATCTGTAACTTCCTAAGCTAAGGAGCATTTCCTATATTTTAACATCTGATAGGGCATATATAGAGAGAGGGACAGAGGAACTGCATTTTACCCATTTCTTTTGAATCCCTTGCTCAATCACTGCTAAAAGTATGCTTGTGAACATTTACTTTTTAATAAATATTTTACTTTTGATACTGGTAGCGGTTCTCTGTACCCTATAGACCTCCACCGTCTTGGACATGCTATTTTAAAAAGAGTGCAGGGGGAAGGCAGGCAGTTGGAAAGTGGCTATTCCTCCAGGGGTGTACAAGGCAATAAACTGTCCCCATGGTGACCAGGCACGGGGCAGCGGGGTACACCAAGGCAAGGCCTCAGAACTTGGAAGGGAAGCTGGGAGTACTGACCCTCCCAGCAGGCAATTCCTGACAAAGGTCAGGTGGTGGCAGTGGTTACCCAAGAGAAAAAGAAAAGCCTCTCCAGGTGTTGGGAAAACCTTGGAGGGCAGGGTGGAATAGGGCTTGCAGGTCAGAGTGGGCCCATTCCACCACAGTATCCATTTCCCAGTTGCTCCACGCTGGCTCTCTGTGTGTGTGTGTGTGTATGTGTGTGTGTTAAGTGACATCAAGTTGCTTCCAATATATGGCGACCCTATGAATTAATGACCTCCAAAACATTCTATTGTTAACAGCCTTGCCCAGGTCTTGCAAACTGAGGGCCAAGCTCCATGCTATACATAACTTCAGCTACAATTCACTAGGCCTGGTTTTAAGGAGTCAAGCTCCCCACTACCAGTTCCTCCAGTCGTAATTTAAGCAACTTCACTTCTAAGAAGCAGGTACAATTGCAAATCTGACCCCCATACCAGACAGCTGGCACTATGTCAAACTGCAGCATGAACGGTGACACAATCACAGGTCTGAACAAGAGACAATAGTAGACTGCAGTGCTCTCTCAGTCACCAATGTAGTACTTCACCCAGTAGACTTCAGGGCCTCTTGCAAAACAAACTCTATAAATTATCCATCTCATAGTAAAAAGGCCCAAATAAAGGCCTGTGGGTGTCTACCTGTCCCTCCTTTGTGCGAGCATGGCGTTCTGTCCATTGGGGAGAGGGTGATGTGAAATTGGAGGAGAGACCTTGGCGGCCGAAAACGAGGTAGAATTGGAGGTGTTGGTGGTCAGGTCAAGTCCCTCTTGCTTGATACTGTCTTCTACAGGCTGAGTAGCAGTCACTTCTTTCCACAGCTGCTGAAGGTCTGAGGGACAAACAGCTTCACACATGTTGGGGGAGAGAGCAGGAGAAAGAAACAGAAGGCAGGGGAAAGAAGAAAAAGATTAGGAAAAACAAATTCTTCAGAGTCATATCAGAAACTCCACAAAGGTGTGGTTTCTCAACTGTGTGGGGAAGGCCAGTTTACATTACTCTCTTGCTTACTGGTAGTTCTCTTTATGGTTATTTACATAATACTATTAATTATGATATTTCTCATAAATATATCTCCTGTTCCTGAGATGTAAAGTAAGCATCGACTTACTTCAGTCCTGCATACTCTAGGTTTAAAAAACAAGAGTCAGCTCCATGGTCCAGTGGTGTGTTCTTAATATACAATGTAAAAGTGTGTTGCTTCCTGGAGCAGAAATATAGTGGATTCCACTTGTCTCCTTCCCCTATCTTAGCTCTAAGCTGGGTTCAAATTTATCTTATTAAATGTAATCAAAACATCCACAGGTCACTTCCAAACCAATTCTTTTACAAGATTACTAATTTTAACATGACTAACATGGGCATGAGCAACCTGGGCAATACTTACTCAGAAACCAGCTTGCTAAATGTGTGAGGGAGATGGCTGCTTCACAATACATTATACAGAGAAATATATGCATGCAGCAGCATCACAAGGTGCTTTCCGTGTCGAAAAAGCACACAGTGTATGAAACAATCAGCTCTGTCACAGGAGTTTCCATGTTCTGCCAAGTCAGAATGCTGGCTGTTAGCGTGTTGTTTTGTGCTTCTTTTCTTATCAGGCTGATTCTATGTTAATTCTGTTTAACCTGAACTGCTTTGATTAATATTTGTTATTTGGCTTTGGCTTATTATCAGAAAAAAACCCCAGACCCTCAAACTGTTGCCTGTTAGTATGTCTCAGCCATACAGTTGCCAATTTGCCTAAAAAAAAATGTCCTGTCCCTTTAATAGAGGTTTAACATGTGCAAATAAGCAGCCAGGGCTTTTCCTGGCAGAGGAATTACCTCCATGCCATAACATCACCTGGTAAATAACATCCCATTAAGCCTCTGTTAAAGACCTGATTTGGATAGCCCAAGCTAGCCCAGTCTCATCAGATCTCAGAAGCTAAGGAGGGTGGACCCTAGTCAATATATGGATGGGAGACCACCAAGGAATACCAGCATTGCTACACAGAGGCAGGCAGTGGCAAACCACCTCTGAATGTATCTTGCCTTGAAAACTCTACAGGGTCACCATAAATCAGCTGCAATTTGACAACAACAAAGTGAGTGAGAGAGAGAAGGCATTTTTCTCCAAGAATTTGGCAACTGTACTTACCTACAAAGTCTACACTACTAGAATAAAATATTCCTGATGAATGGCTGGCATGGACTCTGTGTTAAACAATAAAAAGGTGTATAAACAACTTCAGTTCTAGCTGTTCTTTGTTAACCACATATCTCTGCTTGATTTAGGATTTATCCATCTCATAGTCATAAGGCCCAAATAAAGGCCTATGAGCATCTACCTGTCCCTTGATTTAGGATAAATATGTAGCTACTCTGGATTAAAACAGTGGAAGTAATGTGGAATTTAGTTGGCTACTTCCCTTACATGTACACAGTCACTGCAGAACTGGGTCTAACAGCATGAAGTATATTTGCTCATAATTATTATAATATTATCATAATGCCTTTCAGGAGATGTGGTATTTCTTATACATTCCACATCTGCATTGTCACTCCTTCATGCAAAGGATGGGCATTGGCTGAATTTTTGTCATAACGGTCAAATGAATCCAGATGCCACACTGAAGTGACAGCTGAATATCAGAGCTATTTCTGACTTTCCATCTAAAAACAAAATGTCTGCATCTTACAGTACAGAACCAAACGGGCTTGGAGAGGTGATTGGTGGCTGGTTAGGAGAGAGCTGTACTCAAATGCTCCTGCTATGAAAACTAAAGAGCGTGTGTTAGGAATGGAGGGAGAAACCATTCAGCATACTTCACACACAGAGTGCTAAAGAGAGAGAGAGAGGAACTTGTACTGATCCATTCAAGAAAGTAGATCTCAGATGTTTTAGGATGCACCCATTTAGCATGACGTAGGCAGTGTATATTAACCTAGGATCTGCTGCGTTCCTTATGGCCCGCCTCTCTAGCAGATAGGGGCATAAAATCTCTGCCTACAGCAAAGCTACTCTTTATGCTTAACCCCTCTCCCACACAGAAGCATCCCCACATGGAAGATTCTACTGGTAGGTAATTACTGTGCTTCAATTTAAATACAAAATATTAAGAACCAGATCTATTGTGTTAACATCAGCAACACAACTGCCTAACATTCTTTGAACGGGAGCTAGCTCAGATACATTAAATTCTGATGCAATACCAGTTTGCTGATGTCTGTTCAAAGCAAAAGCATGTCAAATGTTAGGCCCAAAGTGCATTGCAATAATCCAGCCTTTAAAATTAACAGCCAGCCAACTGGCTACGTTAACTGCTGGTCTGTGTAAATGGGTTATGCCCTACAGCACTTTAAAGAGCAAGAAAGCTTACATGTATTACCTTGTGGAAGGGTCTGCAGAGGAACGGTGCCTTGTCCTGGCTGTAAACTGACCAGCCCTTGTCGCTGGAGGTTTAACAGGTGCTGCTGCTGCAGCTGCTGCATCTGCAGTAGCTGTTGTTGGAATGCCAGCTGCTTATTCCCTAATGGCTGCTGGAAGACAAAAGGAAAAAATCAAAACACATTATTTTCAGCCCTGTAGCACAGGCCTTCCGGGATTCTCTAGAGTCTTGCATAAGCAGCCCAATCCCAGCTTTAGCCTTGCTTGTAGTCAGCACAGCTCACAGTCCTGATCTCTTGTCCTCAGTGGCCACACAGCGTATAAGGAAGAGCCTTTGATCTATCAGAGAAACAGAATGAAGGGGGGGGGAGCGAGCCTGCTTGGCAGAGGACTGAAAATGCGGAGTGTCTTTGTCAGATGAGGATATCTACAAAGTCTGTCTGTTTGAGCTGTGCAGAGATACAGAATGCCACTTTCTCAGATTTACCTATCCTGACCATAACATCACAGGAGAAGTCTTTCTGGAACAGAGCAGAAGTAAATCTAAAACAGTATTCCTGCTCAAAACAGCCTAAAATCATGGCTCCAATGAGCAGCTATCCCCGATTCCAACAAAACTTGGTCTAATTAATTTCAGTGAGAAAATATGCATTTCAAACCAATGACCCACAGCACAGTACATGAGAAGTTTATGGCAAAGCCAGAAACAGAATTTGATGGTGACATGGAATGAATCCAGCATAATGGTTCTTATGTTCTGACTAGGAAAAAGGCCCGTTGTGGAAATAAATACAACGACCTCTAGAAAGAGGCTCTGGGCGGGTGCCCCAGCCTTGGACACCCAGTGTCAATTTGCTGTGGCGACCTCAGCAGGGTATAATGACACTGAGTCCACCATTTTCTCCAGAGGAACTGATCTCTGCTACATAAAGAAGAGTTGTAATTTTGAGTGATCTCCAGCCCTCACCTGGAGATTGGGAACGATGGTTCCCCAGAAGGGAATAGTTGGTTTGGAGGGTGGAGTCTATGGCTTTGTACCTGTCTGAGGTCCCACGCCTCCTGAAACCTCACCCTCTCCAGGCTCCATCCCTCACATCTCCAGGAATTTCCCACCTGGAGTTGGCAACCCTATCTCCTTCCCAGCCAATCATCAACCTACCTTTATTTCCCCCTCACTCTTCAGCTTTCCCCTCCCCCCACACCTGCAGCCTCTCCCGTGCTCTGAAGCCCTGACTGCTACGTCACATTGGCTGTCATACCTCAGCAGCATATAAGGATACAGAGCCCACCATTTTCTCCAGGGGAACTGATCTCTGCCATCTGGAAAGCAGTTGTAATTCTGAGTGATCTCCAGCCCTCACCTGGAGATTGGACACATTTTACCTCAGAACAGCAAAACTGTTTAGAATGTTAGAGGCAAAAGCCAATCAAGTCGCATATGCAAACGACCTCTGTGTTCCAAGGCAAAGGCCAATAAGGCTGCATATGATGACAGATCAGAGAGTGAACTGATTTTGGAGCGTGTGGAATGTTCTAGAAAAGTGCCACTACCATTCGGCTTTTATTTATAAGGGAGATGGTTATGATTATTCTTTTAGGGACAGTTTAAAAGGCAACCTTTTAAATAAGCAAGGCTCAAATGCCATGAAAAAATAAAAAACAAGAACATATATTGAGTGATTTTTTCCAAGACATTTTGTACCAATTTTGCTGTTTCTTTACTCTTTTTCAATGAGGAAATATTTAATTAGAATAACTTTTCTGGAAAATGAAATGGAATGTTTTTAATCACTCCTGACAACCAACATCTTAAACCGACTGATTTACACCAACATCTTAAACCGACTGATTTACACCAACATCTTAAACCGACTGATTTACACCAGCTGAGGGAGATGCAAAATTCATTTCTCAAACGGGGTGAAGGAAAATGATGCAGCCATAACAAATATCCACTGATACGTAAACATCCACTATGCTTTCACACAAACTATGAATGTATGGTCACTGGCATCACACAGTTCCTCTCTCCCTAACAGAGCTTCAAAACTGATGGGGCATGTTCAAAGAGCTAAGTATGAGGAAAACACAAAGAAACAAGAGAGAATTAACCAGAAGAGAGTTCTGAATGAAGAAATGGGACTAAGGAGAGAACAGCAGCGATGATTTGCACACTTCTTTTTTAATAATTGTTTTAGTGATAAAAGAAAAGCAGAAACTGCTGACAAAGTACTTGTGTATAATTTTATTTATTTAGTGTACTTAAAATTGAGCTAATGGGGGGAAGAGTACATAAATATTTTTTCCTCTGGCTGTGACATTATGCTTCTTCGAATAGCTACACTATACAGGTCTGTTAGGAAGGTTTTGGGGACTACAAACCACCTCAAATGATTTCCATCATAATTTCCCATTGCACTGAGGTTTCCAGAGGAATCAAGAAGGTTCAGGGATGACAGTCTGCATATAAAACCTATCCAAGCTGGTGGCTGCTAACTGTAGCATAAGGTAAACTGAATAAAGTATATTCAAAAGAAAAGCACAAACTGAGGTAACCCTTACCCCAAATCTTCCATCCCACTTTCCCAGTTTTTTTCTGGGCATCACTCTCATTGGTGCCTGTGTTTCTGGTGGTGCCTGCATTGGCCCTGCATCATTTTCACTGCTCTACTGTCAACTCTGCCTGCCTGCCATGGTTACACTTCACCCACTATACCCAGGACAGCCACTGCTGCAACTTCTTGCACTTTAGTACCACGCAAGTTCCTGTGGAACACAGAATGTAGACTCCATATCTAACACTTGTTTTAATATATTACGTTCGATGAAATTCTTCATTAAATGTTTATAAGTTTGCTTCTAAGTAGGACAAAGAAAACAGCTAATTTTGCAAACTGTAACTGTCCTTGAACTATTCGGTGTATTCAGCAACTTTAACAATGCTAATTTCCTGAACTATGTTTTATGATAGTCTATGCCATCAAGTGCACATGGAAAGTGTGTATGTGTGCATGCGTGCATACAGCAGAAGTAACATCTAAGCCAAAGATCAAGGATCCCCTCCCCAGCCCTGAAACAGACTGTCCAGTGCCATCCTGATACATGTTGTACATGTTTGAACATCTCCATGTAGTCAGCCTCTTCCTTCACCCCTCCCCAGTTGGTGTTGCAAGATAAGGGAGACAACCCTGAAATAGCCAGAGACAGACTCAGCTGATGAGCATGGCAAAGGGGCAACAAAGATGTCAACAAGGACCAAGTGAGAATTGGGTGCACCCACATTTTGGAGAGTTAAGGGGGAAGGGCAAGAGGCAAAGAGCAGAGACTGACCAGAGACATCATGACACCATCAGCCTTACAAAGGATGGGAGTCAAAGATGAGCAGGGCAGAATCTTACCTTCTACCATCAATAGAATTCTTCAGCTCACGCAGCCTGCACTGTGGCCTCTGTACATCATCAGGTTTGGCCAAACTAACTTTGGAGTAAGTGTGAACTGAGGTAGGCTTAGGTTGTATAAATGTTTTCATAAAGCTTTATTTCATTTAAACGGTCCTCGCCTGGGACCCTTTGGCTGCTCACTGCTGGATCAGGAACCCCACGGGTTCAGAGCCCTTCTCTAGGGCCTGATCAACCCTGTGATAATGAGCCAAGGAGCCACAGGTGCAATTTTGTACCTGTTACTCCTACTCGGTTCTCCCTTCCTGCAGTCTGTCAGCTAAGCTGCCATGGAGATTGGGGGGGGGGGTCAGTTGTACTCTAATCGCCTTTGCATTCCTTCTGTGCTTCTTCGCTGCTGTAACACTTCTGCAGGTGGTGGGATGTTGATGTCTAGTTCTAAGGGAAC
>NW_015167072.1:193546-215332 GCF_001447785.1 Gekko japonicus
ATTATGCCCCAGGGGCAGCCGCCATTCTTAACAATGCCTATGTTAATGCATCTATAGCTCTTTAATAAAGTATTACCTTTCCTGATAAGCGTGTACTAAGTTGTTGGCTGTGGGTTCTGACACAGAATCTCTGTAGCTCCAGCCACTGCTAAAGCAAAGCCTAATTAGAAGGCCCTATTACATGAAAAGCAAGAGAAATACAACTTTTGATTTTATTTATTTAGATTTTGCCAGCAGTGCTGTAATCCTCAAACAAGGAAAGGTTAATTTGCAGACTCTCCCCACCATAACCTTTTTCGTCCTATTTTTTCCTTACGCTGTCACTGTGACACTGTTAGTGCACACCTAAGCAGAATTACACCCTTCCTGATCCACTGAGTATGAAGTGTGTGCATCTCAGATCAGTGGAGGAGGCAGATAGAGATTTGTAGCAGCTCAGGATTGTAGGGGCCTTGAAAGAAGGGAGAACTGGTGGAATTAACATGGGGCAGATTCAGAGCCCAAAACATTAATCTTGTCTGTGGCCTAATCTTTGAAGCATTTGTTTGGTGACTCTTTGAAGAATAGAATACATCACTGAAATGTATGATGGTATCAGTTTGGATTTGGGTAGAATTCCTCAAACGAATGAATCAGCAGGGACTTTGGCTCAGCCAAAGGGCATCACAACTGGGAAGAGACATCCCTTACAGAATAGAGTGCAGAACTGTAATGGAAGGCTAGTCATTCATGTGAAAGCATTTTTATGGATGTGAGAGCTGTACTTTGAATGCCCTGCAGGGAAGGGAGGTACACCAGAACCCTCCCTTGTTACAGTCTACAAGTAGTGCTGCACAACCTGGTGCCTGCTTTGCCCCCTCCCCTTGTAGGCTTTCTTGCAAGCACAGGTTTCTGCCTGTTACATCAGGGTGGTTGAACACTGCCCCATTCACTCAACTTCCAGGCCGTAAAAGAGAAGGAAACTGGGAATGGATTAAGTCATTAGAATCCGCAGGGCATGTAGCTTTCATCTCATAACCCAAGAATTCAGTATCTTTTCTCATCTACTTGGGTTATGAGCTCTAGCATCCCAAAGTAATAGTAGGCAACAGCTGCAGTAGCTGCTTTTGGGAGCCTGAAGCACAGGAGATGAAGAGATGGAAACAATGGGTAACATCAGCAGGTGAAAACTGTTTTAGCAGCATAGCTGTCTGCCTCTCTAAACTTCCACTGAGAAGGAACATCATAGTGTGCTGAATACCCTTCTGAGAAGTTCAGGCATCCATGGAAACTGAAGGGACACTGTTATCTAAAGTCATGCAAGTGAGTGGTGGAGCCAAGGAGCCTTTTCAACTCGTTCTCCTTGGAGAATGGATCTATTCAGCACGTCACATGCAATATTGTAACAGTAACATAAAAGCACAATTTCTATGTAACTCCTGTAACAGATTAGGAATTAAGTACTCTCATCACACAAATAATTATCCACCAACAGAAAGAAAGCTGGTTGAACTGGTTTGAATACATTATAGCGAGTTAGACAAGTCAATTTGACTTAACAAGTTGACATGAGACAAGTGAGGAAAGTTTCTGACTACTCGAACTTTCTGCAGCTGACAGCCCACTGTTCAAAGGTCCCAACGCAAGTGGGAAGTTACAATCTCACTAAGTATCAATAAATTTGGGGAATAATTTCACTGTACCAAAATTAAGGGGCATTGCTAACTTAACCCAGTGGAAAAAACACAGCCTGATTACCAGATCTTTCAAACAAAAGTACTGAATACAAGATAAGGTAATGCAAGATAGCATATGGCTCATGTATTGAAATTATTAATTTGGGGGAGGGATTTAGTTGAAAATTTAGTCTAGTTTGCTTTTAAAGATTTGCAGACTTTGGTAGTTTATGACGTTTAGCAATGAGCACTGTGTGTGTAAAACAGCACAGTCCATTAGATGCACTTCAATCTTTCTTCCAACCTACCATAAGGCATATTCCTGAAACATCTTCCTCTGATCACCAGGAGCTAAAACAATAAAGTTTACTTCTGACGTTCCCTAGCACTTCTCTCTCACCCTCCCCTGCTGTGCTATTGCCAGAATCTGTGGATTTCTCTGGACACTTTCAGTTTTGGAGGTCATCTGCTGTGTACTTTTGATAGAACCAATGAAGTATGAAGCTTATCTGCCCACAGATAACAATCTTAAACACAAAGAAAGTAATTACTAAACCTTACTCTGCCAGTCACTAGCACCCACTGGGTTTCTCCAATCTTTCACTTTCTCAGAGGCACATATGGAAGGTTTCTTGTTTGGGTGCGATCCCTAAATCCCACCCTTCCTCTTCCTGTTCTTACTCTTTACTCCCTTGATCTCTGGTCTTCTCCCTAGTGATGGGGTTTGAGTTCCTTAATGCATTTTGTCTGCACTCTGTTTACATTAGATGCAGCTGAGCGGGTGCAGCTACTGGGGTAACAGGCACCGTCACTTTGATTTATGAGCACATCAAGAAGAGTTTCAGCGTGACACTCTGGACTGACAGGAGCACTTCATTAATCTGACGCCTAGGTTACTGGATGGCCAATCCTTGTATGCTGACCCCCTCCCAGACAAACTGTGCAGTATCAGCTGGTGCACTTGGGCAACCGCCAGACAGAAGACTCCATATGAAAACTCTCCTCTCTTGCCTCTGGAAGCACAAATGAACTAGGTGGATAACAATATTCCAGAGATACAAGAGATACTAAATACTAGTAAGGTATAATTAGCAGTGCAGGAACAGTTCATAATTTGCTAGTGATACAATTTAAGTCACACCTTTCAAAATAAAAATGTTGTTTGGTTAAAGGAAAGAGCAGTTTACATTACTAGGTTAGAAGAACAGAGGTGTCACTGTTAGGATGCTAGCTTCAGATTTAGAAATCCTTGGTCTGACTTCTTGTTTAACCAACTTTTTTGTGATTTTAGGCAAAGCACATGCTCAAAAATCAAGTCTTTAAGTGCTCATTTCTGACTACATTGTGCAACAGGTGCCTTAAATATATCTGTTTTCTAATAGTATTAATTCCTGCATAAGACTCAAAATATGGGGTGGGCTATCAAACAAGCATGCAGATACTTGTCCACACACCTGCTTTTTCTCAAAGAATGACAGATATTCCACATAGCAATGCAATGTTTTCAGACAAATAAATTAATCCACCACATTAATTCTCCAAACTTATCCCAGAACTCATTGGTTTAGAATGGAAACTCTGCATTTGTGGCCTGACACTGTAACCAGACACTGGCAGGTCTGACGTTGCCCCTTGCTGTGCTCAGTTCATCTAAAATCAACCAATAACTTTGATGCAATTTGTGAACCAGGCTGTGGTTTAAAGTATAGCTGATGCAACTCAAACATTATATGCTTGAAGATGTCACCTCCTCCTTCATATATCAAAGCTACAGTAAGCGCTGGCCACCAGGCCAACATTTTGCAGTGAACATTCTTAGGGACTGTTTATATGCTAAAGCAACCACCTGGAGGTACCTGTGGAACACTGCTATGCTCTGTCTCCCCCCAGCATGACAGAAGCAAATAAACCATATCAATTATGTATAGGAAGTGCTTAATCAACACATTTTTTTCTGATATGTGCGTCCCAATAAATTGCAACTTTTACTCTTATTAGTCTGAAATTTGGCACAAAAATCCCTTGAATGAGTGGTACAATCATAAAAATATCATGCTAGCTGAATGTAAAACCAAAAAGTTACGCCATTTGAGAAGTGCTAACTATTGAACTCAAAAGAAATAAAAACAAAAGAATGCAATAACAAATTCAAATTAACGATTTTTGAACAAAAATTAAATAAAAGCTAAAACAGTCCCCTATAAAAGTTAATTTCTACACATTTATATCTGTACTTAGACACCAAATCCACATGAGGACAAGCTCACCTCTTTGGCTTGCTGCTTTCCAGCTTGCTGCTGTGTCAGTAGCTGCAGATGAAGTTGCTCCTGTTGCTTCTTGTAGTATTCCTGCAGCTGGGGAAGAAGTGAAGGAGAAGAATACAGACAGCAGACGAGACTTCTGGGTTCTCAGACATTCCAGCACCCACATGACACTTGTGCATTTACTCTCACCCAATGTTCCCTCTAAGCTGAGTTAGTGTGAGCTCGCTCACAGTTTTTTAGCCTCCTGCTCACACATTTTTGTCTTAGCTCAGGAAGGATTGCTCCAGAGCAAACGAATTTATGCAGTAGCCAAATTACTTGCTCACAACTTTAATGCCAGTAACTCACAAAGTAGATTTTTTGCTTAGAGGGAGCATTGCTGTCACCCCACCACAGACAGCAGCTTCAAAGCACTGATGGAAGCTGGAAAAATGGTACCGAGGAAAGGATTATTCCCTCTCTTGCCTTGTCCTGTACCAAACACCCAGCCTAAATTGGGGGCCTCACTGCTGTTTACTCTTTAATCATTCATGGATCTTTTGACATAGCATTTAGTCATAATCTGGGTATCAGGGCTAAATTGTAAAGAGCTTCTTTCTAGGGAGTAAGCCTCATTGACTAAAATGAGATTTACTTCTGAGTAGTCCTAAGCAGGACTTGCTGCCAAGGTACTGTAAATGTGTACACTGACACTATTTAATAGGCTCAAGAAACCACTGAAAATGAGCAAGAAGATTCTGTGCAAGAAGATTCTTCACACTTACCATCTTCATCATTTGAAGATCATTAACTTGCCCATTTTAGTGATAGGGAAATAAAGGCTGATATACTGCCTTGTTCAAGAAGGGCTCTCCCAGGAACAAACATGTCCTGTTCTAACCATTGTTATCACTTAGCACTCAGAAGAAGCTGCAACTGCTATTCCCTCCTCAGTTTCTTAAGCACCTTGCACTAATTTGGTGTCATGGGGACAAGAACTTTCAAATAATTTAGAAATGACTTCATTGAAACACCTGAAACCTTCACAGAAGCAAACTACTGAACTCTGTAAATTACATTCTACTTTCACTGTCTCTTTGCACCTGCAGAATCTACACTTCGATGTTCCTTAAACATCCACATTAAACCATCATTTGCAGAACACTAACATCGGAAGACTTTGTGGGTCACCTTTTCACTTAAGCAGAGACAGAGAAAACCATAACTATTGCAGACGGTTGCTTGGTAGGAGAAGCAGATGAGGGAGAAACTCCTTCTTCCAGACTACTCAGAACATTCTTGCAGTGGAAGCAATAGCCAAATGTAATGTTTTTCTAGAGGGTGTGGCAAATACTTGTAAACAAATCAAGAGAGACAATAAAAAAGAACATTCCCAGAACTGAGCCATATGACTCACTAACATCTTGAATTACATGAGACCCAGGCTGTAACCTCCTTCTGTCTGTCGCTAGAGCTATCTGGAGTAAGGGAAATGGGAAAGGAAATAGGGAAAGTGAGCATTTTTTGTGATGGGTTATAGCTGAAGACTAACTGGTTTACTGTGGAATATGCACAGTCTAGTCTCTTCCCAGGGTTAAAATAGGGATTATGGAGGGTCCCTCCCAGTATGTCCACAAAATGTCTGTTATTTGGCAGTGCACTGTATTAATGTTTAGTGCTCCAGCTATATTGATTTTGGTGTATCATGACTCTAGAAGCGTCTTAGAGCACCTCTTGCATTATTTGTGTGTGAATCTGGTTGACAGATAAAACCACAGAAAACATTAAATCAGTATGGTCGGTACCATCACATACAATATACAGAAAGGGAAAAATTGCTTATGATTGTTGATACAATGGCAACAAATGGCACTTTACAGGACTTCATCAGCAAAAAGAGAGTGGTCCCTGCCACCAAGAAGCTTACAATCAGGATGGTAACAATGGGGGAAAACAATACAGAGTGTGGCCATGCTTGGGATGGGGGTAAAGTGTTGAGCAAAAGCTTTAACAGGCAAATGGTACACTTCATTGCAGCTGTGCATAATGAGGCCTTGACAGCCACCAGAGAGAAATTTCAGGAGGAAAGTGACTGGCAGGTGAAGGGTGTTTTGCAAAGAGAGAAGCAGCTACTATGTAATATGTTATTTATTCCTTAGAGGCATATGTGGAAGTGTCCTTATTTCACTTCACGCATCCAATGGCACTGATTGTTGCCCATGAAAACTCATGCCACAATTCAGCTGTTCTTTAAAGTGCCACAGCACTTTGTATTTTTCAGCTTCTACAAAAGCATTCATTATCTTTTTCTTTACCTCTCCAATTCCAAAACACACTCGGGCTACTTTTTCACATGGCAATGGTTGTTCATGTAGCTCTCATTGCCACTGTGAATGCACTAAAGGCATTATCTGCCATAACACAGCATCCACACAGTAGTTCTTCCCAAGCTTTCCTTGCCTCAACCACCCATGGCCACCAGGCCTGCACACACCACCAAAAGATTGTTTCAGGCTTTTCAGAAAAATGTGTAACTGTTTTATCACTATAGTATACTGATTTTTAAGAGCCCCCAAAACCCTCAGGAGGTGGGGCTCTTGTCCACACCACATACAAACATGCTTGAACTGCGACCTTTCCCAAAAGATTATTGGGAGAGAGCAGAAAAAAGCAGGGAAATCCAAGACAGTGAATGATTAAAGGATGATATAGCTATAGTTTCAGTGCCAAATCAGAGCAAAACATCCATGTGAAAGCAACCTTGGAAATGAGAGTGTGGCTTTTAACTGATGCACAACACAATTGATTTCTATGGAACCATGAGGAAAATACTTCCGCTCAATGCCTTACTGATACCACCTGCAAAAAACCCAGCCATGCCACTATCTATAGCCCAGAACACTTGAAACTATGTAAATGTGATTTAAGATCCTTAGATAAAGGAAATTGTTCAGTATGTACTGAGTAACATTACACTAGGGCTTTCAGGGGGGTGCCAGTTCTAGTTGCTTATGCTGTGCCCTTCCAAATCAAATTATCTACAGATTGATTTTTCCACAGGAGGGGGCCAGAACCACAGGAGAAGTCAGTACAGACTTCCATAAAACAAGGAAAAAAGCTGGCTCCTGAGGAATGCCCCTGGGCATTCTGGGAAAGTCCTTATCAGCTTGTAGTTGACAGCACTGACAGCAGAAACTTTTCTCTTAATGTCTGCTGAACAGGTTTGGAAAGCCTCCCTGTTTACTCAAAAGCCAATCAAAACTAGGTCTCTGTATGGTATTCTGAGTACATTGGGTCAAGAGGTGAGAGATGTGATGTTTGGTTTTCTTTTCATGGAGAATGCCAGCTATTCCGGCCTAGGCTGTTTAATTTGCAGTCAACCATGTTTCTCTATCTGGCTCCAGAGAAGGAAGGACCCCACCCAAGTTAGTGTTTACCCTTTGTTCTTTCCCTGGGGCCAACCTTGACTCCTTATCAGTATGTTTGAAGTAAACAGGTACTGAAGGGTGTGGAGGATGCTGTAAGTTTTCATGTTCCCTCCCCCTCCCTGGAGCAAATGTTTGTCCAAACAGTTACATTTTGTTTGGGAGTTTTATTACCTCCTCCCTTGTTCTTACCTTTTCATATTCACCAAAGAGAAGCTTGATTCAAGTTAATACATTTTAAAGAGTTTTTCTTTCAGTACAAATGTGCAACTCCAACTTAGCGAACAAGTCAGGGAGGGGTTCACAGTCATGAAATCAAGAACAGTTAGGCACAGAACTGGGGGAAGACATGTTTTGAGTGCAAGTCCTTCCCCTCCCCCAATTGTCTGGCTAACCAAAAAAAAATTATGAGGGGGGAAACCATCGGTTTACTTTAAAATAAGGCTGAATTGCTCTGCGTGCATTTCAAGATTACCACATGTCATGAAAAATCTAGCCTGTTACTAGGGCTGTCAGCTCCAGGTTGGGAAATGGCAGCTTTGGAGGGTGGACGTCCCTCCCCAAGTGCTGCCATCCCAGGCTCCACCTGGAGTTGGCAAATCTTTTTCCGGACCATTTAGAGGTTTGTAAAGAGCTATCCTTTTCCAAGGTGAAACTAGACAGCTTGACTCTACTAGGGAGATTCCAAGTTCAACAATATTCATAGGTTTAGGACAATGGAAAGAATGAATTCATGAAGTGAAACACACTGGATTTGGAAAATCAGGACTCATACCTCAGGCGCCACCACTTAGGTAAGTGATTGTGGCTCAGCCTCAGTATGCCAAATGTGAAAAAACCAGAATACAGTCCTACCTCAGAATCTGCAAACAGGAAAACCCCACCCTTCCACAAAACATGCAGACACAAAGGTCAGCCCTGCAATATCTCTCCATGAAATGCCTGCCTCCAGGCAGCCTTACCTGTTGCAACATAATTGCTTGCTGCTGCTGCAGCAGGGCCTGGAGCTGGGGAGGAGACAGGATCTGCTGCATCTGCTGTGGTGTGATCATCTGAGGAGACATCATGGCCACAGACACTGGGACCTAGAGAGAGGGAATGGGAGCAGTAAGGGAATGGCAATGTATATCAAGTGTTGGGGTAGCTGTCACTTGCCATTTAGGGAATATGCCCTCATGAGTGGCTTATGCTCCAGTTTATGCTCCCATAGTACATCTCCAAATGTATAGGAAAGAAGATTTAACTTGCACATGAACTTGTATGTCTGTAGTGTTCCTTCCCCACCATGAAGGCAAGAGGCAGATGTGTGTGCTCTGAGGCCTGGATGTTTAAGTATACTGAAGAAGCAAAACAAAGATGTCCCCTAGTCCTCAGAACGAAGGCAAGAGTCTTTCCCCAATCATATTTTTATCTCAAAACCTAAGACAGACCAAATACTGAGCTATGCCTTGGACAAGCTCAGACTTCAGTGCCCAAGAAGAAACAGTCAGCTCAGTAGGGTCCACATTTTCTTTCGCATTATCAACAGAATTCATTTTTATTTTGCTCTCCCACCCCACAAAGTTGAGAGTATGAAATGGGCATTCATTCTTGTCAAGGAGCTGACAGCCTTTTTGCACAGTTTTCTTTTCAAAAGGCTACATTTGTGTATCTATGAGAATATTTATGAGAGTATGCATCCATCCTTTACTATGCTAAGAAAAAGTATGTTTTTAAAATTCCTCTACGCATGGGGGGGGGGAGGTGTTCCCCAAGAGATGTCATCAGCACCATCCCACAGTAACTGTCCACACCTCTAGTGCAGCAGTCCTGGTTGCACTACTGAGGGTTGGGGCTTGGGTTCCTATTACAGTCTGAAATACTACAAAACGCGGCAAAGCTCATTTAAACAGAGAACAGGCACACACTGTGCACATATACTTCAATGTCTCTGAAGCTCCATTTCTGTATATATCCTGAGACTGCAAACCCATGTGCCCTGGCAGGTTATACCAAAGCCAGAAAAATGGAACACATTCTAATAGCTCTGAAGGTTGCTGTTACTGTAGCCTGCATTGCTATCAAAATAGAGCAAGCACAGCTTTAGAACTGGGTCATCATAATTCACTGGGGCTTGTAAGTGGGTCAGAAGCTACACAGTAACTTCAGTACACCCTTGTTGGTAGAGAGAATCAGGTATAGGGTTGCCAGCCTCCAGGTGGGGCATGGGGATCTCCCACTTTTACAACTGATCTCCAGCTGACAAAGATCAGCTCCCCTGGAGAAAATGGCTGCTTTGAAGGGTGGACTCTATGGCATTGTACCATGCAGAGCCCCCTCCCCTCCCCAAACCCTGCCCTCTCCTGGATCCACCCCCAAAGTCTCCAGGTATTTTCCAACTCAGATATGGCAGCCCTAATCAGGTACGATTCACATAACCAGTCTGCTTGCGGCTGACCACTAATTTATGCTCTGCTCACTATGAACAATGACCATCTGAATCCTTCATCACAAGCCACAAATTTGTACACAACAGTTCATTATACATTTGCAAGTGGCATGTAAAATTGTATTGCTCCTCAAAGCAAACAAATTTCAAAGAACTCCCATGAGATACTGGGGTTAGAGAGTTGCAACTGTGAGCTGAGTAGCCTCTGAATCAACCCTCATTTAGGTGCATTTGTTAGGACAGAAGGTGCTTTCTCTCATACCATAATGGAACAGGCTTTATTTCTAGGTGAAATGACTAGAGGGAAGACATTGCAATATTCATGAGTCCCCCTTAAAAAACCCAGAGCAAGGCATATAATCCCAGCTCTAATACAACTAAGGAGGTTTCTCTTTCAAATGAGGTCACTGCAGTGAATCATACACCAATAACCTGCTATCTTTTCCTAAAGGTATAATTGCAAAATATTGATTAGTTATCAACCATTCATCTGATAAGTTTCACTTCAACTTAGATTTCCCTTCCATTTTCCTGTTATACCCACAAAACAAATGAGAAAAATGGTATTGCTGCTGTGAGTCTCCACTTCTCCAATTCTTTGATCTAGGAAGTCTGTGAATAGTAGTTCTGCATTTACATTAGGGATCTCAATGATTTCTACCACCCCTCAAACAAAATCTCTAATCTCAAAGTTCATTGTATCCTAAAGCCACTGCAATTTAAATGACATTCTCAGTGTATGCTTCCTTTTCAAACAAGACTGAAAATGGAAAGCAAAAGGAGTTAAGAGAATCAGGAAACTGGCCTGCTCTCAGCAGACCACGATTAAGTGGTGCACAAGCTACTGCTGGAGGTATTCTCCATTTACACCCTGCCTCTCTACATGTGTTCAAGGTGGCTCACAACAAACACTAGAAAAACAACATACAAAATAGCTCAAGACTGGAAGTAATAATAATACACTGGAAGTAAAATCAAATTCAAAGGTGTAACAGCATAAGTTTTCTATTGTGCTCCAGGACATTTTACAATTCTTCCTCCAAGCTATCCAGAGACCTTTGTGAAGAGACAGGCCTTACTCTTGACTAAACTGCAGGAGAGAAGAGGACAACCCCCCTGCTGCAGAAAGCTGTTATATCTTCCACAGAACTAGAACTGTTACCAAAAAGGTTCTTGCTCCACAGTTCAGAGAACTTCACTTCCTGGACAGAAGGAACCTGGGCCAGAGCACATAAAAATGATCACCGGGTGAATGGACTCATATGTTGAGATCTGTGAGTTCCAACCTGTGACGGGCTGTCAAAGGTGAGTAACAGCAACCCGAATTGGATCCTGAAGCTTCCTGACAGCTAGCACAGTCGGTACAGGAGTGGCTACATATTTTCTTACCCACAAATTATTGAGTAAAGGGCATTTTGCAGTATCTGCAACTTCTGGACAATGTTCAAAGGCTACCCTGTGAAGAGTATGTTACAGTAAACAGTTCTTAAAGATACCAATCCATGGATAACTGTTATAAGGCTCTTGGGTCCACAAACCTTCCTAAATTAGAACCAATACAATATACTTCTAAGTAGGATCAATCAATAAATGCAACATATACTTGCCTCAGGGTTGCCAGGTCCCCCGGGGGGGCAGGGGTTTGCCCGCTCGACAGGCCCCTTACCCACTGGCCCAGATACGGCCGCCAGGGGGAACCCCATGTCAGAGCCCCTGGAAAAATCAGTTCCCAGCAACAGTCATTCAGAAGAATTAACATTTATTGAGATACTGATAGGATCCAGACTCTTAATTATTCTTTGTTAGACCTGAGGCCAAGTGCGCAAAACAAGCAATTATACTTAAACCAAACAGGACATTAATGGCCCTGAGCCAATCACACCTAAGCTAAAAGCCCGCCTGAATAACGGCATATCATTCTCAGGGGAAAGAAGATACCAGGGATAGTTAGGTCTCAAAGTTACAAGGCTGAGTCAAGACAGATAACAGCACAGTGGCTAGAAATGAAAGTATACATTCTTGTTCTCGCCCCCCACGTCTCCATGGCAACCAAGCCCAAGAAGGGGCCAGGTTGACACCCCACCCCCAAAGTGCTGGGATTATGGGGGATGTGCCTGGCACGATGAAGTCACCTGGAAGTGACATCATCATGCTAGGCACATTGCGGGGGGGGCGCTCCATCATTTGAGGGAAAACTATGTTTTTCCCTCGAATGATAGTGGCCCTGCCCCCAACGTGCCCAACGTCATCCGGGTGACATCATCACGGCACGTGTGCAAAGCACATGCACCGAGGATGTCCCAGAGAGGAGCCAGGACTCCCTTGCCAGAACAAAAGTAAGACCTGGCAACCCTAACTTGCCTAGATGGTCCATCTGAACCTGAGGGGAGGGCGGGATATAAATTGAATAATAAATAAATAAATTAAATAAATTCAAGTATTTTTTTATAAAATGTTGGAGCAAAAACCCAAGGTTGAATGACCAGACCTAAATCCAATTTGTTCTGGCACTATGAAATTATTTTTAATTAGCCATACCTCTAACTTCAGCATACAGGAAGTGCTTAGCATACAGCTTCCTTATACACTTCTATATATAACCGCCTATTTAACCAGCAGTAACTCCTAATACAGGAACACAACCAGATTACATACCTACTCCAAAAGTGCTACATAGCAGATAAAATGCCCACTCCTAAAACTGTAAACTTCTAATCAATGTCACTCCTGCCTTCTCTAGATTCAGACTAATTTTGATAGCCCACATCCATCAAACCACAGTCTGTAGGCATGAGTTCAGGGCACAGACCACCCCTTCTGGCTACCGAGATAAAGTTGAATGTCATCAGTTTATGAATGACACCCCACATTAAAGTTAATAGCACCTTTGCCCTGAAGCTTCCTTTGCTCGCAACAGATGCTTTACTGTTAAACTAGAAAATGCATGAAGAAATCCTGTCAACTCCAAAATATAACATGGATTGTCCATATCCTTCCCATATGGAATATGCTGATCACTGTCACCCCGGAATTCTTTGGTCTGCCATTCAACTGGGAATCAGCTGGGTCTATATAAGGAGTGGAGTGAACAAATTAGTGTGTTCAGAACAAATGCCCTACTATTGTGGAAGAAGGAGAAGGGTAGAATTGGACAAGCTACTATCTCCAGAATCTTCCTGCCTGAGCATGTTTCCATGCATAAAAGAAGGAATGTGGTGGCACACAGCAATCTGCACAGAAAGGTACCTTTTGAGTAGTTTAATAATTCACCCAGCATTCTTATAGCATGCAGTGACCTGGCTCACTCCCCAATGCTATACTGGAAGGAAGAGAAGAGATCGTCTTGGGCAGATGCATGAGCTTTCAATTAATAAAGTAAGCCTACAGATAAATTCATATAAGTAGAGGGAATTATGTGCATGTGTTGGGGAAGGAGGTAAAATCTAGTTAGTATAGGATCAGAGGTTCATGAAGGATATAGAAAAAAGATGGGCTGTACATGGACTATAACAACTCTTAGTACTTGCATTTCAGAGCAACTTTTAAATTGGTATCTGAGGAGGGAAAGTCAACAGGCACCAAGAAACATCCACCTCCGACCTATTAGGGACCACCATTTTGAGTTTTAAGAGGAAAAGTATATAAAAAGTAATTGTTAGGACAATGGTTATTAAACAGGACTCTGAAGAGGCAGCTTACAAATATCTTAAATAAGTAAATAAGCAAGTAGCAAATAACTATAAATAATACCACTCTGGAACACACTGTATTCTCAAAATGAAGGCTAAGTCAAATGGTATGCATTCCTATATAAACTAAGCATTAATTTGCATGGGAAAAGCATGAAAAATCAGCAACAGCTACATATGATAATTGTATGAGCTATAGAAAATGGGATTGTTAGTTAGCAAATAAAAACAGTCATAATTAAGGGTTAAAGAATCGATTCAGTTTCTCTGCACCAGTCTTCACAGAAAGCGTTTGAAAACTACTCACATCTAAAACATTTATTCATTTACAAAATTTATGCCCTGCTTTTTCACCCTCATCAGAGCCACCAAAGCACCTAACAGATTAAAGACATACATAATAAAAACACATCTTAAAAACTATTAAAACAAAATCAAGAAAATAACATTTATAACATAAGGCTGGAAGGAGGGATCGCTGAGGGAAAGACAGAGAAACCAAAAAGTCTTGACCTGCTGGCAGAAGATAGCAACAGAAGTGGACAGACTACTCTCCTTGCGGAAACAGTTCCTGAGGTTTCCTGCCAGAACAAAAGAGGCCCTGGATTGCCACATGCCTGATCTCAGAAGGTGGAGGTACCTGAAGCAGGGCCTCAGAAGATGACCACAGCTGTAGGATAGGTTTGTGAGAGAGTAGGCAGCCCCTTTCAGGTATGCTGGTCACAAATCATAGAAGGGCTTTAAAGGTCAACATACCACTAACTGTTCCTGGAAACAGGTTGGGAGCCAGTGTACATCAGCCAAGATTGGAGTGATAGTCCCTACAACCCACTCCAGTCAACAACCTGGCTGCTGCATTCTGCACCAATTCAAGTTTACAAACATTTTTCAAGGGCAGCCCCATCTCTAATATAGATGTCACCAGGGCATGTCCCACAGCAGCTCTCTCTTTTCTATTTATGAAATACCACAGCAGGAAGCTGGAAAAAAGCACTTCTGGCCACAGCTTCCACCAGCTATGAAATTATGCATGGTGTGGAGACAGAGGACAGGGAGAAGCTACCACAGGATGCGGTTATGGCCACCAGCTTGGAAGTCTTTAAAAGGGGAGTGGACAAATCCATGGAGGATGGGGCTATCAATGGCTACTTAATCATGATGGCTGTCTACGCCCTCTGGTACCAGAGGCAGTGTGCTTCTTTGTATCAGTTGCTGGGGAGCACAGGAGGGAGGGATGGTGCTGCAGTCATCCTGCTTGTGGGCTTCCTGGAGGCAGCGAGTTGGCCACTGTGTGAACAGAGTGGTAGGCAAGATGGGCCTTTGGTCTGATCCAGCAGGGCTCTTCAAAGTGTAGCTTGTGCAAAGGGAAGTCTTTATTCACAACTCTTTAAAAGTGATTGAGCACAGCAACAAGATGTAGCTAGGAATGATCCAATCAACATTGTTTAGATTTCAAAAAATATTGAGGGAAACTCACCTAATATCTCTAAAGAAATCTAGCAGTTACAGAACACAAGGTTTGCTGATTAATAACTGCTTTTAAAAAATTCAAGCAGAGAATATTCATTTCTTCCGCAAGGGAGAAAAGCAAATGATAATCTCACAAAGCATCTCAGCTGCTGTCCCCTGAATGAACGGATCCCATCAGCTCTCAGCTGATCTGCAGCAAGTAGAGAAAAACAGCAAGGCCTCACTCACCCAGTTCGGGTTTCCAGGTCCCCCTGGCCATCAGCAAAAGATGAGGGGTAGGGTTGCTAGATTCAGTTTGGGAAACGCCTGGAGATTTGGGGATGGAGCCTGGTGAGGACAGGGATCTAAGTGGGGTACAATGCCATAGAGTTCACCCTCCAAAGCATCCATTTTCTCCAAGGGAACTGATCTCTGTAGTCTGTAATTCCAGGAGATCCCCAGGTCCCACCTGGAGGCTGGCATCCCTATATCACCCTACTTGGAACAACTGCCACCTTCTAGCAGTAGTTAGCTATTTGGTAGCTTAGTCCTTCAATGTAACTTTTTTTCTTCTTCTTAAAAACGGGGAGGGAGGATTAAGACATTTTAAAAATGGGAGGAAAAAATCAGATGAACAAAAATTTGCCCTTCAGGACTAGAAGTCTGAGCATGTTATGAGATAAGCAGAACAGGGGATATAAAGTGGACTGGTAGGTAAACAGATATGATGATGAACCAATGAGCTGGTCAATTGCCATAGGCAGCTTAATAGCAGCCTGATCTGCACACTAAGGGTGCGTTCAGACGGGGGATTCCCATCAGTGTATGCCCGCTCACACGCTGCGGGCATCGGCGTGGTTTTTTTTTTAAAAAAAACACAGTTTGAGCATGCGCATAGGCAGCCATTCACAGAATGGCGATCTTTGTGTATGCTCAAAACACCCCACATTACATTTAAACTTTAAAGGTAAGGACTTGCCTTTAAAGTTTAAAGACCAAACTGGCCTCCATGAAGTCCTGGACTTCTCCGGATAGTTAAAGGGCTTTTTTTTAAAAAACAAACGCTCAGGGCGAAGCTTTGCCCAAGCGCATATTGCTCAGTTTAAAAAAAAAATGGCAGGGGAAAAACGGAAGCCTCAGGTTTCCGATGGAAATGGCTAGGCACCGGTGGAGAGTGATCAGACAGAGGGTTACATCGAAAGCAACTGTTGCACTCAGTATACCACCACTTGGGGACCTAGTGGCAGAGTGCAACGGTTTAAAGGGATTTACAACGGTTAGGGACGGGAGGCAGATGTTCGCCGTCTGAATGCCGGTAAGTACACCGGTTGGAACTGGCACCTATACCGTTGTAAATCCCCCGTCTGAACGCACCCTTTAAAAAAACAAAACACGCAGACGCCTGCAGCGTGTGAGCGGGCATACACCGATGGGAGCCGCAAAATGGAGGTAAGTGTGATCGGGTTTCAGCCGGCATAAACTGCACTGGTTCCAACCGGTACAGTTTATGCCGGCTGAAATGCCGTGTCTGAACGCACCCTAAAAATGAGTTGGTTAGACTGAGAAGCCAAGCCAGAACAAGAGGTTTTGTAAGACCAGATCCACTTTATGCATCACCCAATAACTGTTAAGTCATCAGCTGAAGAACTGAATTCAGGCAAGCTTCATTGGTGTTCCCCACATAAGCAAGCAGCAGACAGCAGGCCAAAGGATCCTTTTTTCTGACCTTGTGAAAAAGACTTAGGTCTGCCCCCCCCCCCCGAGTCGGAAATTTGCTTACTTCATTTATACCTCACTTTTCTCATCAGTGTGGCTTACAACATTATCAGCCTTTTGAGAAGAGAACCCATCTTTAACTCCAATGTATGAAACATAACATTTTGCTACAGAAGTCTGTCTTCTTGCTTTTCTCTTCTCATGCTCCCCATCATTATGATTTACTCTCTTCTCTAAAAAAATGGTGCTTGTGCCCCGGGCCAACCAGACGCTTAGTGTCTGGCCCCATCCCACAAGGGGAAGGCAAATTACTTAAAAACAAAGAGTGAAAGTGATTACTTCATTTCAACTATATATTTCACTTTTAAAAAAACCTGGCCAGCCACCATTTGCACTCTACTGGATAATATTTTTAAAAGCCTATTATATCTAGTGCTGAAATGGCTCATATTTGGAATGCATCTTAAAAAAAAAAAAAAAAAAACTATTTCCCCCCACAAAACCTACCATAAACAGCTGTTACAATCTGCATCCAATCCTAGCGGTATCTCCCATTAGGAATCTACTGCATTTTCTTTTGAACGCAAAGATCTTCATTAGAGATACTACAAAAACATTGCTTCTTTCCCCTCTAGTTAGTGGATCTACTCAAGAAAAGAAAGGCTTGCCATATTTAGTGGATCAACCCCATATCAGCAAGTGCTAAAACACAGGAGTATTCTTACCTGTAATTTTACTCAGAGTAACCTCAGTTGAGGAGTAGACTGAGCTCTTGAAGCAGAGGGAATTCCATTTGGGAATTTTATCCCCTCCTCTTGTTGGTTCAAGCAAGCAGGAGCTTGCTGACCTTTGGGGCAAGTTGCAAGGCTTATCTATTTACTCAGGTTGCTGGCTTGAGGGAGGCACCCAAAATTTCATTTGTCATTTCAGAAGTCATTCTGAGTTAACTTTGAAGTTATTTATTAACTGCCCTGGGCTTACTCCTATTCTGCTAAAAAGGCACTGTCAACCAGAATCAGTCAATGAATCAAGGCTACAGGACCTCTTGGTCCATCCTGATGAAATCCAGACAAAGGAGAGTCTAATCCAATAGTGCAGGTAGTTGCATAACTCTCCCAACCTTTACTCAAAAGCACTTATACAAAGCCAAATATATCGCTGGGACATCAATAGGGAAGAGTAATCAGTGTGGTACTTCACTGTATTGTACTGGAGTAATTTTACTATCATGGCAAGGCCATAGTCTCTGTGACCTGTATTTCATTGATGGACAACACTGCTGGTAATGTGCTTTGTCTCTCCAATTGAATGGGTGTTCCTACATGCATGAAGCAATGAAATCAACAGAGAGAAACTCAGGCAGCAGCACCAGAATGAGAAAGAACACAGTTGATGCCCACTCACTAGGAGACAAGCATCACGCTAATTTCCCTTTGCTGTTCATCAGCCTGCAATGTGCTCTGAATGAGAGCCTGTAATTAATTGCTCATCTGCATCCCCCATCTGAACTCCCTCCCCACCAACCCCCACCACTACACCGTGCATCTAGCTTGATACACGTTGGCTGGCATTTTCAAAATCGGAGGCATTCTAATTACCGGAGAGTTATAACACCTTCCATTTCGCGCCCATCGGACTGACACCCTGTCAAGAGCAAAGAGACTTGCCAGAGGTTTTGACAACACTAATTGCCCCTATAATCTAAAAACACAAAGGAGAGGCGATTAGTCGTGAGGGCCGCAGCTCTCGATCCGACATGAGGTTTTCACAACGTTACAAGAAAACAAAAGCGGTGCTTTTTAGAGTGTGATGGCTGCTAACAAAGCAGAATTATATTTTCATACAAACCTTTGTCTACATCAAATGGCTTTCCCTTCTCTTGTAAAATGCTGTGCTGACACCAAGAATGGTGGAGGTTCCTTAGTAAGAGGAGCAGGAAGATAAAATATACACGAGCTTCCGTTCTTAAAAGTTGAGAGTTCTGGGGAGGTTTCTTGTTCTTTATTTATGATTGCATCATGGAAAAGGTGAGGTCATGCACCAATGCTCCATCAGAGTACCCAGACATATGCTCTACCTTGCTTATTCATCTTCCTCTTCTGCCCAGTGCTACTATGATGGCTCCATATACTTCCCTCCCTCAGAGGCAAGATTTTCCCTCCGTTTTTTCTTTCCCTTTGGTGACTGAGCTACCCTAGTTATCTGTTTTCTTCTTTCCTGAAGAATTCTGGCTTTCCCACCCTGTCACAGTATGATATTTTGGCTGTTGGCTCAACCCCGGAACCTGAGGGAAGGAATGGGAGCCTGTTTTAATTTAAACAATTTAAATGGCACTCAAGAAGTTTTTATACTCCAAACTAACAAAATATTTTGTTTAACATAGAGGGGAAAGGTCAGGTGAAACCAGGGGTAAAATTCCTGAGGTAACTCAATACAGATAACTCTGAGGTAAAACCAGTACATGCATAGACTTTAGTTCTTATATTTCAGCCTAATGAGAGTTTCTTAAGTTATTCACAGTTACCTCAGATCTTTATAGAACAAAGTACACACGAAAGCTCATACCTTGAATAAAACTTTATTGGTCTTAAAGGTGCCACTGAACTCAAACTTTGTTCTATTGCTTCAGACCAACATGGCTGCCCACCTGGATTTAAAATCTTTATGTTGAGAGGCTTTTGTTCCACTGCTTTCCCCAAAACTCCAATACACTTTGAGTATTCTCTGGCCTCTTTTGGTTTCCAGAAGGCTGATATACTCTTTCCAGTACCAGTACTCTTGAGGTTTTAACTGACTCTTAAGGTTTCTAAAGGCAGTGTCTAACCAAACCAGACTCCTCAGAACTATCACCTTGTTTAACTGGGTAGGGAATTTTCTTCTCTGTCTAAAAGATCTATCCCCTTTCCTTGGCCCAAATGGGAGTCTCCGTCTAACTACCCACTCCTCATCCTTGCCAACTTTCCCCAGTTATCCTGTCTGTGTTAAACTGCTCTCAGTCAGGAGTGAATTCCGAATGTGTCAGCACTCAACTCTCCTCAGCTTAGGGTTGCCAGGTCTAGGTTGGAAAATACCTGGAGACTTTGGGGGTGGATCTGGGAGAGGGCAGGGTTTGGGGAGGGGAGGGGCCTCAAGATGGTACAATGCCATAGAGTCTACTCTTCAAAGCAGCTATTTTCTCCAGGGGAGCTGATCTCTGTCAGCTGGAGATCGTTTGTAAAAGTGGGAGATCCCCAGGCCCCACCTGGAGGCTGGCAACCCTACCTCAGCTAGGGCTGAAATTAGACTAAATTCTCCTCAGTATCCAGTTCAGAAGTCTTTCTCTGCTCAGCTGATGCTAACCAATCAGATTGCTTGGAGCAGCCTGTCACTCAAGGCAGTCTGGCTCTGTGAAGAACTAACCCTTCGCAGTCCTTTACCTGTTTACACAGCACTTCTAAGCTTTTAAAACTACAGTCCATCATAGCTACTATAAAAATTATCAACATAGCAGCTGTATCTCATTATAGTACACTTTAGCCCTCATAATGTGCTTAAAAGATGGTTCAGTGCATCACCCCTGCAAAATCATAAGTGATCGTCCCTTCCCCTCCCACCACCACCCCAACGCCAGGGCCGGCGAGGCAGAGGCCTCCGGCCGCAGGGCCCGTTTTCCCTCCCATGCCCACTCACTTCAGGGCCGACATCCGGCCGCCGGGTCCGTTTCCCCCCACCCAACCCCACCCACTCCATGGCCGGCGACTGGAGGTGCAAGCCTCCGGCCGCCGGGTCCGTTTCGAGGCCGGGTCCCTTCCCCCCCACTCACTCCAGGGCCAGCAACGGGATGCAGAGGCCTCCGGCCACCGCCGCCGTTCCCCCACCCCCTCCCACCCTCACCCACTACTGTTTACCTTACCACCATCCAGCCTATGCGTTCGTTACAGACCACATCTTTCTAGATCCCGTTGTATCGGTTTCACAATGGGCTTTTCTGCTAGTCTAGGATAAGAAATAAGTTTTTAGGCCTTTCCTTTCTGCTCACAGTTAACTGTGACACATTGCATAAAACTCACAATTCTCTTACATAGAGGAATAGGGATTTTAGAGGTAGATGCTATCAGCCATCAACATAGTTGATGCTGGGAGACATTGAAGCCATCAAAGTAGGAAGCAGAAAATGAAAACAAGCAGGAGCTTTGAAATGCATAGATAGAGGACCCTTCTATAGAACATTACAAGAAAATATTCTGCCTCTCCTTGCAGAGTACAATTGGCATGGCTCAAGTGGTAGAACATTTGCTTTGCATGCTGAAGGTCCAAAGTGCAATTCCTGGTATATCCAATTAAAAAGATCAGGTAGTAGGTGATGTGAAAAACCTCTGCTTGAGACCCTGAAGAGTTGTTGCCAGTCAGAGTAGACAGTAATGACCTTGACAGAATAGTCCAGCTCAGTATAAGGCAGCTTTATGCATTGAGAAATTAAAAAGTGAGATAAAGCCTGCAGGCTTATAAACCTCTCTTATGCAAGTGAAGCACCATCTCCACATACATAAGTTTTTATAATATGCTTGAAGAAAGCCTAGATCAAGAATTGGAAGCAGACCTGTTAAATTTGCCCAGCTGTGTGCAAAATCACGTCCTGGAACAATAAAACTGCAAATAAGCACATTCGAAGGCTTTTTTTTTTAACATGAAGTAGACTGGCTGAAGCAGCCTCTCAATACCAATACATACTAACAGCCACCATAACATCAGAGAGCCATGACCGCTGTATCCAACCTTCCTTCCTTGGCTTTCTGGGTACACTTCCATTGCAAGAGCCAGCAGAAGGCTGTGGCAAGAGAAGCTTGAAATATAATTGCACCGCTTGGGAACAGTGATCATAATGTTATTGAGTTTAACATTTGTATAAATAGAGAATTGGCCAAAAAGACTGATACAACAAAAGACAAAAAGACTTATGTTCTTACTAGCAGAAAAGCCCGTTGTGAAACCGATACAACGGGATCTAGAAAGATGTGGTCTGTAACGAACGCATAGGCTGGATGGCGGTAAGGTAAACAGTAGTGGGTGAGGGTGGGAGGGAGTGGGGGAACGGCGGCGGTGGCCGGAGGCCTCTGCATCCCGTTGCTGGCCCTGGAGTGAGTGGGGGGGAAGGGACCCGGCCTCCAGTTGCCGGCCCAGGAGTGGGTGGTGGGGGAGGGG
>NW_015167072.1:216282-219974 GCF_001447785.1 Gekko japonicus
GACATCCGGCCGCAGGGTCCGTTTCCCCCCACTCAACCCCACTCACTCCAGGGCCGGCGACTGGAGGTGCAAGCCTCCGGCTGCCGGGTCCGTTTCCACCCCCCCACTCCAGGACCGGAGACAGGAGGCAGAAGCCTCCGGTCGCCCACTCCCTTCCCCTCCCCCCCCACCCACTCCCAACAGGCACTGAGGGGAATGTAGGGTTGCCAGCTCTAAGGAGGGAAATACCTGGAGGTTTGGGGGGTGGATTCTGTAGAGGGCAGCATTGGGCGGGGGGGGGGGGCGGAAGGACTCAGCAGGTATAATGTCATAGGGTCTACCCTCCTAAAGCAGTCATTTTCTCTAGGGGAACTGATCTCTGTCATCTGGAGATCAATTGTAGCAGTGGGAGATCTCCAGGTCCCACCTGGAGATTGGCAACCCTAGGGGAAAGTCAGCTGCACAGCAGGGGGTTGAAGAGAATGGTTTGATGGCTGCTGGGCCAAGATTGGCAACAATAGTTCCCCAGGAGCAAATGGCTGGTTTGGAGAGTGGAGTCTATGGCACTGTACCTGTCTGAAGTCCCCCTCTCCGGGCTCCAACCCTCCAATCTCCAGGAATTTCCATACCTGAAGCTGGCAACTTTATATCCTCCCCTCTCAGCAGCCTCTTTCTAGGCAAAAATCTGTCTTTCTCATTATCAGGGGAGCAAAGCAGCTTACTTCATTCTCTTCGGCTTTGCGATCTGCACAACAACACTGTAAGGTAGGTTTGGCAGAAAGTCTGTGGCTGCTCTGAAATCACCCAGGCAGCTTCCATTTCAACTGCCTTGCGGAGTGGGGGGGGGGGGGTTTGATGTGTGGAATGGAGTGAAGTCCAATCAGCTTCCATATGCAAAAGACCTTGAAGGTTCCATATGCAACTGAAAATTCCAACTGCCTTGTGGGGGGGGTGAGTTTGAGGTGTGGAATGGAGTGAAGTCCAATCAGCTGGGCGGGACTGCACAAAGCAGCCAGTCAACCCAGCCAGTGTGTTCTGAGTGGCAGTTCTTCCGGCCTAACACTAAGGATGTGAAATTTAGAACGTTCATATAGAACTTTCATACTCAATTATAATAAGGGAGAGATAATATATGATTCCATCCCATTTTATGAGAGCCAGTTTGGTGTAGTGGTTAAGTGTGCAGACTCTAATCTGGGAGAACCAGGTTTGATTCCCCACTCCTCCACTTGCACCTGCTGGACAACCTTGGGCAAGCCATAGTTCTGGCACAGCTGTTCTTGAAAAAGAGCAGTTTCTGTCAGAGTTCTCTCAGCCCCACCTACTTCACAGGGTGTCTGTTGTGGGGAGGGGAAGGGAAAGGAGTTTGTAAGCCACTCTGAGACTCCTTTGGGTAGTGAAGGGCGGGGTATAAATCCAATCTCCTCCTCCTCTTCTTCTTCTTCATGGAGAGACTGACATCTGCCATTCCCGGCTTATCACTGCTCCAAGATGACCAATGTGCTCTGGCAACTATGCTAAGGAGACCAAATGGTATTGCCATCAAAAAGGCAGCAGAGTAGTCTACTTACCCTAAAGGCCTTTAATTGTAATGTCTTGAGCTGTAGCATACTAGAGTAAAAGAACTAGATTTTGATCGTTCACATAGCTGTTGCACTATAGCAATATCATGACCTTGGAGAAGCAGCAACAGCTTTAGATCCAATAAATATAAATTATATTGATATGCAGTCAGGTGCAAAGGCAAGTCAGATAGCTACCATGGAAGATTACATGCAAACTGATTCCTTGTCCCCAGCTAGTTTCTTCTTATCTTTCACAAGAACGGTAGGCTTTTTACTCTCAGTCTAAAGATTAACACTCTCAATAATAACAACAGAAGCATTGTGCCTGTAGACTGGGAAGCTGAGTTTCTCTCTCCAAGAATGGTTTGTGGGTGTGTGGGTGTGTGTCATAGCTGGCATCTGGCAGACAGTGAGCTAAGGCAGGCAGTGACTCACTTGCTGGCTGGGTGCCATTCCACAAAACTGCTTACTAACAGCTCTGGCCTCCTAACAAATCTCTGACAATGCATCTGAATCAAGAAGCAAATCTCTCCAAGATGCTTTTCCAAGAAGCCTTAGCTAGAATCCCACAACACTAGAGTCAGAGATGGAGTACAAGAGGATTGCTAGTCCATGGGTGGAAAATAAACCTATCAAAGGAAGTGAGACCTAGGGAAAGTCTGGGAAGTTCTCCAGTCTCGTTGAAGTTGATGAAGATTTTCAGAAGAATAAAGGAAAGCAGAATTGAACGGCACAGATTCATAGGACTAGAAGAATGCACTACTGAAGGAGAACTGTGGGGAAAAGCTGTTTTGGTACCCATAAAGGAATGTACTGTTTATATCAGGATAAGATTCTTTAATACTGTAAGACCTCAGTTGCTTTGGCCTTCCTAGGTGAAAACTCTCAATGTTAGGTGTGAGGTCAGATACCCCAGACTCAGTATTCCTCAAGGGAAAGCCTGATTCCATACCCAGAATAACAATTTGTCTCTGTGGAACGTACTGTGGGGGAGGGAGGCACATGGGTCAATGGGCATGATTGGCATACTGAATGCTACTACTCATTCTTAGAAACAATGCTAGATCTGAAATCTTGGTGGTTGTTTTTTTTTGCTTGTAAAACTGATCACTTTTGTGTAAAGACAAAATAATGCTTACCTAAGTGATCTGAGTGAAGCAGGCAAGCTGCAGCAAAGGTGACAGGTGTTCTTAACATACACAAAAATGATAGGTTTGGCAAATCCTTACATAGTATGCCTTGCTCTAGTCTAACATGCATACAAACGTACTTAGGACTCATCTTACCTTTTAATCCACATAAATGAATCAGAGATCTAGCACTCAGTCCTATTTATTCCATCTGCCTGCCCTACATACAACAATATTAGGTCCTACGTTACATATTTGTATAAGGGTGAAGAACATTATTAACCACCACAATTAGAAAATACAGGAAGAAACTAAGAACCAACTGCAGTAAGATCAAATAAAAAAATTCAGTGCTGCTACAGACACATAGGCCATTCCACTTTTCCTGAAGTGAAGGAATACAGAGGGGCCAGTATTGATCTGTCTTCATTACCCATTTCACTCAAGTTCAAATCAACAAAACACAGTTTTCCACACCAGTGACCTCCCTGCCACTGCAGACAAAAGAAAAGCAATTTCCTGCAGTTTGCACCAAACTTGCTACTCTTTCCTTATACCATTCTTTCCTTTCCTGTTACAAACATGTCTCAGGATGGCAGATCTGCTCCTCAAACTTCCTTCAAAATGGACAAGATACTAGGGAGAAAGGAATATAAAAACGTATCATTGCTGTTGCATAATGAGAAGTGCTACAGATATTTATAGCCATGATCTTGCAGCAAATTCAGCCTCTAATGTAGCATCTAGTGGGTAGGGCTATGGCTCAGTGGTAGAGCATCTGCTTGGCATGCACAAGGTCCCAGGTTCGATCCCAGGCATCTCCAGTTGAAAGGATAAGGTAGTAGGTGATGTGAAAGCTTAAATGGCTTAAATGGTTTTGTCATCTGGTATGAACCAATTTTTTAAAAAACTTATCAAAGTCTCTGCTGCCCGTTTGAGTAGACAATTTGCCAGTTTGAGTAGACCTTGATGGTCACCATAAGGCAGCTTCATGCATTCATTTCAGCTCTTTTCCTCT
>NW_015167072.1:219996-228995 GCF_001447785.1 Gekko japonicus
TCTTTCCCTCAAAAAGTTTCTAGTTATGAGGTAAGGGTATGAAAAAGACATGAACTTTGTATTTTAGGATGCTTCCACCAAGCTGAAGTGTCACCATTTCTATGTCCAAAATAGCAGAAAATCATCATTTAAATCATCATGTTTGAGGACTGCATATGTCTATGCATTTCGCTTATAAACATGCTTAAAATCTGTTGACAATCTGGCACAATACATACAGAAGCTGCTCAATACACAAACATGCAACTGAAGTGACAGTTTACACACTTCTGCCCCCTATTTCCTGCACAGGCCTTCTCTGCAGGAATTTGGTCATGTATAAATCAGTGGGTCCTAAACATAGAAGGATCTAGGGAACATTTCCTTTGATCAAGGGAAAGGATATTTTCACTCAGCATGTCTCATTTTCCTCCACTGCACAACAATTTCTATCTTCAGCCTCTATATATTTTTATTTATTTAGTAAAATATTTTTGTGCTGTCTTTTCACACAATCAGGGTCCTCGAGGCAGCAAACATTAAAAAGTTAAAACATTTAAACAATTAAAATACAGTTAAATTATAAAACAGTTCAATTAAAAACACACAAATAACACTAGAAGGAGGGCCAATAACCATTATTGGGGTATGCCAGATGAAACAAAAAAGTCTTCACCTGGTGGCAAAAAATACCAATAGACAGACTAATCTCCTTGAGGAAGGCGTTCCAAAGATTTGGTGCCAAGACTGAGAAGGCCCTTTCTTGGGTTGCTATCCATCTAGCTTCAGATGACAGGGGGAACCAAAGCAGTGCCTCCAAAGATGACTAGAGTATACAGGTACATTTATATGGCAGGAGGTGGTGTTTGGTACCAGGCTGTACATGGATTTAAAGGTCAATACCAGCACCGTGAAACAAACTGGAAACCAGTGTAGATGGTACAAAATTGGAGTGATATGGTCCTACGCCCCACTCCAATCAACACTCTGACCACAGCACTCTATACCAACTGTGGCTTACGGACTGTATTCAAAGGCAGTCCAATGTAGAGTGCATTGCAGTAATCTAATCTAGGTGTTAACAGGGCATGTACCACAGTGGCAAATCTTTTCTGCCCAGGAAGGGCTGCAGCTGTCCTGCATTGTATTATGTTGTCTTCTCTTCCAAAGTCTTATTCACTACAAACTGGGGGGGGGGGGGGGAAGAATAAAAAAAATTTTGCTTTATGCAAAATTGCCATGTGTGATTTATTATCATTGATTAAGGAACAGAACAAAGTCTGAGTCCAGTGGCACATTTAAGACCAATGAAGTTTAATTCTGCGTATAAACCTTTGTGTGCATGTACATTTCTGAGGGCAGGAAATATGTTAGAGACAGCTCATCACTAACTCATCCACACATAGACATCTACCACAGTGGAAGGGAAAAGTCGAGACACTGGAAGAGACATGGAACTGAAACTGCTATTTGGCAGTTTCTTCAACTGTGACTTCACAAGGATCCAAGCAATATTCAGCAGCATGCCTGCCACCTATACTATCCTGCCTCTAAGAATACTGAATTGTTTTATTGGATGGATAGTAGCCAGTCCAGCCAGTCCACCATAGGATCATGGGAATAGCTATAAAGTACAGCAGACACAAAATGGCTTAAATGGGTTTGTCATCTGGTATGAACCTATTTTTTTAAAAAAATTATCGAAGTCTCTCTCTCTCACACACACACACTCACACACACAAAAACCCCTTTGGCAACGGTTGGGAACTTTTGCACACAGGCTGATCCAAAGCCCAGGAGGAAGCAGATACTCTCTTGCACTGAGAGGATGTTTCCTCCTTGTCTGAGAAAAGAAAAATGAATTATTAGCTGAATGAGCCCTCCAACTGAAATTATTCTATGGCTAAGCAGAAGACTGCCTTCTTCAAACAGTTGCAGACTTCTTGGATGGTAAGCAGTTTTAAAAGGGTGTCAGAGGGATTTTGTTTCAGGCTATCTAGTCTAGAACTAAAAAACCCAATTCATTTCATAGTGAACCAAGGAACAGCAACGTGACAACACAGAAATTCTTAGTCATCCTGAATCACAGCCAAGGACAGATTTCTTATTTCTCAGAAATACTTAGACGTCCTCTCCAAACAGTTAAAATTGACATTTACATACTTGAATAGAAATTTTCAGCAGTAGCTATTGATCTGAACCTATGTCTGTAGGTACCCAACCAGAAATAGCAGTGACAAGAGTCATCATTTTAAAAGGAAGAATTAAAAATCAAAAAATCAAAGAGAAAGAAGAAATAGGACAAGACTAAAGGGGGGGCATCATGACTTCTTCAGTTGGCTTACATGTTGCCATTGATAGAACAAATTTGGTCTCAATCAAGGCAGCCACAATTAAGTCCAAAATAGTTGGTAAACACAGCACATTTTAGAATCATGCTTCAGAAGCCTTGCTGCCAAGGCAGCATGGACCTAAATTAGCAAACATCTTAATACACAGCATCTTCAGGAAAGTGATTAACGCCAATGTATGTTTTTATTATTTATATCTAAGTCACCTGGCAGCAAAGTGCCCTATAATGCTCAATGCAGTGAAAATATGCTGTAGCACATGAAACAGGTTGCATGTCCAGGGGTGGACAAGGTAACTTTTAGTTTTCTTGAAGCTGTACAATTCTATGCAGATTTTGTTTAGCTCAAGTCAACAAACCATTTACTCAAATGTTTCAGATGTTGCACTGATGTCAATGGAAACTCAAGAGCATTCTTAAAAATGGCTGCATACTTCACTTAGACCATTCAGGCATATTTACCAATGTGGATGAAATCTGGAAGAACATGCATATCATATCAGCACTTTTGGTCCATGTAGCCCGGACACATACGGTGAATTCAGTTTGTATTAGGTTCCATCTAGTATAACATGTTGACCAGCACCAGTGCAGGTTGTTCTGATATGTACTCTAGTGAGTACTTGTGCAGAGACCAGCAATGAGTATGTGAAGCTATCATCTGGATGTGTTTCCAAAGCCAGGCTGCTGAATCAGGGTCCAGCTCTGAATCCAAAATGGGACAGAGACTCCTGAAGTCAAGTGGCAGGCAGCCAAGTTGGTCCTGTTTATCACAATTGCATTGCTAGACCATATTTGGATAACAGACACACATACAAAAAAAAAACATTTCAAGAGAGGTGAAAGTAATTGAACTAGTTTGACTAAACTTTCAGTTTTGAAACGGGCAAAGTGTTGATATTTGACACTGTGCCATTCATTAAGATAAACAGTCAAAGCAAAAGATTTTTGGCTCTGCTCCTTAGTTACAATGTGTATAAGAAGGTAGAATGCAGTGCTAAAAACAGCTTGATGGGGGAGAATGCTGCTGATCAATTTCTACCTTGGCTCTGCCTTCTAATTCCTGGTGCATCACAGCCCATGAGTTGTGGATTACACAGAATCAGTTCTGGGGCCATTTTCACACTGCTATCCTCTGCCCACCCCTTATGTTACTGAGAAGGAAATCCATCCTTCACTGTCCACCCAGGAGGTCCTATCATTCTTACTCCAAATTTGGAAACTGCCACTTTCCTTTTTGTGCCCCCAGCAAGTGTTACAGTTGCCGGCAGCTCCTTAATAAACACAAAAATTGGGTTCATAAGCTAGCATGCTGGGGAAAAGGGATACTTTTTCTCCCTTAAAAAAAAAATCTGGGTTGGGAGTAAGTTTGGGAGTCAGCCATTGCAACCCTACCAAGCGAGTGGGAAAAGGGAAAGTCTGTGGTTTTGCTTCCCTGAAAAAGAATCAGGGAAGCATTCCTGATTCCTGCTCCATGTGAGCCCTGCTGTGGCACAGAGTTTATATAAAGTGCAAGTTCAGAATACTTGCACACACATTCTACAGTCAACATTCTATACTCCATAGCTATGTCCAGACTTCAGTTTTGTTCTACACCTTCTTTTTTTCTCACCAATATACTCTCCCCCCACACCCTGCCTAGCGAAGCTGTCCTGGTCAATCTCATCCACACCATTCCAGTATTAGATAAACTTCCTTTCAAAGATTCTGCTTAAGCCTGTATCTCCTCTCCTTCGGATCCTCCTCCAGCTATACTGCTGAGGCATGAGGAGGGGAGAAAGGCTGCTGAATTATGAGCTACTCCTGACTTATGTCTACAACTTTCACAAGTTCCTTTGCAAAAAAAGGTGGGGAGAGGGAGTCAGAACATCAGGCTCTGTTAACTCTGGGCAAGCCTGCTGGACGGATAGAGAGGCGACTGGGAAAGGGGGGAGCGGGGGATGGAGGAGAGAGAGCAAGAGGACTGAAAAACAAAGTGCAAGAGAGAAAACAGACCACAAGTGAGTGAGGGTGAAAGGGAAGATAAACAGGCAGTGACAGAATGAGACTAGCTCAGAAAGACAAAGCTATACAACCCCCCCACCCCCCCACACATATATAGTCAATAGGAAAACAGTCAGTAAGAAAAACAATGGGAGAAAAAGCTGAAAGATGGGTAAGCACACACGCACACATATATACACATAATAAGGGAAGACACCCACAGATTACAGGAATCTGACTTCACCCTTACTGCCTTTGTTCTTTCAAGATATTTTCCATTCAGTGACTGCATTTCCTTCCTGAAAATGCTATTGGAAAAAGCTGGCTGCTGGCTCAAAAGCAGCTCTGATGAATTATTGCTGTTAATATCAACAGTGATTTTGCCTTCTTCACTTTCAGTTACACTCATTTAATGGAGATGGCAGCAGATCTGCTACCTCCACCAAAGGTCTACTCCTTTCAGCCAGGTGTGATGGGGGTCTGAGGAAAAGAGGAGATGGTGAGCTAGAAGGGGGGGGGAGTTTAGGGCAGGTCTGGATTCCATCATGTCCCATAAACTCCCTGCGGAGATGGCATTTTTATGGTACGTTTTCAAGACTGGAAAAGACCCATTAGGACATTAAGGCAGTCTCTCCGCCAATACAGGATTTCCCCCTACAATACAGGAACACCACCACCCCCAATCACCTGCCCTACCTAAATTTAAAACACTTCAAATAATGGGTTTCCAGAGCCACTGTCCTATTATATGAGGTGTCCAGGCCTAATTCAAAGCTTGTTTAAAAAAACCAAACCACTCAATGGAAAATTCCCCAAAGATATGGATTTGAAACATCTTTGAATAAAGTGGAGTCATTTCACACATTTCAGGGATATTATCATCATGTCTGATTGAGAGATAAGAGCAAATGAAGCTAAGGTTCTTTGTTGAATGGGTACTCCAAAAACTCAGAGATGGTTCACTTTTCCAGAGGCACTAGGTCTTCATCACACTGAAATAGTCAAGACACACCAATTGCGACATGCTGAATTGGTAATCTTCCCCAAAGATGACTTGCCAGTTTTGGTCATAAGCTTGTGTGGTTGTTCTGAATACTTGCCTCTTCAGCCATCTTTGAGACACTAGGACACAAAACCGATGCTGGAGCAGGCTCTTCATGCACTGGACATCAGGAAGCAAAATGAAAGAAAAAGCAATGCAATCCCCTTGCTTTCTTCTAGCCATGTTCTCATTCTGTACCCACAGACACAGGCAGTGCCTAGACCAAGACCATCCTGTGGATCTGTTCCTCAGGGGCACGTGGATGAGCCCCTCCCTATACATCCTCATCTACTGGGTTTCCTCCATTGCCAGCAGACTTTGGAGGCAGTACAGTGTGGTACAGGCAGGACCTCCAGCTCCAAGAGAGCACATGCTAATTACTTTCCTTTGTTAATTAAACCCACGTGGCACTAATAAGGTAACCTGCTGTTCTCCGATAAATTTAATTAGCCTGAAGGGAGAGCCCCTCCACACAGCTATTTAAATTGTCACTTTCCATCCACTTGGGCTTTCTCCCTGCTTCCTTCTCTATTCCTTTAGACCTGAATTTATGCTCATTTTGCAGCCTCTTTCATGTCCCAAGCCTGCTACCCTTGCTGGAATGTACATGGGCAACAACCTCCATTTTGGCAATATCTCTAGAAATATTCAGAAGTGAAAACAGGATGCTTTTAGATTTGCAGCTAAGGAGCAGTCAGGGCAGAACTGGATGTTGCAGGAGACACACAGCTGCTGTCTCTCTTTTCCACTTTTCCTTGTAACACTTATTTTTAACACACTGTATAATGTTTATCATCATGCCATGCGTCACCCCATCTCCCACCTTACATAATTGGCTGATGCCTGCGAAGGTGGAGCAATGAACAATGTGATTACCTCATAGCACAGAATTTTTTAAATGAAACATTATGAGGAAGAGTGGGAAAGAGATACAGAGCAATGGCAGCTTTCAGCCTCACGTTAACGCATAGTTTTGCCCTTGTATATACACTATAGGGCAGGGGGACAGAAGTCAGTGTAGCAACCTTCTTACTTATGCAGAAGTCAATGTGTTGATTTAAGTAGACAGTCCAATAGAACACTACCAATTCTGTCCCAATTTATACAATGATAATCCTATTTGAGTCTAACAATGGGGCAAAATACATCTAATGTAGTCCTATTTACTTGAAAGGTGTCAGTTCCCAAATGTGAAACATACACATTGTTACATCTCAGTTTAAAAATGTTTTGAGCACTACTATTGGCAGTGGACTTGGACGGGGGGAGTTGTTTGGTCGTTGCAGATATAAAACTAAGCTCTTTCCATCTCTTATGAGACGTTTTCACTACAATCAACAACATTTTATTATATCAGTAAAACATTTTTAGTTCACATTTTCCAACCCTCAGTAATTTATCTCAATAAATATATTGTACAGGGCACCCCAGTTCCTGCAATCCCACCTGTAATTTTTAAATTATACTTAGCCTGAAGAAGATAAACCAGTAGTACCCTACCTAATAGGTGTTGATATTTGCATGTTCCAGATATATTGCCTACAAATTCAGTTTGTATGTGGAATATCCACCAACTTTCCCCCCCAGATAAATCACAGTTAGTGCAGTGTGTCTTTGGGTCCTGTAATAACTGGATCGGTATCTGTAAGAATGAATATTCCAGGACATTTGTGAGTAAGGATCAAATTATGTGTGATGCTAAGGATCAGCGACAGGATCCCTTTATGTATAATTTGGCTGTATTTTGGTTTTTTCTCCCCCATCACCCTCCCTCTTCATTAACCCCAGACACTACCGCAAACCCCCTCCATCTGATTCAATCCCTATAGCTTCTTTGTAGCCTGATGGCTTGTTTTTTCATTACAAGCATAATGCCCATATCCTCCCCCATTTCCAAGTACTCAGCTTCCAAACCCCCAAGGTCTCACTGGCAGAAACCAAGGACCTTGATTTTCAACTGACTGGCTTCTGAGTCCATGACTTCAAAAGGCTCAAAGTCAGCTCACTGTCACATCTCTGCCACTTCATGTCTGTCTTCATGTCTGTCTTGAAAGTACTAATCCAAACTGACTTTTTGAGAATTCTTATGCCATTGTTTTTATGATTTTATTGTATTGTTTTAATATTGTGAGTCACAACATTGTCTAAGTAAAGCTTCTGCTGTTTGCAAAAAGTACAGCAGATAATTTCTTCCTCTTTAGGCAAAGATCCCATAGTTCTTTTGCTGAAGGAACTGGTCTCGGCCAGTTCCAACACATTAGTTTTCACCATGATGGCAGAAAAGTCCCCTTCAAAGAAGCAAAAGAAAAAGAAAGCTTGTCTTCCTGCAAAGGAATTTAGGAACACATTCTTGAACGGTTGAAATGGCTTGTTCTGATGCCCTGAACCCTACTGCCTCATCTTACCAGCCACACTTCCAATAAAGAGTTTCTGAGACAGATATCTTTTGTTTATTTTATTTAAAAGATTTATTAGCTGCCTTTCTATCTTATGGAACTCAAGGTGGCTTGCATTGTAAGGTAGCTTGTAATGGAAGCCACAATGGTTTTTAAGTGAAGAGGATGACTTGATTCTAGTTAAATCCCGGGCCCACCTGTGCTTTTGGGTTTACTATATAGGTAGCTATGGGACAATACTGCACCCAAATTTTACTTCAAGTTACAAGAGGGTACTCAGTCACCCCTTTCCTGTCATCTCATTCTGTGCATTTGGAGCTTACTACATTTGTCTGGTGATGTTAATCCATTTGACAGGGACAGGGATCTTAGATGGACTCCTTCAGCAGATCCACTTTCAGTGAGTGGACTCTTATGTGACCCAATCACAAAGGTTTTTATTCAAAGATGAGGGTCCTCAGCAAGACCTGCTTGCCACAGCAAAATGTCATGTAACCTTTTTAAAGCTCAAGCCTGACCCAACCTAGTTTCTCTAGAATCCCTTCCACAGAGATTGTCCATACATTATACCATCTCCCAAATTTCTATCCATCCAAAAGAACCTCAGAAAGCAATAAATGACTGACCAACATTCTGAGGGCTAGTTCATTATCCAAGTAGCCATCTGGATGCCACAGCCCAATGAAGGTGCTTAAATGTCCCTGAGGCGCTTCTTGCTCCTAGCTGGTGGTAGCCTAAAAGGAAATGTTGTTCATGACTTGTATCAGCTGTCACTTCCCAAACTCACACTAATACCATTCACAATCAAGGTGGGCTCCAAAAGCCCCAGCATAGGCTCTAGAGCAGAGGTGGCCAAACTTGCTTAATGTAAGAGCCACATAGAATAAACATCAGATGTTTGAGAATCACAAGACATGAGCAAATATTATGTGTACATTTTAATTGAAAAATTTGCAAATTTGCTTTTTATTATTAAATGAGACTGCCAAAAAGAAAAAGAAAAGGGGTAAAAACAGATATTGATTTGTCCAATGATATTTATTTGTTTGCTAATCTAATTTATTTATCAAAGAGATGGAAAGAGAGGGGTGGAAAGAAAGAATGAGTGGAGAGAGAGAGAGAAACAAAGAAAAATAGATGGGGGAGGGAGGGAGGGAGAAGAAGGAAGAGAGAGGAAGGAAGAAATGGAGAAAAAGAGAAAGGTAGAAAGAAAACAAATAGATGGGGGAGGGAGGGGGAAAGGGAAAGA
>NW_015167072.1:229065-247814 GCF_001447785.1 Gekko japonicus
GTGTTTCCTTAAATAGAGGCCTCCCCCAGCAGAGGTCAGGCAGCAGCTATTCAAATTCAAATTCACCCAGGCACTCAATCACAGGCAAAACAATGCCCCTTCCACTTCCTCTCAATTGCAGGCAATCCCAGTCAAACAGTGCCCGTTCCTCTCCCACACTCAATCAGCCAGGACTCTGCAAGAACTCTAAGTGCTTCCACACCCTGCTAAACACAGTTTTCCCACAAAATATCCTTAGCTGAATTCTCTCAGCTGAAAGCAAGTAAAAGAAACCCACTCACCTCTCTCACAGCTCTCTCTCCTGCTCCTGCTCAGAGCTCAGCTGGCTTGGTTTAGAGAAGGGATTTAAAGAGGCAAATGCCTTCTCCAAGCTGCCGGGGGGGGGGGGCCTTCAAGAACACATTTAAAGTTAAAGTTGCTTTCTTTCTCTGCTTCCCCTCCCCAAGCCTACCCAGGGAAGGGAAGACTGATCGGGGAGACATGCCTCCCCTTTGCTTCCCCTACTGCCCTGCCAGGAGCCACACAATATGTCTGAAAGAGCTGCATGCGGTTCCTGAGCCAAAGTTTGGCCACCCCTGCTCTAGAGCATGCCTGGATGCAACCAGCAGCAGAATGGGAGAAGGCAACAGGACATAGCCTTCATCCACCATTCCTTCTCAGACTATGCAACTCAGGTCCAAAGTGGACTTCAAAGACACAGTAAACATGTTTGGATCTCAAATCCCACAATGCACTTACAACAGCTATTTGCTATTTGGGATGCACACTATCAAGCTTCCACAGAGTCAAATCTCTGGATTAATTTATTATCTGTCTCCTTTAATTATACTACTCATGTTTTATTAAGGTACACATGGCTGCCCCATCAGCTTTGCACCTTCCAATGGAGAGCATTTCTCTTTTTTTGCTTACATCCAAGTTAAAAGCTAAGAAGCATTGGCCCTGGTCAGTAATTGGAAGGAAGACCACCAAGGAATACCAGGGTTGTTACATGGAGGCAGGCAATGGCAAACCACCTCTGAATGTCTCTTGCCTTGAAAACTCTATGGGGTCACCATAAGTCAGCTGTGACTTGATGGCAAAAATACTTCTATAAAGGTACAGTCAGCATGCTTCCCTCCCCGTTCCTTATGGGATCTCTTGGCATTTACCTCACTTATAAAGAACCTATTTGAGCTTTTGACAGCAGTGTGCATTTGGATATACCCAAAACAAAAATATACCTGAAAAACACCTTATTAGTATTTTGGGGTATATTTCAGCTTCCCAAATGTATCTGGGTTTTCTTGGGAAAAGCAGAAAAAAAATCCAAAAAAATCCAAGATATATTTGGGGGTTACCAGTAGATCTGAAAACAGCTGTTTGTCAGACTTCTACTACAGTCCCTTTAAAATTGTGGATGGCTTCTCTCTCGTGCAGCCCTGTTTAAACTGGACTGCAGGAGAAGCCGTCCCAGCCAGGAGCTGCATGCCTCAGGGAGTGATCTCCCCAAGGCACGCAGATCCCTTCCTGGGTCAGCCTCCTTCTGCAGCCCAGTTTTAACTGTGCTGTAGGAGAAGCCATCCCAGTCAGGGCCTGCTTGCCTCAGGGAGCGATCTCCCCGAAGCACACAGTTCCTGGGCCTGGCTTCTTCTGCAGCCCGGTTTAAATCAGGTTGCAGGAGAAGCCGTCCCAGCCAGCTCTGTGTCCCTCAGGGAGTGATCTCCCCAAGGCATTCAGATCCTGGGTCTGGCTCCTTTTGCACTGCAGTTTAAACCACACTGCAGGAAAAGCTGTCCCAGCCACAATCTGTGTGCTGTGGGGAGTGATCTCCCCATAGCATGCAGGTACTGGAGCTGGCATCTCCTGTGGCATGGTTTAAACCAGGCTGCAGGAGAAGCTAAGCCAGCCCCAGGATCTGGCCAGCTTTTAAAAAAATTGTACACCCCTAGGCCTTGATGGGGAGCCGTGGTGGCTCAGAGGTTAAGACGCTGAGCTGCAGACGGGAAAGTTGGTAGCTTGGCAGTTCGAGACCCGAGTGCCACGTGACAGAGTGAGCTCCCGTCTCTGGCCCCAGCTTCTGCCGGCCTAGCAGTTCGAAAGCAAGAAATTGCAAGTAGATAAATAGGTACTGCTTCGGTGGGAAGGTAACAGTGTTCTGTGCACCTCAGCGTTTAGTCATGCTGGCCACATAACCACGGAAACATCTTCGAACAGCGCTGACTCTTCGGCTTGGAAACGGAGATGAGTACTGCCCCCTAGAGTAAGATTCGAGTAGCTTTCGAGCAAGGAAAACCTTTACCTTTAGCCCTTGATGACCTGGCCCCTCCATCTCTACACTACAAAGTCACAATCCTGGTGGCTTTGATATTAGCTTTCTGTGTTAGTGAGCTGGTTGCCCCAGGAGTTGGCCCACCTAACCTTCAGTGCCTGAAAGACAAATATTCTTGTTATCAGATTCAAGCTTTCAACTGAAGATAGTTTCTCATTATCACATATCACATTCTTCAAGGGCTAAACATGCCTGTGTTTTCTTTTCTCCCCATCCTCAGATGGTGAGCACACTTCTCTGCATGATCTGGCCTTCCATGCAGACAGGCTTTTTGTACATCCAGTTCTCTCTATGTGGTCAAGAGGGGTCTTGCTAAAGAAGCTTTCTCTCTGGGAAGGCAATTTCATACTACTGAGAGCTATGGAAATTCCTGCCCCGCTCAGCTTTTTACACATTCCACTATGTCTGTGGTGGCACTGCAGCAGACATTAGAAGCCCATCTGCTGCTGAGCTTCACAGTGCAACAACCAGCTCTATGCTTTGACATCTGTCAAGCACAATTGGCTGGATCCAAGCAGCTTTTCCTCTGGTGAAAAATACCACATAAAAGGCTATGCTGGGACTCATGGGACCTGCATGGGCAAAAGCTATGTAGTACAGGGGCTGTAGTAAGGAGGGGAATTGGGTGCTTCAATAGAACTGCCCTGAATCGATTCTGACTTCTATTCCCTCCTCCAGGTGAACTCTCTCAATCATCTCCCATATGTGGGATTTAAGAAGCAATGAAAAAGAAAACAATGTTGCTTTCCTGTCACTGTGTTTCTTTGAGTGAATTCTCAGTGAACCAATGCACAGAACCATTGTGCAACTGACTTCGATTTGAGCTTTGATCAACTGAGCTGGTCAACCACAAGCTCAGATCAGAATCTCATATGCTATTGCTGCAGTTATACAGTGGACTGAAAGCCAGTGAAACCAAGACTGCAATCTGTAGCAGTGACAAATGCTGCATACTGGTTTGTCATGAAACAGTGCCAAGTAATATAAACTATGAGCAATTTAAATCCCCATTGGCTATGAGACTCATCCCAGTTTCAGCGTAAGAAACCCAGCTATATGTTCTTATGTACCAAGGCCTCCCTTAATCCGTGCATCTGTAGCTGTGGAGTTCCCAGCAAGTTCCTCTACTCCTTATTACTTATTAAGGTTTGCGAGATATTGGGAGTAGTACCACTAGGTTTTTCCCACCCACCCCAAGGCACCACAGCCACCACTTCTTCTGGCAACTTTCCCAAGAAACATGCATTATGCAGCTTCTAATCCCAGGAAAGCTTTTTGTAAAAGATGTTTACCACTCTGTGTTTCCACCACAAATCCATTGCTGTAGTTCAGACACTTAAAATGTTACAGCAACAGTGAGAACCTTGAAGGGCAGATGCCCAAGCCAGGCTCTGGCTGGATGACTCCATCAGCCAGAAGTGAACCCAAGGACAAAATCAGAGTATGAGTGCCAATCAAGATGATCCAAATATTCTTCCATGAATTAATTAAATCATTTCATTAAGTTTCTGCAGACCTATTCAACAAGTTCAAAGATCTAGACCATGGTATTTTATTTGCTGTGTTTTAAAGGTCACTTTAGCAACTTCATGTGTATGATGTAAAAATCTATTGTGTGTGTCAAATTACTATTAAACATCCACAATGAGGGCAATCAGGAGAGCAGAGTCCATCAATCATTCATAAGGAGGATGGTCCAGTGGCCAAGTTTGAGTCTGGAGGATGGAAAATGCTCTGGCACCTTGGATAAAGAAACCACCTTCATCTACCCAGTGTCCCTTTTCCTTATTTGTGTAATGAGAGCAACAGTGCTTCCCACGAATAATGCAATGATTGCCATGCAAGGATTCGAGTACCTATCGTATTACTGTGTCGTCTGATGACCAAATAGTTGATTCATAAAACTAGTGATGCTTTTGGAAATCACATACCGGAAGCATAATTTTCAAGAGTCCTACTTTGTAACAAAGTTCTCATCCTCACATAGCTTATTAAAGTCTGAAAGGAAGCACCCAAGTTTTTGCAACCCCTCACCTGGACAGCTGGCTGCTTATTTTCACTGTTGCTGGGAGAGGTCAGCCCTGTTGCCTGCTGCAGAAGGAACTGCCGTGCCACCTGGAGAGCCTGGAGAGAGGAAAAGGCAGAACATGATGAATGGGAGGGGAGGTTAGTCTCCTCATCTGGACTCCTCTCAGTGCACCCAGATGAAAATGTTACATAACATGTGATAGATAGCGATAGGTAGTGATAAGGATGGCAAAAAAAGAGAAACCCACAAAGCACAGAACCCTCTATGCAGCCACATTATTCTGTTAGCATTCCACCTGAATAAGGAAGAAGGAATGCATCTACAGTTCTTGAAAATCTGAAAACCAGTCAGAAACTGGAAGCTCTGGAAATTAAACTGGAGCTTTCTGCTCTGATCGAAGCCTTTTCCTTCTGTGTCCATTTTGGACTCAAACCCCATAACAACATGTGACTGTATTTTAGGAGGGCTGCAGGGTTGGGGGGCAAGTAGCTATAAAAAAATTCAATGGGGCTATGAGTAAAACAAAACCATGCCTTCAAACTATAGTTCAGCCCCAGAAGAATTAGGATCAGTTCACACAGACTACAGCTTCTTCTGCATGATGTTCCACAACTGTCCACAGAGATGTACACATATGCAGAAATATACCATATGACCCAAGCCCCCGCAAGACAAACAGTTAAAGATTTCTAGCATCTAGCCCTACAATCACTGTTACTGAAAAAAGTGCTGCCACAATCACAGAAATCATAAGGAAACTGGCCACATCCAAGGATGGCCTGGATCACACATTATGCTCCTTGTGTGAATATATCTCAGTGACAGATGGGCATACTATGTTCTGCAGATTGGCAGTATACCAACTATGGACATAAGTTTATTATCTAGCTAGAAGGAGCTACTATAGCAACAAGCTCTTACCAGAATTAAGGGGGACATTTCAGCTTATTTATTACAACATTTGAACACCACAAAGCAGTTTACAGAATAATACAAAAAATAGACATGAAACAACTCATTAAAAATCCAAAACAAACACAAGCAGATAGCTCTTTATTGGTAATTAATAGGTGATTCGTTTCCAAAAGCCCAGTGGAACAAAAGGGTTTTTACCTGTCTGCAGAAGGCAGTGAGTGATAAGGCCAAATGAGCCACACAGAGGATGTTCCATAACACTGGGACAACTACTGAAAAGGCCCTACTCCTAGCCAATGCTAAACTTGTAATCACAAATGATTATATCCTATACTGGGTGTCATGATCTGGGCTGTGCCCAGAGACCTACTAGGCCCAGGGAGCCTGGCTAGCAGTAGGTGAGGCTGGGCCTACAACTCCCGGAAGCTCCTGAGAGGTTTTGGAACCAAAATTGACCAATAGGGAAGAAGAGGACTGGGGAACAAAAGGACTGGTGCCAGAGCAGAAGCTGTTCTTCTTCCCAGAGGGCAGAGCCAGAAGGAAGGCTGCTGCAGAGGAGAAACCCTCATCCTGAGGGAAGGGTAAGTAGTCTAGTGTTACTTGGAATAGTGAGATAGGGACAGTATATATTTAGACGTTTTAGGGCATTTGATTTCTTTTCTTTTCACTCACTTATTCTGCACCTTGTTGTTTGACCTCCTATAAAATAAACCTTTTCCTTGTTGTACTCTGCCTGGTCTTCACGCCTATTATTCAGCCAAAAGGGAGGTCTGAAGGTATTGGGAGGGTGCTCTGGGCCTTCTCAAGGGATCCTAAATCCAAAGTGGTGGCAGCGTCAGGTGACACCCCACCTGAGTCATGACACTGGGCTTCATTGGCCAATCTTATTGTGTAGAGTTTCATATGGGAAGAGGTTATAAAGATATGTTTAGAACTTCATGGGCATGTCGATCTGTGTCCAGAAACACACTGGTAACCCATGGAGTTGTAATATGGTTTGTTTTGATGGTTCCCATCAAATGATGAGCAGCCACATTCTGAACTAACTGAAGTTTCTCTTTAAAGGCATCCTGACACACAGTATGCCTAAGCTTGAAGTCAACAATTCTGTGTTGTGGGAGTAGAATAGCTGGTAACCATTAAAGGGCTCCACAACAACAGCTACCTGGGATTCCAGAAGCAACGCTGGTTCATCTCCCACCAACCCACAACCTGGTCTTTCAGGGAGTACACACTCCCATCCAGAAGAGGTGCTTCCCCAGGTGGCTGATCTACTGACTCCATCCCATCATATCTATATGGACCTTAAATTTATTCACACACTTACAGCTGAAGCATTCTGAGATATCACTCATGAACCTGATCAAATAAAAAGGAGAAATAAAGCTTTATATTGTCTGCATACTAACAATAACAAAATCAATTTTCATAACTCCCAGAGGTTTCATGGGAACAGCAGTCCCCCAGCACCAACTTTTGAGAATTATCCTCCAGGCAAGACCAAGCCACTGCAATGTAGTACTTCCCTAGCCCCACTCAAGCAAGAGAGGTATACCATGGTCAGTAGTATGGAAAACTGCTGACCGTTGCAGGAGAATCAGCTACTTCATACTTCCCTTATTACCCTCTCTCAAAATTTAATTACCCTGGATAACCAAAACTGTTGTTGTTCCAAAACCAAACCTGAGCATATACTGAAATGATCAAGATAACCTATCCTTGAAGGAGAGCAGTTCAAGGAAAAGGTTATGAGTCCAGTTCATCTCGGCCTCCCCTGTTCTCGCTGCCCACATGGTTTGTACTGCTGCAGTGCTATAGTGCCTATTCTGACCAACCCTGCTTACAAGATCAACAAAGCATTAACAGGCAACAGGTCACGGTGTATGACCATCTAACCAGCTTCCTCAGGAGGCACCTGAAGTCCCAGAATAGCTGCCATCTTGGACCTGGTTAGTACATTTATTGTTAGTTGTTAATTTGGGTTATTATTGTTTTAATGTTTTAATTCTATGTATTCTATATATTTATTGACACATTGTGACCCACCCTGAGTCCACTTGCAGGGGAGGGCAAGATATAAATCAAATCAAGAAATAAAATTCCAGCAGGGTTTTGTTTTTAAGTCGGACAGATCTTTCAGGAATGTTTTGCAGGCTTATAAAAAGTCACTTGCCTAGTAACCTCTGGTTTGTAAAGGATGCTTTCACATCTCCCTTATAAATAAAAGCCATATGGTGGTGGCACTTCGCTAGTTCCACACGCGCCAAAATCAGTTCGCTCTCTGATCTGTCATTCAGAGGGTCTCCCTATCCACTGGCTGCTTTGCCTGAGTCCTGCCTCCAACATTCTAAACATTTTGCTAATCCTCTCCCCCCCATAGCCAGTCAGAACACAGAGGTTATTTGCATATGCAGCCTCATTGGCCTCTGCCTCAGAACACAGAGGTTGTTTGCATATGCGACTTGATTGGCTTTTGCCTCTAACATTCTAAACAGTTTTGCTGTTCTGAGGTAATATGTGTCCAATCTCCAGGTGAGGGCTGGAGATCACTCAAAATTACAACTGCTCTCCAGATGGCAGAGATCAGTTCCCCTGGAGAAAATGGTGGGCTCTGTATCCTTATAGGCTGCTGAGGTGGCCCCCGTATGACAGCCAATGTGACGTAGCAGTCAGGGCTTCAGAGCACGGGAGAGGCTGCAGGTGTGTGTGGGGTGGAAAGCTGAAGAGTGAGGGGGAAATAAAGGTAGGTTGATGATTGGCTGGGAAGGAGATAGGCTTGCCAACTCCAGGTGGAAATTCCTGGAGATGTGAGGGATGGAGAGGGTGAGGTTTCAGGAGGTGTGGGACCTTGGACAGGTACAAAGCCATAGACTCCACCCTCCAAACCAACTATTCCCTTCTGGGGAACCACCGTTGCCAATCTCCAGGTGAGGGCTGAAGATCACTCAAAATTACAACTGTTCTTTAGGTAGCAGAGATCAGTTCCTCTGCAGAAAATGGTGGACTCAGTGTCATTATACCCTGCTGAGGTCGCCACAACAAATTGACACTGAATGTCCAAGGCCGGGGCACCGGCCCAGAACCTCTTTTTAGAGGCCGTTGTATTTATTTCCACAACGGGCCTTTTTCCTAGTACACTAAATAATGCACTTTCAATCCACTTTCAAAGCACTTCACAACTGGATTTATTTAGCATTATTTTGCATGTGTGAAAGCGCCCACTAACTGCCTGCAGGGAACAGAGCAATGAAGCTTTTGAGGGGTCCCCCCCCCATCTTTCAGGCCACAAACAGCTATCAGAGAAACGTGTGGTCAGGCACATTTATAAGCTTTTTGGACTAATTTGTGTGGCTGATTTCACAAGTGTGACTTTTTTTAAAAATCCTGCAAACTCAAAGTTTTCTGGCAGCTAAGAGTAAAACATACATAATACATTGAGTAAACAGGTATCTGAAGAAGTGTGCATGCACATGAAAGCTTATACCCAGAATTAAACTTTTTTGGTCTTAAAGGTGCCACTGGACCCAAGCTTCATTCTATCTTTGGATAGGGTTAGACTAGGTGATGCACTGAGCCTCTTGAACCTCAAGGCGATAAATATAGAGAAATAAATACTCATCTCCCAATACTTCAAGGGCTAAAGAACACCACAAAATAAAATCAACATGATTAATACTCCTGAGCCTGACCTCAAAAGTAATAGGGGGGTGGGGATGCAGAAAGGCTGGTCATAACCATGACCTCCAAGGAGGAAAAGAAGGGCAGGAAAGAAGGGTGTGCATGAAGACTTAGAACTTAAAAAGAAAAAAAAACAGAACCATGAAAAAGCATGCTCTAGTGTGTCAGATCACAGAGGTGGAACTCTAGAGGGGGGAAATCACATCCTTGCATGGAAGCAAGGGATTTCAGTCAGGAGCCAAGAGCAGGCTGCAAGCAGAGAATAACCTCTAACACAAACAACCCTGTGGTACCAAAAGCAGCTGCTCCCAAAGCCCCGCTTCCTCATACGTTCCTTATTTTTGCTTTGAGAAGAATGTCAATTTTTTTTTGTACATTTCTGAACAACAAAGTCATTGTAGCCCTGCCTGCAAGACAGGTTTTTATTATAGCACAGAGACAGGAGGGGGGAGCACAGGGGTAGAGGTCGGCGGGTCATAGCCCAGCTTGGCGGTGCTGCAAACAGCATGTGGGTTCCACTGAGCTGTCAACACCACAGCCGTAAATCAAGGCTCTGGCTTCCAAAGGGCGGCTGTGCTCTCCCCAGTCGGCAGAGGCACTTGCAGGGTGTGTCCCAGAGAAAGAGCTGCTTGTTAATTTTCCACATTTCCAGCTATAAAGAACAAAGTTACTTTCCGTCAGGCATTTAAACCTTACATACTGTACCGTACTATCTCTGTTTGGAGGAGCAGCTGATTTTCTACACATGGATCAGATTAGCGCGTGCACACTTAGCCATACGCAGTATAATTGCATACACTGCCACATGTAAATGCAAGACAGAGATCGCATTGTTGTAGCTATGAATAAGACCTGTGCATAATTTTAAAAGCATGCACAATCTAGTGTGCTAATCTGGCTATATATGTGTGTGAGACAGAATTGCAAGCACACACACTATATATATATATGTATATATACACAAGAGTCACACATTTCTCATATGTATGAGTCTCTCTCACATATCACATCTGTGAACATAGAAAGTATAAAATCTTGGTCAGACCTTTGATTATATACTACATAATTACAAAGTTTATATTAAATACACAATGCATTTTATATATATTGGGGTAGTTTTGAAATGCCCACTATTTGTCACCATCAACATGATCTGTGTGGCACTGCATGTCAGTCAGAGATACTGTGAATGTTAGCACAGTTACCGAATAAAAGCACACTGTGTGTATGTATCTTTCAAGAGATAACAGAAATGTTGCAGGTTGCTTTAAGAAATAACAGATGTCTAAAGGAGACAAGGTGTTTTACTTGTTTCATTAAAAATGGAAAAGCAGAAAAACTTTCTTTTTAACTTTTAGGCACTATTTTTAGATTTGCTCTTCTCACATTGTAGGAGCACTTCTGAAAGCCTGCCATAGTCATATTTAGGCAAAACATTCAGAAACACTCAAACAGCCCACACAAACATCCCACACCAGGAAATCCAAAGTACAGGTGTCCATTAAAAAAAACCTCTTTCAAAATCATAATTATCACACATACAGGACAAGTACAAAATACCACATTACATTTTTAACACAGTCAGAAACTGAAAGATAACAAAGGGCAAATGTTTAAAACACAAACACTAAAAATCAGGGGATATAGGTTCCGATATGCAAAGAATAATTAACAGCCTATTTCTGTTTTGCTCTATGAATCTGGGAGACGGCTGTTTTCTTCTGGAATGAAGGTAAAGTTTCCTTGGATTTGTCTACTAGACAGGCACCAGCCAATATGACAAAAGAAAACAGTCACAATGAAATGCCATTCAAAATTCAACAGGTTTAAAGTTTCAGTTGTACCATCTGGCTTTCAAATACCTGTAGCAACAGCTCAGTCAACACTTTTATCCACTTCCAACTAGTACCGAGCAGCATGCTGCCCTTTAACAGTTTCCATTTTGCAGCAACTTTTGCCCAAGGTCTTAGTTTCGCTGAGGAAAGGTAGGCTTGCTGCAATTCAAAAAGTTTAGGCTTATATTCATGACACTGCAGTTCTGACGTGCCGTGTGACCTGGACTAAATCCATTCATTTCCACAGCCTCATTAGCTAGACTCTTAAATATAGCTGATCCCACAAAGGAAAGAAAAAAATACATGCATACTGCAGAGCTACAAAACTACTTTCAAGCCTCACTGTGAACGCAGTGTTCCCTCTAAGCTGAGTTAGTCTGAGCTAGCTCACAGTTTTTTAGCCTCCGGCTCACACATTTTTGTCTTCGCTCAGGAAGGATGGCTCCAGAGCAGACTAATGTATGCAGTAGCCAAATCGCTCGCTCACAACTTTAATGCCGGTAGCTCACAAAGTAGAATTTTTGCTCACAAGACTCCACAGCTTAGAGGGAACATTGCTGTGAAGTACTTCAGACAACTTTACAAATGAAGAAACAGTGGTATCGGAAGAAGTACTGATTTTTCCATATGAACAATATTGGGTACTAAACAGGAGTTTTATTCAACCAGACTCCCTGAAAGGAACCTTCTGAAGTCTCCAGCACTTCACAAGTCTGCTTCCTAGTCTGTCTGTGTGTTTTGTTTTGTTTTAAATGCTTCACGTTTTTTCTTTTGCCAGAGTTCAAGAGGAATCTGAGGAGAGAGAAAGGGCTATGCTACAGCACAAACTGCATACTGACTGAAAGGCCAGCTTGCCAGAGGAAACTGCGATGCCACAGCCAGCTGTACGAAGTTTCCAATAGACCCCAATTTAATTGCATTAACCACACAACAGGAGCTTTGTTCACAAGGGGACAGTAAGGACAGCCCCCTGTTTTATGGGCTTTGGGAACCCTGTAAAGTCTCCGTGAGTTTATTAAGCTGGTAGTGGCTTGTGCAAGAAGAATACGGCTCGTGACGGGTGCCGGAACATGTCAAGAGGGCACCAAGCCAGGCTGGTACGCAGGAGGCAGCATGAGGCCCGCTGCTCGATTAAGCGGATACACAGCATGGTGCATGAGAGCCAAGGGAACTGTGGACAGAATGTAAGAAGCCCACCCCATACAAGCTCTCATGGGGGAATTTAATTCACTCCCTGCTGACTCTCTCACTTTGTTGTGCTCTGAAGCACAAAATTACAAGATTTACAGGAAAAAATGACATGGCCTTACATTCTCACACTGGGGCCTCCCTGTGACAACTATGCAGCTCACCCACAGGAGCTTGTACTGCCCTCCCCCTCCCCTGCCGCTAGACAATCATGGATGGGAGAGAAATGAGGAATAAAAAGTTGGAGCATTTGCTGCTAGAAAGCAGGAGCAGCATGGGTGACTCCCGCTTCCTTTTTATTTACTTAAATAAATATTTTAGTGCTGTTTGTCCAATACACACCAAGCCAAATTTCTCGTGAGCCAGTTACAACACAGTAACAATCCGCCCCAAAGTAATACAAATAAATCAACACAAGTATACACCAAGGAAAATTCTTATGGACAACAGCCATATGACACCAGGGAAACCCATTTTCATTCCCATCCAGAAGGCAGTAACACAGAAGCTGGACTAGAGACCTTTCAGTCCAGTCAGCCAGCTGAGACATCACCAACAACCAACACCATATTAATCTACAGTTTGGAAGAGGTAAGATCTTAATTTCCTCCTCCACCATGAATTGCTTATATACAGCAAACTCATTCTTTTCTCCTGAGTACTACATGAGAAGCAGTAGTACCCTTATTAACAAGCTAAAGACTGCAATGCATTCTAATCTTCCAGAAGATTGTTGTTTTACATTGGTGTTGCATAATACATCACCAAGTAGTTGATCGGGATCCAAACCTCTTTCCCATAGCTAGGACCAAATTAATGGAGAAATCACTTCTCACTAAGCACTCTGTCACAATGTGCATTGCATTGGGGAAATGCAATCTCCACTCCACTGATAGCACCTCTTCTAGTTTTCATGATTTCTGCAATGTTGTTGTACAAGTGGTTTTAGCAGTGATGTCACATGCATCAGTGGCATCCAGCAACACACTCCTCCTATCCCCATTCTCCCTTTTTTTAAGACTTAAGAAACTACTCTACTTCGTGAGCGACTTGATAATTCTATGAGCAAGCCACCATCCTCCTTAAATTATAATTTATATAGTACAAATACCAGGTTGACTGCTATTGTGAAACTTAATATTGGGCTTAACAGGGAACAATGAAGAACAATAAGAACAAAATAGAAAGAAATTGGAAATACAAGGAAAAGAATCAACACAATGAAGATAAATAACAATTTTTTAAAAAAAATGTAAGGCAAAAGTAACCAGTTGAAAAGAAATAAAAAGCAAAAGCTGATCATTTTTTGAGTACACTAAAAAATACTAAAGTGGGCAGGAGAGTGCAAGAGGCTTACAGTAGGAATAGGGGGGAAATAAAAAAGAGTGCTACAAAATTGCAATTAGGCCAAAATAAGAGAATGAACCAAAATATGACCAATGTTAAAATAAAAGCATACATTTGATCAATGTTTGACAAATGAAAATGTCATGGCTTAAATAATGACAAGTAAGAGAAGTATACAAATCCTGACCAAGACCACTAATGAACAAAGAAAACCAGTAACATCAGAAGCAGCTGTCTTGAACTGTAAAATACTTTGAATGTAATGACAGAAATGCAGTGTATGAATTAAATAAATAAGCTAATATAAGAAACAGAAAGAGAAGAATGCAAAGAAAAAATAATTTTTAGTTCCAGAGAATGAGCATTCAGACGTAGGAGGAGAAGCATCAAGACTATGACTTGAAGATGACAAGGACAGATTGGAGATTGAAAACAAGAGCGAAAACAAGAGCAAAACCAAGAACATGCAAAGAGGATCACCACTATCTAAAGGAAGATCAAGAAGAACAGGACACTACTGCAGCTGGATAGAAGGAAAGAAAGTGAAATCATTTGTTGACAGGAAGCACAGGAGTCAAATTCCTAATGACCAAAAAGAAGATGGATAAAGGAAGTTCCAAACAATGAGGAAGGAAAATAAAGGTAAGCAAATTAGAAACAAAAGAAAGGAGGAGGGAAGATGGTTGATAGATAAGAAAGATTCAGAAGTAGAGTGTTTTTTAAATTGGAGAAACAAGTAAAATTTTAAAGGAATCTCACCAGAAACCATTAAACAATTAAAACTAAAAAGCAGGAAAAAATTTTTAAAAGTTGTTTAAGAGGAAGAATAGGATCCTGAGGTGCAGGTACCAATCTTGGATGAAGACAAGAAAACAAAAGGATAACACAAAGCAACACAGGAGTTACAAGTTTAGTCACAAGATCAGACACTAGAATTCAAACGTAGAATCAAAGAAAGCAAGTAGGATCAGGCAATGGGAAAGGTAGAATCAACCAAGAAGCAAAAATAATAATAATCCAAAACATAAAGCAAGGCCCATGTGCTGCTAGAGCACATATAGGAACATAGTACATGTGATGCCAGTTTGGTGCAGTGGTTAGGAGTGGTGAACTCTAATCAGAGAACCAGATTTGATTCCCCAGTCCTCCACATGCAGCTGCTGGGTGACCTTGGGTTCATCACAGTTCTCTCAGAGCTGTTCTCTCTCAAAAGCAGTTCTCTCAGAGTTCTCTCAGACCCACCTACCTCACAGGATATCTGTTGTGGGGAGAAGAAGGGAAGGAGATTGTAAGCCGCCCTGAGAGAATGGCAGGGCATAAACCCAATCTCTTATTATTATTTTATGTGCTAGACACATACAGAATCATACCACATTGTTTTTCTCTGTCTTTCCATTAAATCTTTTATCCAGTTCAAAGATATGATCCTACTATCTCACTGTCAAAGAAAAAAGAGTCCTAGAACATGCTATGCCATCTCAGAGCTGAAATAGCCTGAAACTCACTGCTGTAACTGTAAATATGACTGTGCTGGTGAATAAAGTTGAAGCCCTGTAAGAGGAACCATCATATCTACATTACTAAACAAAGTCCCAATGGCTAGCTGAGACAATATATTTTTAAAAAACCCAAAACATTATTGCAGTGGGAACTCAGCTTCAGTGAGCTGTTAGGGAACTGCACATTCATCCATAGACAGGTTCCCAATGTTTCACTGCCACCACCCTTTTGGCAACTTTTTGCCAACAACAAAACTGTTACCCCGCCTCCCAGGGGAAACGTTCATTTCTTACCACTCTAAAAAAGAAAAAAAACCTGTAAAATATGCATGTTCTGATTCTGTATATAATGAAACGATCCACATCCTTGTCCACTAAACACTTCTCCTGGTAACGTCTCACGTTGCTCCCAGACTCTGACACAGCTCTCTGAATAAAGAGTTGCAGAGCAGCCACTAAAATTTCTTCACTGCACATCCTCATCTGTACAAGTAGGGCTATCATTGGACCGGAACGCACTGGAATGGCATTCCAGCTGCCTTCCGAGCCCGCCCTGCCCCTCCCCCGCCAAAAGCCCTGCTCCGATCACCAGCCTGCATCCATGGTGAGGCCCGGCTGCACTCTGTTCGGTGGTGGCTGCAAGCGTGGGGGCAGGCGCTTTTCCCTGGCTGGACTGTGTGCAGTACCTGTGAGAAACGGCAGGCGAGCGAGGGCCAGCCCGCCTGCCTGCTTGCCTGGGAGCAGAGGACTAGTCTGGCGGAGAGAGCATGCACAATTGGCAACTAGGATTGTGCCGTCTTGCAAAACTACCTCACGCTCTCTTTCCCAAAGGCTGCAGCGGGGGTTTTGCAGGAAGGTGAAACAAGGCTCTCGCTTCCTTTGTACCTTGCTTCCTTTCTCCTGCTGCTTCTGCCTTCTCTGTCCCACTATTGCTAGGGGAAGTTTAGGAGCGTTTAAGCCGGGGGGGGGGAGCTGCTCCACTTTTGCTGGGTGGCGGGGTGCAATGCGTGGGTCTATTGGGAGGGAAGGGAAAGCCGTCCCAGAGGTGAGCGCTTTGGGACAGGGAAGCAGTGAAGAAGCCCCCATGGGAGCAAGTGAGAGAGTGCCCCCACGGGATAGGGCAGGCCAGCAAAGGATGGGGTGCAGGATTTGGAAGGAGGTGTCACACCCTCGCCTCCCCCTCCTCCCATGAATTAAACCCCCCAGCAGCAGTAGCAGCAGTGCCCTCCTGACGGCAGGGGGGGTGAGGTGAGGGGCGCTAGGCCAGCTGGAGCCCCGGTGGCAGAGGAAACAGCAGAGCCAGCGGCAGCAGAGAGCCACATGACCGGCGCCAGCATGCTGCCTTGCCTGCCAAGAAAAGAGCGAGGGCAACCCGGTGGTGATCGGTGGCCTGGCAACTGGGAACCCCTTGGCATGCCACCTCCTCCCCCTCTGCTCCCCCTGCTCCCCCTGCTGCTGTGGGGACATCGCGGGGGGACGCAGATGGCGGCGGTGGACAGTAGCCGGGAACAAGGTGACGATGGTGAGCAAGTGAGCACGGGCGGTTCGGCGGCAGCTAGTCTTTACGCGAGCAAGGCTGTTTCTGTTTGTCTGCAGAGCTGGCGGCACCTGCTTCCTGCCTTGCTTCGCCTCTTTCCTTCTCTCTCTTTCCTTCTCTCCTTCTCTCTTTCCTTCCCTCTTTCTTTCTTTTTAATATTAAAATTCATAAAGGCTAGGCTTCCCAAGTCCCCCCCCGGGGGGGGGCGGGGAAACCCCCGCCCCAGAGGCCCGTTCCCCAGCGCCGCCGGATCGGGCCCTGGGGGGAACTCCACCTCGACGTGCGCGTCACCTGGAGAGGGTGGGGTTTGAGGAGATCGCCACAGCAAATTGACCCTGAGTGCCCAAGGCCTTGGCACTCTCCCAGAGCCTCTTTTTAGAGCTCATTGTATTTATTTCCACAACAGGCCTTATTCCTCGTATTTACATAATTCTGAGGGAGTCCCCTGGTAAGTACATATTTCGACTTGGCAACCCTAATAAAGGCCCAAACATTGCACTATTACTAAAACAATGCAGTGTAGTTTTAAAAAATACCTGCACCAGCACAGCATGATTCAGCTAAAAGTTAAACACATGAAAGTCCTGTATTTCAATGAGAATTAAAGCATGCACTTAACCTGATTTTTAGGCACGCTTAAGCCTGTTCAAAAGGATGTCTTAACTCTGTATAAGCTTGGACTGCACATCTCTCAACTTGAAATAAATGAGAGGAAATTACTGATTTTATTTGAAGCTACTGATTGGTGCCTTTGTTTATAGCATTGTATCACCAGAAGGGCAAGTGTTGGGCTGCCATGTCTATTCTCTTGGCAGTTATGCTTGACTAATATGCGAATCAGACTGCCACTTACCATGAAAAAGAAGGATGCCATTGAGTCACCTGACTCATGGCAACCCTCATCCATGGGACATTCCAGATGAGAGCTGAACAGAGTAGAAGCTGTTTGTCATTGCCTTCTGCTGCACAGCAACCCTATTGTTCCTTGGTAAACATATGGAGCAGAGGTCCATCAGTGGTTATTAGCCACAAGGTGTAGATAGGAACTCTCAGTCTGGGGCAAGTGATGCTCTGTATTCCTGGTGCTTGGGGGGGGGGCAACAGTGGGAGGGCTTCTAGTGTCCTGGCTCCACTGCTAGACCTTCTGATGGCACCTGGTATTTTTGGCCACTGTGTGGCACAGAGTGTTGGACTGGATGGGCCACTGGCCTGATCCAACATGGCTTCTCTTATGTTCTTATGTCTAAGGCAGTGATGCTCTGTTTTCTTGTGGGGGCAACAGAGGGAGGGCTTCTGGAGTTCTGGCCCCACTGATGGACCTCCTAATGGCACCTGGGTTTTGGCCACTGTGTGACACAGAGTGTTGGACTGGAAGGGCCATTGGCCTGATCCAACATAGCTTCTCTTATGTTCTTATGTTCCAGGGCTTTCTCTGTAAATGTGTCTCTGTGTGTGGTGTGGAGGTGGCTCTCCTCTTTTGAGCTCTTAAAACACGGATGAAAATCTCTTTTCGGGTTGGAAGATAAGGAATATTCCTTGTGAGTAGCAATGATCACAGCTTAAATAGTAGGGTATTTAAAATGAGATCTGCCATACTGATCACTTGTTTGAAGTAGTCAGTCAGGAGATATATCCTCTTTTTTGCTTTTCAAAATATGGTAACCCTAGAGAGTATTTGGTGTGGGAGTGCATCAGGTACAATGTGGCTGTGTGTGCGGCGATGAACACACTTCTGGTAACATGGGGGTGTGGCCTAATATGCTAATGTGCTGCACTGTCAGGGGTGTGGCCTAATATGCTAATGAATTTCTGCTGTTGGGTGTGTCCTATAATGCTAATGAGTTCCTGCTGGGCTTTTTCTACAAAAAGAGCCCTGTTACAAGACTTACCGAGATCACCACCAACTGACAAACACAATCACATGAACAAAGGAAAGGAAATCTCCTAAATATTTAGGATCCAAGCAGTTACAGCTTTTATAATTTGAAGATTTACACGAGAATTATGCCTGCTTGACTATGGGAAGCTAGAATACTAGCATCTCTCTTATATATAATTGCCAAATGGTGGTGGCTTCTGTCCTATGGGGTGGCGAGATTGCATGCACTCCCTCAGCCATTGGCCCGTCGGCTGCCAGTCAAGACTACTGGCGTGCCATTGGCCGGGTGTGCTCCTCTCCCCTGCCCACTCCCCTTTCAGCCACTGTGCTCTGTGTCAGAAGCACTCTGTCTCCCAAAAAACACAGTTCTCTTGCTTAGCTCCTGTCTGGGACAAAGGTTTCCCTCAGTGGCTGTTCTGAGGAACTCATAGGGTTGCCAGCTCCAGGTAAGGAAGCCAGAGTTTGGGGAGGGGAGAGGGGAGGCCTCAGCTGAATAGAATGCCATAGAGGCCACCGGCCAAAGCATTCTAA
>NW_015167072.1:248337-253175 GCF_001447785.1 Gekko japonicus
CAGAGGGGAGATGGAAAGCTGAACAGTGAGGGGGAAATGAAGGTACGTTGATGCTTGGTTGGAAAGGAGATAGAGTTGCCAACTCCAGGTAGAGGCTGCAGCTGGGGGGGGAGATGGAAAGCTGAATAGTGAGGGGGAAATGAAGGTACATTGATGCTTGGCTGGGAAGGAGATAGGGTTGCAAACTCCAGGTAGAGGCTGTAGGTGGGGGGGATGGAAAGCTGAACAATGAGGGGGAAATGAAGGTGGGTTTATGCTTAGCTGGGAAGGAGATAGGGTTGCCAACTCCAGGTGGAAAATTCCTGGAGATTTGAGGGGTGGAGCCTGGAAAGGAGGAGGTTTGAGGAGCGATGGGACCTCAGACAGGTACAGTGCCATAGACAGTGCCCTCCAAACCAGCCATTCACTTATGGAGAACCACTGTTGCCAAAATCCAGCTGAGGGTTGGAGATCACTCAGAATTCCAACTAGTCTCCAGATGGCATTGTTCAGTTCCCCTGGAGAAAATGGTGGACTCTGTGTCCTTATACCCTGCTGAGTTAGTGCCCCTATGACAGCCAAGGTTATGTGGCAGTCAGGGCTTCAGAGCACAGTGGGGGCTGCTGGGGGGGAGATGGACAGCTGATCAGTGAGGGGGAAATGAAGGTAGGTTGATTCTTGGCTGGGAAGGAGATAGGGTTGCCAACTCTAGGTGGGAAATTATTGGAGATTTGAGAGATGGAGCCTGGAGAGGGTGAAGTTTGAGGAGTGGGGCCTCAGACAGGTACAATGTCATAGACTCTGACCTCCAAACCAGCCATTCTGTAATGGGGAACCACTGTTGCCAATCTCAAGGTGAGGGCTGGAGATCACTCAGAATTACAAATAGTCTCCAGATGGCCTTGATCCATTCCCCTGGAGAAAATGGTGGACTCTGTGTCCTTATACCCTGGCTGAGGTTGCCATGACAAATTGATGCTGAGTGCCCATGGCCTTGGCACTCTTCCAGAGCCTCTTTCTAGTGCTCATTGTATTTATTTCCACAATGGGCCTTATTCCTAGTATGTGATAATGGCAATCCACCACCAATAGGAGCTTCTGAGTAGTCTTCAAGGGAAAAATCCATAAAACTCTCTAGATTAATCTAGCAATTCAAAAATCTATTAATGACCATTGCAGTTCCAACTCTGAAAGTTCTCTTACATGAAATAAAATTAGGTAGCACCTATTGGTATTCATGCGGTTTAGGCTGCAAACCAGAGTAATCAGACAACCCCAGTAATCTGAGCAGTCCCCTTCACCTCCAGATTACAGAAACAGATCACAATCCTTTACCTCCCCAATCTTTTTTTCAGTTTTCAAACACTGGTTTTGTATGTCACATGTATGTTATGGCTGAATCAGCAATTGAATTGGGGACTCAAAGGGCAGCCCCTACTATCTGAATAAAAATTACCTTTTTTGTTAAAGCATGCATATTTTAAAGTATGCATGTCATCATTGTGATATACAATTAGAAAAGGAGAAACAATGAATCTCTTGTTCCTCTTCCATCACCTAATTACCCCCTTATCAAATCTAGTAGCAATAATGGTTATTGCAAAGATTAGAATGCATTCCATGGTGAGTGCAAGAAGTAGTGAAAGGAAAAAGGTAGGCATTTGTTTGAAAGATTAAGAGGAAAACCTCCTAGTAATTTTTTAAAAGTTTTTTTAAATGTCATGCTTTGCTGAGAGTTTATCTAAAACAGCATTCCATTTTAAACATTTTATATTATTAAACATAATTATTCAGCAAATAGAAATGTACCAAAAGGTGATAGTTAAGAGCAAGTTTCAGAATGATACATAAAAATGTATCTACTTCAAAGGTCTAAACACAGGATTAGGCTCCCTGAGCCCTCACCTCCCAGTTTTAATCCACACCAATCAACTGCATTTCTGGAGAAGAAATTGGAGCTTTAGAAGTATATTGGATTTGACAAAGTAAATTTCAGTTCCAACTTGTACTCTGAATTCCGAGCCACAGTAGTACAAGTATTTGGCTTGAGAGCAGTTTCTGTCTATAGTTCTTCATGTCTGATTTTCAGTTGCTACTTTATGGCTTGGCTGCAAAATCTCTAAAGCAGCTAAAACTGAACCGACTGGACTGCATACACACACATATAACAAAGAAAGTCTGCAACTAATCCCAGGTGTGTTTGGGCACTAAGAAAGTTTTGCTACTACCAGATCTCAAGAAGAAATGGAAATTGTGGTGGTAAAGAATCCTACACTCAGAAGCCTAAGGAGCATCACTTCCCTATAAATGAATCACAGAATCTGCTGTTGTCCACTTGAAAATGTTATATCAGGAATAGTTGAAAGGAGACAAAATTCCCTTAAATTTCCAGCTGACAAAAAAAATGCCAAAGTATATGCTTGTGGTCAGTCAAGATTATGTTTTTACATAATAAATGAGCAACTGTTTCCCTTCAGCGGAAGGTGACAGACCAAAATCAAACTTACCCTGTTCACATTAACTTCTAACTTCAAAGGCAGAGCTTGACTTTTTCTCTTGAGCAGAAACTGCTCTTTCCTTTCTAAGCATCAGTTCCCCAAGACTCTTCTCAAGCAATTTTAACAAAACACAAATATTCCAAGTTCCCTTGACAAGAACCTAAAGGACTCCAGAACCCAACAAGAAGCTAATAACTGTTCATTAAAAGTTTCAAAAAATTAAATTATTAACCAATTCTGCTAGACTGCACATGTGCAAAAGCTGAGTCAGGGTCACTTCAAAAACAACTAAAAGTTATCTTCAGATTGCTTTTTTCATATATCTAGGGAGTGAATTTCCAAGAGTAATTTTTTATTTTTTTAAAAATGACAATTATTTTCTTATTACATAAGAGAGTATGCTATGCTTAAACACAAATTCAAGTTAATTCTATAGAAAAATAAAGCTATACATTTCGAAAAGAACTTCCCACATGGATGGGATGGATGCAACAACTTTCAATGAGACACAACTATAAGAATATTCTAAAACACATAAAATTATATTCCGAGAAAGTCATGCATAAAGGTGTTCCAGCTTCCTCTCCTTCCTTTCACCCAAAATAGACTTTTTGAGGGCAGGGTACAAATTAACGGAAATAAATAAAATAAAAATTTCATTTTCTTCTTAAATATCTAATCAAGTATAGTATGAGATATATAAAACACAATCACGTGATTACAATGAATAACATTTTTACATGTTCACATTATTCCTCACCCCATGCATACCCTCTTAATTCACTCTGCAATATAAAATGGCTCCATTTTGAAGACTATTTTTATCTAACACTTTTTTTGGTATTTTTAAAATATATACGTGTGTGCGCGCACACACCTGGAGGTCATGGCAACCTCTGGTGACTGACCCTTACTGGGGGCCTGGAGAATATTCAGAGAGGTGCCTGAATAAAGCCTGCCCCTGGCTCCCACCTCTGGTATTTCATGGAGGTCTCCCACCCAAGTACTTGCCAGAGTCGACCCTGCTTAGCTTCCAATATCTGACGAGATCTGATGAAATCGGGCTTGCCTGGGCTATCCAGGTCAGGGCAATTTTCATCTAACATTTAAACAACATAAGTCATTCATAAAATTGTTTTAAAAAATGAAAAAATAACCAAATACTGTATGGATGAAATTTTTTTTCCAGATGGCCCATTATGATATAATTGTAATTTGGAAAGACAGCCAGGAATCACGGGGGGTGGGGGGGTGTCATTGGTGTCAGCTTCTAAAAAAAAGAGGTAAGATACTTCTGATAGTTTCCCTCTGTGCACTTAGCACAGCAGGCTGCCCAGTCAATACCAATGGGCTTTTGAGAACTAGGTGACCACTTGATTTGAAGGTCTACAGCTATTAAGCTTGAACAAGGGAAGGAAAGGATTTCTGAATTCCCTTTCCCCACAGCCAGCCCCAAGTTTTGAAAAGTAATAAATCTTCCCTTTGCATATACAAATACTACTTTGGAGTGCTGGGCAGACAGGAATATATCAAACACTCCCTTCTAATATTTATTCTTTGAGGCTTTAGGCTACATTTCAGGAGAATTTTGTAGCTTTTTCCCCCAGGAACAAAGAAGGCCAAGCAACTGCTTTAAAAAAAAAAAGAGGTAAAAATCAAAGATTTTCATAACAGAAAAGGCCAAACCTTTACAGTCAGGCTTGCAAACAACTTACAAGAAATGATAACATCACCTTAATTCTAATACTACTACTATATTAGTAGGCTCTTGAATCATATGTAAAGTTTGCGTGGAACTATTTCAGAGGGGAGTTTTATTGTTCTGGAAAGTAGGGAGAGAAAAAGGATGTAAAAAGAAGTTCCTTGTTTGAACAGAAGAGATTTCCGTAAAGCGTTGCATGAAGCACAACACATTAGTCCTCCTTACATTATACTTCCATTTAGTCACCACTCTATTAGCCTTTCACCACCCCTGTCTGAATCAAGCATCTGTTGAATTCCACCTGCTTTTCAGTATTGCTCTTTAAATGCAGTTACCCCTTCTAGCTAGCGTTTGCATTGCACTTCAGTTACTATATGTCTTCATGGGCACTTAAGAGATAGTATTTGTGACATCACCAAAGACGATTCCAGAGGAGTTGCTGTGAAAACAAAGAAGAGTCCTCTGGAACCTTAAGGATTAATTATTTAGAGTCTATATCTTTATTCTTGAGTCAGCTTTCTCAGATGGGTCCCCACTTGGTAGACTATAATTGTATACACAAGGTTATTGAAGCAAAAGTTGTAAAACAGTAGGGTTAAACAGCCTTGAAATGAAGGAAGCCCCACATGCAATTTAGGTGAGTTTTGGAGCACCCCCAT
>NW_015167072.1:253247-285123 GCF_001447785.1 Gekko japonicus
GGAGGGGAAGTGTTCCCATAGGTTTAAAAAAAATTGTTAGCTATGCATGGGACTGTAGGAGTTGGCCATACTGATTTCTAGCAGCGCACATTTAAAGTGAGCATTAAATGGAGATAGGCTGTTCAACACTGGCTTTGTAACTAGCCTGAACTATACCGTCCTCCTACCAACAGTTTTGAAGACTTTTGTGTCAAGGCTGTAGATACCAAATTATGTTGACTATCAAGCAAATGAAAGAAAAGCAGGAAGGTCTCTGATGGGTTAATCTCTTCTCCAGATGTTCTCAGCAGTGGCTCCTAGGGAAGTCAAGAGCAGTCAATGGGTTGTACGACTGTCTTCGGTGCAAACCCCGTTATCCTGATTTTCAGAGGATTCTTCCTTTCACTCCCCAATTCTGTTGTACTGAGTCGAGCAGAAGATGATTTCACATCACATCGCCTTGATCTCTGCAGCTTCTGCTATGCCACTTCTTTCTAAAGATTAAAGACGATCTGCACTTGGGAAAGTGGGGTTCTGCAGAGGAGGACATAGCCCCCAAGTTAAAAACTCATTAATGTGCAAAGCCTGAAGTCTTTTGAATCTCGTTACAGGATGTTAGCACACTGGAGGTCTCTTGATGTTCCCACAGCAACCGCTGTGGGAGTTCCCAGACGCTAGGCAACCCTCCCATGACCCTAGCTGACCTTTCCCCTCCTGTGACCCTTGCCACAATGTAAGTGCATGCTATTGAATCCCAGGACGTTTTTTAGCTGGGCCCCACCACTGAAACGTAAGGATTTTCCTTTAACACCATCAGATTTGTGAGAGAAAGCTGGGAAATGATTCCTCCATTCTTTTCATTCTCTTCACAGAAAGAGTATGCGGAAGCCTTGCTGGAAGTTGTTTCTAATACTCTACTTTTTGGAGAGAGGTGGGAGTTGTTCTCCCCACTTCCCCAGGGCACGTTCAGAGCAACAGGATCACAATACAGAAACTTCATGTTTACTGTAGCTAAAGCAGCCTTCAGACTACAGATATATACAGACTCTTCTGGGCCAAGACACCAAGCAGGAATATAAATAGACACTCCGAGATTATTTTCTAAACACATTTCAGGATGAACATGGCACTCCAGAACATGTTGTCAGAGCCACATTTCCAGACCTAAGCTGCCTAGAATCAAGGGCTCTTAACCCCTAGACCTCCAAAACTATAGAAGTCACAAACCATGAAAGCTATTCTACCGAGTCACACATGAGTGGTCAAGGTTCACAAAATGGATCCTGAGTTCCAGAATTAGTTTTGCCTTATCCACCATAATCTGTATCACAGCCAGAGAACACATGCCTGCACTCGTTTGCCCAGGCAAAGGACACAGATCTATTGACATAACTTTGACAACATGAGAAATATTTTCTAGAGTGGCAACCTATTCCAAGAGTAATCCATGATAAAGATTTTTACCCACAATTAGAAAGAATTAATGGCAACAGCCAGCATATTAATAAGTCTAACTCCTGGATAAATTAAGTCTGACAATTTTCAGGAATAAAATTGGCCACCAGGGAGCTGGGCACTCTTAATCCAGTCAATTCAGTCTGCATTGAGATCTGGGAGCAGACTACTTCAGCTTCCCCTTCTATAAGCCATTCTCTAAGGACCAGTTTAGGTATACTCACCTGTGCAAGCCACTGACTAGCTCTTATTTAAGGAAGAGCTTTATGTAACACTCTCCTTTTTGCACACATACAACTGCGTATTATGTAGCTACATACAATGTACCACCATGGTTACAGGTTCAGGCCCTTGATCACATTCCCTGCATGCAGTTGTGCAGTAATTACTATTGCTTCCACATGTAGCACAAGCACAGATATGAGGTGTTTAAAAGTGCAACAGGGGGGGGGATTACAAAATTGTCCTTATTTTATTTACACACACACGCAATCACTGTGAAATGTGCCTATGTCAAACTATTGTTTCAGAATGCTAGTAGAACTAGAAGTGAATAGTGTAACACTGTTTATTATTTGTATCAACATTTGCTAGAAACCGAACCACAGCCACTACTCCCTTGCCACAAGCTCACCACCCAATCATAGACCAGGTACGTTAGGTAAGAAAGGGGAGGATAGTTTTAAAAAATGAAAAATCTAACATGGTTGTTTTCTTTTCTTGATAGCAACTTTTTTTTTTGAGTCTGAATTATATCAAACTGACAATGACAAGATGGACATTTGCTGCTGAGAGGGAAGTTCCTTGGGGAAAGAGATGGGGATCCAGAGCAGCTGCAATACAATTTCAGATTTTGGAGATCATGGAAAACATGATTGAGCAAATGGTATTTTCATTCTTTCAATGCCATTTCCCTCTGCGTAGCACAGTAAGGTTCTGGGAGGACTGGCATGATCTACAGAAAAGCAGTAGTTGGGAACTTGTGTGTGTGCTCATTCGTGTTTCAGTCTTGAGCTCCCAGATTCTTCCTTAAACACATAACAAGGGAACTGGTCAGTCAAAGGTCTTACCTGGTAGTTTGTTATCTAATTATTTTGCTGGAACCTCTCCTTTACCTTTGGTAAGTGGAGATCCTTTCACAACCTGTAAAGGAAGCGGACCCCAAAACAGCTGAGCTTCAAGCCACCTTAAGCTCCATAGAAATGCGGCTAATAAATATTTTAAATAAAGTCAGCTGCATGGAACTCTCCACTGGTCCATTGTAAATTTCTTCCTTCAAGCCATCCCGAATTCAAGTTCAGCAGTTCCCCTCTTCCATTTCCAGCACCCCCTCCCTTCTTCTAGCTTCAGGTCCAAATGCTGCCTGCAGGTCACACAGACTCCTTGTTCCTTTCATCTCTATTTAAACAAGCTCTTCAGCTCTGCCCGTTGCATGGAAACAGACACTCCGTCTTGTTCAAAAGTGACGTGCGCTCTCTTGCCAGTGCTGTTTGTTTCAGTCTAAACTCCTGTCAGATGCCTGACTTCTGACTCTCTATGTTTATCTCTCTCTCCTTCTGTCACCTCATTACTCCACAGCCCAGCTCACGTTTCCAGGCCTTGTTTACCATAAGCTCAGGAGCTGGGCACACTGTCTACCCATGAAAAAAGTGGAGAGAACATGTTATACCTGAACAACAGCTGGAAAGACCACAACAAAACCTTGCACTGTGATCTTAAAAAATGCATCCCAAAAGTTGTGCCTTGAGTAAGACTTGAAGAGTGCCTTGAATAGACTTCTCCTTCAGCAAGGCAATATACTAGCCATGGTAATTAAAGGAAACCTCCATGTTTTGAGGCAGAAAAGCTTGGAATACCAGTGCTAACAGGCAGCATCAGGGGAAGGCCTTGACCTCTATGCCCAGTTGCTTTGATCTCTAGGACAACTTGTTGGCTGCTGTGTGAGACAGTATGCTGGACTACATAGACAACTGCTCTGATCCAGTAGGGCTCTTCTTACATCCCTATACTCACTAAGGCATAATGTTTGTCAAATATGATCATATCTAGAATATTCTACAGTCCAGAAAACAGTAAATGTATCTACCATATCAGAAGCTGTGGTTTTTCACAACGTAGCATCCTGCAATATATAATCATCTACTTTTGGTAAACTCTGGTAACTCCATTGGGAGGAGCTGGATATGAATTTAAGATACTGATTGTCACGCTTACAAATGACTTTTGACACAAGCACGTGGCCAAAGTTGCCTAACAAAAGATTGCCTTGAATCCTGAAACCAAAGTTCAGCATTTATCTTTCTCTATTTGGTGTCATTAGTTATTCCCTTTCTAGGGAAACCATTTATAGTCAGTCTTCTCTACAGTTCCGCCGCAACCCAGCCCTTAATTCTTCTTGTGGCAGGAGGTGTCTCTGACTGAGCACATAATATGTAAATGAATACTTCCCTTTTAGTCTTTCCTTTACAGCCCACTTGTTATCTTTCTAACTGTCCCTCTGTTGGTGCTGCCTTCAAAAATAACAGGCAGCAAAAGAAGGTGCATTTGGGGTCTGAAGCATAAGGATGAGACAGGAATTGTCAGACAGGAACAGACCAATGGTTCAGTATCCTCTTTAAGCAGGGACAGACATGAGAGTCTACTGAAGAAGGTGTAAATCCTTCATGAAGTACCTAATTGTGCAAAACTCTATATATGGGGACATTTATTACTGACCCCAGCTGCTGTTCACCTTGTCCTCTGAAGCATGAAGATTGATGGCACCAGTGGTTATCATCTGAGCTACTGTCACTGCAGATGCCATCTGCGTTCAGAAGTTTCCTTTGCCTTTAAGCACTGTCTTGCATCAGTGAGTTCCACAGGTTAATTATATGCATTATGTGGTGCAGGCACTCAAGTGAGGGCAGCAAACATTATTTGGGATAATAATCATAGCCAAATCACCTTCCTTTATAGATAAATTACATGACTGGAGGAACAGTTATGGAAGATACATTTCTAGCTTGCTCCTAGCTTTTTAGTTTCTAAGAAAAGGACACAAGAACCTTTACTTCCCTTTCTGCAGCTACATACCGGTCTACAAAGACGTGCTGCTGGGGGAGGACAGAGTGTTGCTTTCAATTGCCATAGTCCCGTACTGATGTTTTGGGCAATCCTGTAGGGCAGAGGAACTCTGTCTGTGGCTTGCAAAGATTCACTTTCACAATTAACATCAACCAGAAGAGGCACATTTGCTTCCATCCCCGGCATGAGGCCTGCACCTCAGGGAAGGTTGCAGCTTACCTGTTCCATTGAGTGAGCACCACTGCTCTAGGGGGTACTTGAAATAGTTTACATTGATCTGTCTTAGGTGCATGTGATCTGTCTTAGGTGCATATGTGTGCACTTACACAACAGTATATGAGTGTTGCAATTGAGAGCAACCTCTCATATACATCCCTTCTACTAGAGATAAGACAGTACCTCTGTGAAGTTAATGGACAATTAGCATAGAAAGAAAGACAGCAACCATATTTTCAAAATACATAGAGATATGTGGTGGAGACATTAGCAGATTTCACACTTAGTTTGTGAGGGTGGCCTCAGCCTAGCAATTAGGACAAAAGACTCAAGTTGGTACTTTTGTTTTCCATTTGGGACAGTTGGTCTCAAATAATGTTTGCCCTCATTTAAGGGATTCTGGATCGATCCCTACAGAGTCACACATATGAATAACATTTGAGTGTTTTTTCACAAGGATCCATGAATAGGATACTTGACTCCTGCAAGCCCCTATTTAAGAGCATTGCAGACATATCCACACCGGTGACCAATCCAGATATAAACATTTTTCACACGTTCAAGAAAATGGCTTCACAGATCAAGACAAAAAACTGACACCTTGTGCTGGTCAATGTAATAAAAATGAGAGTATAGCATTTACCTATTCTTAGTAGCCTATGGAGAGTCTCCAGTAGAATCACACAGACTATCACATCAGGCCAACCCATGCTGTAAACACCTTGAAAGTGCTGCATCCTCCACACAAAGCCACTTCCATGTGGAAGTATTTCTCTCTCCATATGAGATGGTGAGAAAAAAGTAATGTGAGAATTAGTCCTAAACAATCCCATGTATGAGAAAAATCAAGGACCTAGCCAACTATTATTATTAAGTCTTGTGCAGTTGCTCAACATGACACCACATGATCCAACCTCCAATATGTGTACCTGGCTACAAGTGAACACAAGAGCTGACCAGCCCTTCACCCACATTGTTGTTAAAGGAACTGCAGTGGCCAGCCCCAAGACACCATGAAGACAGCCTCACTACAGCCACACACAGGCACCTCTGAAGAAGGAAGAAGAAGAAGAGAAGAGATTGGATTTATACCCCGTCCTTCACTACCCAAAGGTGTCTCAGAGCAGCTTACAAACTCCTTTCCCTTCCCCTCCCCACAACAGACCCCCTGTGAGGTGGGTGGGGCTGAGAGAGCTCTGACACAAAACTGCTCTTTTTCAAGGACAGCGGTGCCAGAGCTTGTGACTGACCCAAGGTCACATCAGCAGGTGCAAGTGGAGGAGTGGGGAATCAAACCCGTTTCTCCCAGATTAGAGTCTGTGCACTTAACCACTACACCAAACTGGCTCTCGAACCGTGAAGGAAGAACTGTGTCCTCTTTCATTCAACAGGGGTGACTCCAAGAAGCATGACATGCATGATCACCCTTCAGATCAGGGGAACAGTGGCTTAACTGCATGAGAAACGGCTGTTATTCAGGTAATGGATTTACAGTGCTCGCTACTAAAGTATCTGACACAGCAATTTTTTACAGCTTTCACACTGGAATTTATGGCTTAGGGAGGCGATGTCTCTATGAGGTTGGGCTCATTTCCTTATTTAGTACCTTAGGAGGAAAATTTATGTTTTCTCTAAAATTTTGTTTTGAAAGGTAACTTGTAATTGCATGCACAGCTACACATATGATCTAAGCACATACACGCACCATACAGAAATCATATGCAAATTATGTCATGAGAAATACACATGCACAAAAGAAATCCCTACAGTGCATACACTTCAACTTTCTCTTATGTACATACACACACAATGTGTAATAAGATGCATCTGTTCACAAAAAAACAGCATTAAAAAGGCACACAGGATAAAGCCCAAACAGAGAGATGTATTATGTCAAAACATATGGTATATGTGAGTGTGTTTATGTCTCATGCACTGTACATAAAAGTTCATTTATATTTATTTATAAATTGGATTTATGAATCACCCAATCCCTGGAGAGTCTCTACTAGAACTCTGCCCCGTATCTTTGGGAATATCAAAAGGGAGTAGTAATTCAGAGCATCTGAATCCTGATTTGGAGGCAGGACTTATTAATAAATGTACAGAATGTCACCCTAACATAGCATTTATGTGCATCAAAATCAAAAGACAGCATTGTGCTACATGTACACAAAACAATTTAAAACTTAGTGTAGGCAGGCAGAACAACAGCAGCACAGATACAGAGGCATAGTAATTGCTACAGTTAAGTCTTCAAAGCAGGCAATACTTTAAGTTATGCAAAGCATAGTAAACAATTTAACTTTGCATTATTTGGGCCTTAGGGATGACCCAAAAGCCTGCTCATAGTATACTGCCTAAAAGACTGGGTTTTAGCCTGACCCAACTTCAAGCCAACTGGGAATATGCAGACTGTATAAAATGATTATAAAAAGCAGAATGGTCCACTCTTAGAAGATCAAATCTCAATGGAGTTTGCCAAGGGGAATTTGTGGGAATTGTTTTAGTTACAAGTGGGTGTATGTCAGACATGAGCTATTTGCCTACACCAGGAATGTCAAAACACTGCCACTCACTCTTCGTCTGCTGATGCTTGGGAGTATGCTAGGTTGCCTTTACAGGGGTGCCACTTTACAAGTGAAAGTAGGGAGAGTTTAAATGAAGCTTGCATTTCTTCAGTGGAAAGGTGATGGGCCAGTTACTTCACATATCCTGCTGCAACATGGAGGGAATACAGAAAAAAATGCAGGGTGGAGTCTTTAAACTAGTATTGGGCATAAACAAGAGCAAAAGCTCACTTCGAAGTACGCTAGAGTCTTCCCAGGGGGTCTTAAGGACACTGTGGTTATACCGCTTTTAAAGAAACCATCACTGGATCCATATGATCCAGCCAATTACCACCCAGTATTGAACTTACTGTTCCTGGGTAAGGTGATTGAGAGAGTAATAGCTGAGCAGCTCCAGAGTTTCCTGGATGACAGATCAGCACTTGACCCATTTCAGTCTGGCTTCTACCCAGGACACAGGACAGAGACGGTGTTGGTCGCCCTAACAGATGATCTCCTTAGGCAGCTGAGTCGGGGCAGGTCAGCGCTGCTGCTGTTACTCGGTCTTACAGCAGTGGTCGACACAGTCAATTATGAACTTTTGACCCACCGCCTCACCAACGTGGGGATTCGTGGGGTAGCCTTGCAATGGCTTTCCTCATTTCTCCATGGTCAGGGACAGAGGGTTGCGCTGGGGAGAGATGTCCTCTAGGTTCCCACTGTTATCTGGAGTTCCTCAGGGGGCAGTCCTCTCCATGATGTTGTTTAACATCTATATGTGTCCCCTTGCTCAGCTGACTTGGAGTTTCAGGCTTCTGTGCCATCAATATGTGGATGACACCCAGCCGTATCCGCTCTTGGACGGCCACCTGGACACCACCCCACAACATCTGGTGAAGGATCTGGAAGCTGTGGCGGGATGGTTGAGGAAGAGTGGGCTGAGACTGAACCCGGGAAAGACAGGTTCTGTGACTGGTGGGAGGGCTTCGGGATTGGAGTTTCAGCTTCCGGTCCTTGACAGGGTGCCATTAACACCAGTGCACTCTGTCAGAAGCTTGTTTGTGACCTTAGATGCTTCCCTATCTATGAAGAAACAGGTCACTAATACTGCCAGACTGGCATTTTACCATCTATGCCAGGCATGGCTGCTGGCCCCTTTCCTGTCGCGCCCTGACCTGGCCACAGTAATCCATGCAACGGTCACCTCCAGAGTGGATTACTGTAACTTGCTTTACACTGGCCTGCCCTTCAAACTGACCCGGAAGCTCCAATTGGTCCAGAATGTGGCAGCACAAGTCCTGGCGGGAATACCATGGACAGCACATATACAACTTGCGCTGCACCAACTACACCTCCTACCAGTGGAATGCCAAATCAGGTTCAAGGTGTTAGTGCTGACTTTTAAGGCCTTGAGCAGTCAGGGCCCCACATACCTTCAGGACCACCTCCTCCAATATGTCCCCTGAAAAATGCTGAGATCAGTTGATAACAACTTGCTGCTGATCCCTGGCCCTACGGAGGTCTGGCTGTCCTCAACTAGGGCCAGGGCCTTCTCAGTCCTGGCCCCGACCTAGTGGAACTCTCTGCCGAACATCAGGGCCCTGCAGGACCTTGTACAATTACGCAGGGCCTGTAAGGCAAAGACGTTTCACCAGGCTTTCAGATGAGGGCAGCAATGGTTAAGACTGGCACCCTTGTCTCTCTCCTTATGGTCCCCACGTCCCCTTTCCTTCCTGCTGTGCAGACAGCACTGCAGCCAGCAAAACCAGATGATATTGCAATCTGGATTGTTATTAGTGCTTTGTGGTAATTTTATTTTATGTTGACTGTATTTTATCTGTTTTTAAAGCTACTCACCCAGAGCCCGCTTGTGGGGTTGGGCGATCCATAAATCTAATAATAAATAAAATAAATATTGAATTAAGGGCCAGACAACAAATCTACATAATTGAAAACGTCACCTCTAGCAGCACAGAACTTTCATGAGAAAGTATTAAAACATGATAAAAGAATAGATTCCGGTGGGTAGTCATATTGGTCTGAAGCAACAGAACAAAGTTTGAGCCACTGGACTCAAACGTTGTTATGATAAAATAAAGTCTTTGAAAGCAAGGCACCAAATGTGGCTGAAGAACCAACAGAAGCAAAACTGTCCCCCTCACAAACACATGCTTCTCTATAACCCCATCAGAAAATGGTGTGAAACTTAGCCAAAGTGAAAAAACGGAGACCTATTTTAAAGCAACCTGTTTCTAAAGCAGGCCTAAGAGAAGCATTCAAACGCTGGGTGAGCAAGAGAGCAAAGAACAAGGAATCCCCCACTACCTGCTGCTGCTGAAAATGCAGGAGTTCCACTGGGCTCATCTCTCCATTGGTTTCTCCACTGGCTCCACCCTCTCTTCCACAGCCACCGCCACCACCTCCTCCATCAGTTGGGTTGTTTAGACTGCTGACCCCGTTCTGACTGGAAGGAGTAGAACGTATTGACTCAGAGGCAGATTCAACCATCATGACTTGCTAGCAGCACCTGTGAAAGAAAAGTAACATCTCTGAGCAAAGATCTGAGCTGATAATATTATCTAAGCTACACCAAGGGTGCATTCAGACAGGCCATTACGGCCAGCCTCAGAAACAGATTTTATCTGCGCGATCACACGGTCAACATTTGCCTCCCGTTTCCAGCCGTTGCTTTCCAGCTCAAAACTGCTTTAACCCAGAGTATTTTCATATCAGGTCCCCAGTGGTGTTTTCCTGATTCTCCAGTTCCAGCCACATTTCCCCCCTGTGTGATCGCTCCTCCGGTGTCGAGCGACTTCTGATTTAAACCCCCTCCCCACTTGAAAGCTGGCCAAGGCTTCCGCTTTTTGTCCGCCATTTTTAAAAAAGTGTTGGCGGTGTGTGCATAGGCGGAGGTCTGCCACAGGGTTATTGAAAACAATGTTTAAATGGTGCCTAGTTTTAGCTTTTAGACGAGTTCGGGATCTCAGGGAGGTCATCTTCGGCAGTAAACGTTTAAAGGGAAGTGTTACAGCAGTCAGGTTGAAGAGGAAATCGCTGTTCTACAGATGACTGCCTGTGCGCATGCCCAAACTGAGAGAGAGAGAGAGAGAAACAACACCCACGCGTGTGGACGGCGGGGAGCAATGTGGTTGCGCAGCGATCCGGAGCAAGGAGTTGAGTGTGATCGCAATTCTCCAGGTTAAAAAAACACATGCATGGAGCAGTTTAACCCACTCCCATACACCGTCTGATCGCACCCTAAGTGTCTTCCCCTGCTGAATACTGACCATACTATGGTAAATTAAACAGACAAGCATCCCTTTTTGTAGGGTCTTCACTCTCACCAAAAACTCCACAAATGTATGCATGCTCTTAAGATATCAAAAAGCAGGAATAAAAAAGAAATTTACCACTGCACAGATAAATCTACATAATTATTTACATAACTTTATCTTCAGTAGCCAACATTATCTTACTTTTTTAACAGGGAAGTCATATAAAAATTTGGTTATCAACTGCTAGGAGCAGCTTTCACAACAAACTAACCTAAGACCGGATCCCTGATATCAACTTGAGCCAGAGAAGCCCCAGGAGAACCCCTAGAAGAAAGGACATCTAACTTTGTCAACTGTGAAATGTTTTTGTTGAGCAACTCCTTTATTTATTTATTTATTATATTTATCCCCCGCCCAACCCGCAAGCAGGCTCAGGGCGGCTAACAAAACCGTATAATGTACCTGGTTGACATACATAAAACTTAAAAACTCTATAAAATCTCATAACAATTACTTTAAAACATAAGTTACAGTTAACAATAACTTTCCAAAAGTTTTGAGGGAAGAGGATTAAAGGGTGACTGGATTGTGGATGCCTTCCAAGGGGATGGTAGACAAAGTCTGCCAGAGCACAATTCTGATATAGCATCACCCCTACCTACAGTCATCAATATACAGTTTCAAAAAAGAATTATGTTGCAGCAATTAAGCAGTCCTAGGATTTCCTATGGTAGACAGTTGGTGTTATTTGTTCAGTCGCAGTACTGATGAGTTACTTACCAACCCATGCAAAAGTGTCTCTTCAAAGAAAGAAATTAAGAAACTAAATCCCCCAACCACAAAAAATATTGCTTCTAAGCTTAGAAGTGGTGTCCAGAATAGAACTACAGCTTTCTAAGCCCACTAACTTCAGTGGACTCAGAGGAGCATAACTCTACTTACGATAGAACTGTAATTTCTTCCTATAATATACTGTTATATAGGAACATCTACAACTTGCAAACATCCTATTCTAGATTCAGACAGCAAGAAGTATTTTTTAAACATATTTGTCAACATGCAAGTGATTGGTCAAGTCCAGGTATGGTAGACTATACTATGGTAGAATATGCTTATCATCCTGCATCCATTTTTATTGCTAAGGAATTAAACTCTCCCAACCTCATCTTCAGCATGAAATGCTTCACTGTTTGTATTGCTACCTCAGCAAGAAGCAAATTGCTGCTTTTGACTCTCTGCTTTGTCACAAGGCTAAGAAAAATTAGCAGTGGTTCCATTGTCTTTTGCGTGAAGTAAAGGAGATGGCTATATGGGAACCCGCAGCAACATCATAGCACTGAAGTGGCTGACTGCAAATTGGGCGGAAAGACCATCCTTTAGTAAACAGGTGGTAAAGTGTCAGAGTCAAAGCTCCTACCAATATGCAGCAGTTTCATTCTGCAAAGTTATTGGCAAACTACAACTAGATTTATTTTGAAAATAGAGTCCTAAAGTTCCCAAACAAAGCCAGGAAGGTTAAAAAAAAAACATTAGAGATTTTAAACTCAAATACCTGAAGTCTGCTCTGCACAAGACATTTTTACTGTACATGGCTGATGAGGTGGAGGCATAAGTAAGACTAATCACCATCCTAACAATGATCTTTCTACTTTCTGTGCAATAGAAGCTAACACCATAGGAGTAGCAATAGTAAGGTAAACCTGATTCACTTATAGGCTGAAGTGGCATAATCTGTTCTACTGCTTCATTTCTACCACACAGTCCTGCTAGGCCTCAAACCCTCCACATGCAAGAGAAACAGTCTCTGGGAACATGGACAGGGCAAAAGCAGCAGCATGGCTCCCAGTGACGGCCCCAGTTTTTTTCGCCCACTAGGCAAGGATACATTCTTGCGGGGGGGGGGCATGCGGGGTGGGACAGGGGCGGGCACCGCAGCTGCACCGGGCGGGCTGAGGGGGCAAGCTGCAAATGCATGTGAGGGGTGAGATCGCTCGAGGGGAGGGGGAGGGGGCCTGCGCCAGGCTGCAAAGGGAGCTCCAAAGAGACCGTGGGGGCGGCAGCGGGCGAGCGGCACTTCCCCATCTTCCCGGGCTGTTCCCCGCGCCTGTCCCCCTCGCCTCCTTCTCTTTCTGTCTGGGGGGCTGCAAAGAGGGGAGTCTCTTGCCGGGGACGGAGCAAGAAGCTGGCAAGGGAGGCTTCCTGTGTGGGGCGAGGAGGGGACAAGGCCGGCCAGAATGGCGCCCTCGTTGGGTCTAAAAATTAACAATAACAGGCCAGCTCTTCACTTCCTTTCCTCTCATTTCCAGCCAAGCCTACTCAAGGTCCTCTCTTTTGTTTAGAAGTGGAGCAGTTGATGGGCCATAAAACAAAGCAGGAAGGAAGGAAAATTATGCATGGCTCCCTTCCCCAACACTTCTACTCTTCTTCCTACCCAGTGTGGATTCTGGTGTCCTCAAGGGGTTCATTGAGACACCCTCACTGAAATGGGGGATATGGAGAATTAATTCAGCCTAATCTATTCTGGAAATAACATTAGTAAAACCAGTGTAGCACATTTTAAAAGTCCTACAGAAACACAAAATGTTTATATTATCATTAGTAGACCCTCTTCTATTGAGGCATCTATTTTGCATACAGGGAGAAAGAGTTGTAAAAGAAAGTAATATTGGAAAAAGAGGACTGGATGGGGTCTCCTTGTACAGCAGTGAATATGCTTCCAAGGAATTTATAAATATACAATAATCGCGTCCTCCCTAAAGGACTGATTAAGAACAGTTTCTCACACATGCCAAGATATACAAACAGGAGGCAGAAGAGGAACAGAAAGGAATCCTCCCCTTTTTTACTTTTGTTTCTCTCAAACATTCAACACCATACCTTATGAATAACCTTATTTGGATTAAGTCAGCTGCTGTTTTTATCAGAAGCATGACCAATGAGAGAAACCTGACAACAGGAATTATCTGTTGAGATCATCAATGGACAGCCACAACAATTCGTATGCACTTTGAAGGCCTACAAAGCTCTTAGTATTTAAAAAAAATTAAACGCTTTTTAAATAGATCTTGGTTCCTTTTTAAAATGTCTGTCTCATGGAACCATTAGAACTCACTACAATCATGTTCTTATGCTTCCTTCTGCAACCACAGAAGCTAGTAGTTTATTTTACACAAAGTGGAAACAGATCTCAATATATTTTCCCATGACTTTAGAAAGACTGCAAAAAATTATGCAAATATAAATGAGCAAACACCATCTTAAAAACTGACAACATCAGTTCTTTTAAGATCAATGGGCAAAGTTTTGAATCTATATGGTTCTGCCATTTCACCTTAATAATCCTATCTACAATAAATCTAACAGTAAAACAAAGTGCTAACACACAACAGACACACTAGGGTGTCTCTCGTTTTAATTTTGTCTCTCAACAAAGGAAACAATAGTGGTTATGCCTGCTCATAGGCAGCTTCTTCCCAGAGCAGAAAAGCTGGAACACAAAACCATTAAGGACTGATCAGACAGGCGGTCAGCAAGTTTGAAAGTGGAAGGGGGGAGGGGGGAATACGGAGAGAGGGAGGGAGGGATGTTTCTTTTTCTTTCTTTCTTTTTTCTACCTTTTCTTTCCTGTGTGTGGATTTCCCCCCTTCTTTTTTGGCATGATAGACCGACAAACTGAGAACAACATAATTGCTGAAATGTGGCGTGTAATAATAGCTATTCAGAAGCTGATCATTCATATTAAACAGGGTGAAGCAAGCTTCTCATTTGCATGTTTGAGATTATATGCATTTCAAAAGTCATTTCCGCAGGGTGTATGAATGACATTAATTCCCATGTGGAGTTGTCGACTCCCTCCTGTAGTCCCTCACACTATCAAACACACACGCACGCACACTTGCACACACATGCTGAATGACATACTTGTAGTTGCAGGAGAATTCAAGGGCACAGACAGTATTTTGTTTTGTTTTATATGTGTGTGGGTATACACATGCATGTGTATGTATGTTTCAGGCTACTAACACATAGCATGGTTTTCGAAAAACACCACTTGGAGAAAACGTTTGAGGACATAGGGCTATAGGAGCTACAAAGTTACTAGAAGAGGCGGCAAATGTTTTGCGCAAACAAAATAGTACTATCATTCATCTTTTGCAGTTGTATGCTAACTGTACAATGCTGTATGACAGAGCTTTCCAAACATGCATTCTTCTATTTTGTACAGCTCTTACACCATGAAAAGGTGTAATGGTATAAGGCCAATTGTCAGAAAGAGAAACTGCCTCTCAAAATCTCAGATCACACAGTCATTTTTCTTGACCTACCAAAACTCACTGTGAGAACATCACATCCAGTACTAACTCACCACTTTCAGTGCCCAAGTTCTTCCCCCTCCTTATTTTCTTTCAATTTATCAACTTCCTTCCTCTGTCTAACATCAGGAATATTTCCACTATAAATGTCTAGAAGCCTCTAGTCTAGAAGCCTCTAATGTGTTGCTTGGGATAATAGATTAATGCTGTTAACTTCAAAAGGAAAGCAGGAGAGACATCTCGCACGCATTCTCTTACCAATGCAAACTTTACTTGTTAAAAGCATGGGAAATGCAAAGCCCATTTTTTAGATCATGTATTAGCATCCTTACTTATGAAATCATTCATTGTTTCTTGGGGACCTGTTTGTTGTACTTATGCTTGTTACTGTAACCCAATAAAATATTTTGGTTAAAAAAAAATGTATTAGCATCCTCAGACATGGCGTTGCCAAGCTCCATACAGGGCCTGGAGATCTCCTGGGTTTACAACTGATCTCCAGACTGTAGCAATCAGTTCACCTGGAATAAATGGCTGCTTTGGAGGGTGGACTCTTATGGCAATATAGCCCACTGAAATCCCTCCCCTCCCCCAAATCCGACTCTTCCAAAACTCCAGCCCCAAATCTCCAGTGATTTCCTAACAGAGATTTGGCAACCCAAACTACAGCTGTCCAGACCACACAGATCAGACCTCCTGGAGAAAATGGTTGCTTTGGAGGATGGACTCTATAGCATTACACCCCAGTGAAGCCCTTCCCCAAACCCTGCCCTCCTCAAATCTCCTGTTCTGACATATTTAATGGATCTTCTATCTCCCATTCCATTCCAACTTGTATTTAGGCAACTCAGAACTGCTACTCCTACACACTAGAAAAAAAGAAATCATGCAACTTGCTCCCAAAATCATGAGATTCCATTTCAGATGAAGATGAAGATGGAGGTGGGTGTGAGAGAGGAGATTTTTCCCAGTTTTGCAATTTTTTAATTCTTTTTTTATTCTTCAGACCATTCACTGTAGTTATCCTTTCTAGCTTTTCTTCACAGACCAAAGAATTAGTTGACTGTATGCACATAGCTTAGCATATAGGGTCTAGGGGCTGCCTCACATATTAAGTTTATAGAAAAGAGCAAGAGTCCAGTAGCATAATACTAACAAAATATGTGGGAGTCACTGCTCACTTCTCATCTTGATTAAGTTTATAGGGACCCATAAAAATGTTTTGCATACATTTGTAAGAATTCAACATGGATGCACAAAAATGTATAGATGAATTATACAAGCTGAAGTATCAGGGATTGGATGTAGTTCCCTGTTATGCATTCGCCATGACAAAAATGTGCTTACTACCATGTAACACATGATGCAGCCTTAAAACAGACATATCTTCCTTGTGATTGAGCCCTGATACACTAGGAGCCGAACCACAGTTAACCACTATGGATCTGTCCCATGACAACCAAAATTTCAGTATATATGTCCTTATGGGGCATAGTCTTACAAGGGTCCAGACCTTCCAGCTCACACCAAGCACTATGTAGGAGGAAGATATTTCTGTCAGGAGAAAGTGTTTCAAAGCTACATAGACTCATGCACTACATAATAACTTTAACTCCTTAAAATAAATCCCTAGGTATTAGACAGCTTGGACTACATGGGGACTTTCAAGTATTTATTAGAAGAAGAAGAGAAGAGATTGAATTTATACCCCGCCCTTCACTACCCAAAGGTGTCTCAGAGTGGCTTACAATCTCCTTTCCTTTCTCCTGTGAGATAGGTGGGGCTGAGAGAGCTCTTTCAAGAACAGCTCTGAAAGGACAGAACACTAAAGTGAATGGTCCCTGCCAACCTTGCCTACAGACAGTGCTGAATATTTTTCTGGTCAGAGGAAAACCAGGCAGTAATGCCAAGGACATTCCAAACCAAGCCATGCTACATGCATGCCACGCAAACATTCCTTTTCCCCATAACTTTTAAACTACACAAGGTACTATGCAAGGTACAAGCAAGGGGTATATCAGAAATCAATTTGTTGAAACCAAACTTTCCCCATGTTATACACCTGACAATCGACCCTAATATGCATCTTACCTCACTTTTTGTAAGTCAAAGCATATTTTCCTCTCCTTCCTTTTAAAGCTCTTAGTTTTAGTTGTCAAATTTTCACAACGTTTAACCATTTTTTTCAAGCATGTGTATTTTGTATGTGAGAAAATCAAGTTTCAAGAAAAGTAAAAAATTGTAAGCCTAGTGAGAGCACATTCTACAGACTGTTGGACAGAAAATACTGCTTACAGTTTTAGAGGTCCATGTCAAATAGCTACCTTCTATTGATAAATGCAGCAACATTCCCCCCCAGTGTTCCCTCTAAGCTGACCTAGTGTGAGCTAGCTCACAGTTTTTTAGCCTCTGGCTCACACATTTTTGTCTTCACTCAGGGAGGATGGCTCCACAGCAAACTAATTTATGCTGTAGCCAAATTGCTCGCTCACAACTTTAATACCAGTAGCTCACAAAATAGAACTTTTGCTCACAAGACTCCACAGCTTAGAGGGAGCACTGCCCCCCACCCCCCATTTTTACTGCTGGGGGATACAGGGGAAAGAACAGCTTTATTCCGATGTATTATGGTTGCCAAGAAAAACTTGACATGCAACCCTAAAAGTGACTTTAAACCAAGGAAACACTAACAAGACCCTCAAGTTATTGCTTTAAAACACACCATAATTTGGAAAAAGTTTTAAATTATGACTTTAAATATGCCAGGTACCTAGTGCTATAGCACCCAGAGGGCTCTATAAGCCAGAAACTAGTGCAATACATTATGTGCATCACATGGTTCCTGCTCTAAAGAGCCTAAGGACTGCTTTACATGCTATGGTTTTAGAACGCACATCATGTGTATGCTTATGCATTTGTGAGGGAGGGAGCTGTGGGCTCCTGACATGCATACAAGGCATTTACACCTAATCTTAATTCAGAAATAGCAAGACTGAGTGCCACAACATCAAGTAAACTATGGTTAGCACTACCCAAGACTGACTCCAAACCACGCTTTGCAAGCCATAGTTTTAAGGCCAACCAGGATTAGAAGCACTAGTAACAGATGAGGAAGCTATAGACAAAAATGGGAGAAGGGAGTCCATGGCACATTCCTAGCCCTCCAAACTACCATTTGAGGAATTGGAATATGACATTTAATACAAGCTATGGTAAAACAGATAGGTGCAGCCATTTAAAAACAAAACAAAGACCTTAGATCACTATGAGAAAGGGGCATTGTACCAGCCGATGACACATTGACCCCGATTCCATGTACAGCTTCATATACTGACTTTGCTCAAATAGCTACAGTATTCCATAGCACTTAGCCTCATTCCTGTACACACCTACCATTTCCATCAAAAAGTAGTATAATGCTTTCTTTGGAATTACCTTTCTACAAATGCTTCCTTCTTGCAAAGACTTGAAGCACTGGGACTGAGTTGTTTCCCTGATTTCCTTACTCACAGACTAGGGGCACTATTCTAGTCATTTTATTTTATTTTTATTTATTTAATTTGTACCCCGCCCTCCCCTCAAAGCAGGCTCAGGGTGGCTCACACTGATTAACACATAAATAACAATTAAAATCCACATAAAACCATTTAAAAACAAATCAATTATAAATATATCATAAAGTGCTGGTGATATTTCATTAATTGCTTATGATGGCATCCTGAAGAGTGCCTACAAGGTCTAAACAATTTTTCTGCTCAGTGCTCTTCCTAATGTGCGTGGTGGCACAGGCTGGATGTCAAAGCCAAGGGCCAGGGCTCTATAGTTAAAATTACTGATGGTAATAATGGTGGCGGCTCCTTAATTAAAAGCCTGGTGGAAGAGCTCCATCTTGCAGGCCCTACGAAACTGTAACAGATCCAGCCCTGATCTCTTTCGGGAGCTCATTCCACCAGTATGGAGCGCCACTGAAAAGGCCCTGGACCTGGTGGTAGCAAGTCTGGCATCCTTCGGCCCTGGGAGGGTCAGTCGATTTTGCGACCCTGACCGTAGTGCTCTCTGGGGTATGTATGGGGAAAGGCGGCCCCTCAGGTAGGTTGGACCCTGGCCATATAGGGCTTTAAAGGTAAGAACCAGCACCTTGAAGCAAATTTGGTATGCTATTGGCAGCCAGTACAACGCATTCAGCACAAGCTCGATGTGCACCCACCTGGGGAGGCCCATCAACAGCCTGGCCGTGGCATTCTGCACTAGCTGCAGCCTCCAAATTTGCGACAAGGGCAGCCCCATGTAGAGAGCGTTACAGTAGTCTAATCTCAAGGTGACCATCGCGTGGATTACTGTTGCCAGGTCATTACGGTCGAGGAAGGGAGGTGAGCAAGATAACACATGCTCAACAGCTCATTTTGATTGTGCTATGAGTACACACCAGTGTAATGCCCACCCAAGTAACAGATCTTTGGCACACTGGAGTTGCACATGAAGCTGCTGAAAGCCCAGTTTAAATCAGATGCTGGGTGCCTGAAAAACTGCTTGGGTACAATCTTCTTATCTGCCACCATCAAATTTAAATCAGGCCTTTATTACTGACTTTTTGGAACTCTTGAGATGACTGGGGATTGCTGCTGTAACTACAACCCACTTCCACATAGGGTTGCCAAATGTGCCCGGGGGACGGGGAGTCCCCCGCTTCGGAGCCCCGATTTCCGCCCTGGCGGAATCGGGGCCTGGGGGGAACCCCGCCCCCAAAACGACGTTGGGGGCGTGGCTGAGCTCGTCGGGGGGGGACAACCATATGTTTCCCCCCTGACGAGCTCAGCCACGCCCCCAACGTCAGCAACGTCTGATGTCACACACGCGCCCAGCCTGCTCCCAGACGGGACGGAGCCTCCCCCGCCGGTGAGTTTAAAAGATTTGGCAACCCTACTTCCACAGTATAACTGCATAGAAATATTCCTTTCAGCAAGAGTTATGACAAGCCATACCATTTTGTCTAAATATAGAAGAAGAGATGTGGGTACAGTCCCAAGCAACCCCCATGGGCTTTCCCCTATCAACAATGTGCATTGTCCCAAGTTCCTTGAAAGAAGGGCAGGTTAAAACTATAACAAGCATAGAAAGCAGGGTCTCTGGCAAGAATATATATCTTGTCCAAAACTTCTTGCCTGAAACTTCAATCAGCACCAGAACACAAGATATATACACAAGATACAAGAGAGCCAGTTTGGTATAGTGGTTAAGTGTGCGGACTCTAATCTGGGAGAACCAGGTTTGATTCCCCACTCCTCCACTTGCACCTGGCTGGATGTCCTTGGGCAAGCCGTAGTTCTGATAAGAGCTGTTCTTGAAAAACAGCAGTTTCTGTCAAGAGCTCTCTCAGCCTCACCTACCTCACAGGGTGTCTGTTTTGGGATGGGGAAGAGAAAGGAGTTTGTAAGCCGCTCTGACACACCTTTGGGTAGTGAAAGGCAGGGTATAAATCCAATCTCTTCTTCTTCATATATGGTGGTTCCTATCAAAATGGCAGTCAAGTAAGAGGACTGCTGACTGGGTAGATTTAAAGCAACCTGACAGGGCTTGTTTTCAGTAAAGACATAGCCTAGATGCTGGGCAATTTAAATATATATATAAACATTAAAAATAAATGAACAATGGAATTTTTTCAATCTCTCTGAGAGAGGTAACCTCATATACAAGTATGAAACATACACAGACACACACACACACACACACACACAAAACAGAGCCTGCATGGGGGGGGGGGATCCTCATCTTTCAGTGATTAACTGAAGCTTTACAGTTGAATCAGTAGTTTCTGTTCTTTGCAGCCTGAATCAAAACAATTCATTCAACAATTGCCCTTCCATTTCATTTTCCATATTTGTTTGTTTTAAGGAATACCTTTTATTTGACAATGAAAGGGGGGGAAGAAGAAAAAAGACAGGGTAAAGGATTAAAGAGAGAGATCCAATAACATATGGCAGATAGGCATATTAATTACCACTGCTTTTTAATTAACAATTGTTTAATCCGAGCAGTAACATTTGCCTTGACATCTTTTGACTCTTTGCTAACCTGTGAAGTGCGCATGCCATGCCAAGTCATCAATTAATTTTTATTGACGTTTTCTTCCCCTAAACAGGCACAATACCAGGGTTTTCCAATTAACACCTCCGCACTCTCTAATTAGTGCAATTAACAGACTGATGGATGCCCGGAGTTTCCCTGGGAGAGAGAGCACAGAGATCAGCTGTTTTTGCTATGTGGACAGATCTCCCACTGAGAGCAGGCACACGTAACAGTATACACCTGTTATCGCCTACAATTTTAAAATGGAGCTTTTGAAAATATGGACATATGTTCTAAGAATTATTCTGTATACGGGGGCTAGTATTTCCATCTTCATACACATTTGCATGGACACACACAGATTCTACCTTTAAAGTTCATCAGAATGTTCAGCAATGTAACAATTAATATCTTTTAAAACTCTCAGATACACCATCTATGTAAAGCTCTCACAGAACCAAAAAGTACAGGCTTAATCATTCCCTTTCAGGTGAGTATTGCAAATTATTCCATAGGTGTCTTAATCTGATTAAAGATGCTATTTTCCTTCTCAGTATAGCTCTCCCCAGAGACCACAACATCTCAAGCCCTCTATGCCTATCCCATTGCAATTCAGCAGTCCCAGGTACGTCAAACCAAAACAGAAAGGATCTGAGGTTCTTGTGGCACATTTTGAAAAGCATTTGCAGAGGGTCATTTCAACCTGCACATACCTTACTACAGACTTGGTTGATGTAAACTAACTATCCCATACTCTTGTGCTTTGCTCTTGTGAACATTAAGTAAATAACTTATCGCCAAGTATGTACTGGTCACTCAAAGCAGCCACAAAATCCATAGCTCCAAGTCTTCCTCAAATGAGTGCCTCCTAACTGTCACAGAATCTTGTGTCATCAAAGATTCTGTCCTTACCACACACGCATTTGATTCCTGGCACAAGCCACATGCATATCATCTGTTCATGTCTTCCTCCCCACATCCAAATAACAGTGAAAATGATGAGAAGAAAGCAAGACATAAAACCAACACCCCAGAAGACTATGAAGTGAAAGAAGTAGTCTTGGTTGTCTCTTACTTGTAAAGCAGGTTTAAGAAGAAATGTTCATCTTCTTTAGAAAAGTGGTGAGATATCTAAGGACTGAACAGTATCTGGCAGAGGGCAAAATCCATTTCATGTATCTGCTCTGTGTGGATTTTCTTTTAGTGTTAAGACAACAGAAGGAAAGAAGGCAGCTATATAGACCCTACCTACCACCTTACACAGAGGTAGAAAAGAGGTCTAGTGAACATAACCTTGACCATATAAACTGAACACGGGTTAATGTTGGGATTCTTAATTCAAGGTCGATGGTTGTATTGCAGACATAGAGCCACACTTAGTAAAAGAAAAATATCTTTACTATGAAAACAAAATAAAACATGTGTATGGTACTTTGGATAAAAGAAATAAAATAAAAGGTTACATACTTGCAGTTACTCTCAGTAATATATGCTAACAGCTACATCTGTCTATCTGTCTTGGCTTCTAGAAGAGAACTACCTCTTTGGTTCACACAAAAGGCCATAAACTTGTGAATACTTTAATGCTAGATCAAAGCATTCCTACAAACAAGATGTTAGTCGACCAATACAAAGGTTACAGGTCACTTCATTAGGATAAACAACTCCCACAAACTGTTGAATACATTATGTAATGTAACATCCTGTTTGCTAACAAACAACATTTAACTCTGTAATGGCTGAAGTGTAAGCAACTTGCAATTCCAACAGTTAAGAGAGCAAACATCCATCTAGCCCAGTTCTCTGGCCAAATACAGGAGCATATCCCATCCCGGACTTTAACCAACCTACTTCAGAAGCTGGCGGTGTCTTCAGAGCACATAGTTCTAGATTAGTGAAAATGATTCAAATAAATGGATTGTACACAAACAGCATTGTACTTTCTCTCACACACAGCATACACATAGTGTTCCAATTTACTGACCTATCTGAGCAAAAGGAAGATTTCTTCCATTTCCAAAGTACAGTGATCAGACTAGAAATGTGTGGAGGAGCACAGCTCTATGCTACCCAGGATCTAATCTAATTTTATCATTCAATGATCTCCAAGAAAGATGGGAATATAGGAGAATTTTATCTTAACCCTAGTTAATTTATACACATACCCATTTTCAAACACATCTCTGAATTTTCTGCACCTTTCATCATAGCTCAGCTAAAGGTTGGCAGTGAATGAGCTTTTAAACTACTGGCAGCAAATTGGGCTGGAGTTTATTTCTGGCTAGAAGAGGGAACATGCTCGTCTTATTTTAATAACCATAATCTCAGAGATCCAAATTCACACACCTCTGGGCAATTCCCATTCAGTTACCAACACTGCAATTTCAACCCCTCCCAACATTTCAACCAAACCGGTTTGCCCGATACATTCTTTCAGGCTCCAGATACGTTGAGACGGGAAAAGTCTGTAGCCAGGAAGAACGCTGGGATTACCACCCCAAGCCAAGTACAGAAAGGTCATCCCCCACAGTTGTGAATGCCAAGGATGAAACACATCAGCATGCAGTTCTATGAGGAATAGGCTACTGCACTTGAAAAAGGGTTAGTAGCACTAGCGGAACAAAGCATTTACCCTCCTCACTCAAGGCTGCTGTTAGCAGGGTACATTGCTGTAGGGTTCCAGAGATGACTTTTAACACGTTTAACAGGTTGCGCGGCCAAAAGGTACAATAGTTGATTGAGCTAGGGTGGAACATGCTGCCACAATAAACTTCCCAGAATCAACTATTTAGCCTTCCTCACAGCAGCTAAGGCAAAAACTAAGACTTGTTCACCCATCGCCATTGCCCTTAGCTAGACAGAAGCAGACTACATGAAAAGGAACAAACTGACAAACAGCCTTGTCACAACTACTCTTACTACTGAAGGACGGAATACATATTATGGTGATGTTAATAGAAGAGGAAGCAGGATTGTGCTCGACCCTCCACACATTCAGCACAACATTTGAAACTGCCTATGAATCTACACACACAAGATCAGTCCCCATGGTTGGGGAACCTGAAAGACAGAGTTCCCAACGGAGAGGGCGTTATATTATTAATTATGTTTACAGCCCCTTTTTCTTCCATTCTGGAACCTAGTAGTATACACAGAATTCCCAAGGGAAATCCCATCTAGACCACACTCATACTGTTGCTGTAGCATGTGCCCTCCATACCTTGAGGCCAGGATATGTTTACAGCCCCTTTTTCTTCCATTCTGGAACCTAGTAGTATACACAGAATTCCCAAGGGAAATCCCATCTAGACCACACTCATACTGTTGCTGTAGCATGTGCCCTCCATACCTTGAGGCCAGGATATTTCGTACTCTTTCAAATGTTATATTAACCGCATGTAGGGGACACAGTAAAGTTCCTCCTTCCATGTGCTTTGGCTGTAACATACTATAAGAGAGGCTATAAGCAGCATCTTTTGTACCAACAATCATACACATCAAGATTCTCTCCCCCCCCCCATTGTGTTATCCCAAAGGCTCGGGGACATGACAATGTGGGTTTCTGCTCAAAATTTTATACTGAAGCTCCAACTCATGAAATAAGTTAGTTTCAGAAGGTAGCTGTGTTGGTCTGAAGTAGAACAGCTAGATTTAAGTCCGGTAGCACCTTAGAGACCAAGGAGATTTTCAGAGAATAAGCTTTCAAGTCAAAACTATCCAAGAAAGGAAGCTTTGACTCTCAAAAACTTATACCCCAAAAATCTTCTTGGTCTCTAGAGGGCTACTGGACTTGAATCTAGCTGCTCATGAAATAGCCTAAAAAATAGTGATTTACCAGGACATCTAAGAACTATTTTCTACTTCTCTGTAAGAGCAGGAGTATCTATATCATCTTATACAGGCATAACAAAAAGTATACTTTGGTGCATATTCACACACTTGGAAGATGACTGACCAACCACATATAAATGCTCAGATATGCATGTTTATTTCTATAAGCCGCCCTGAGCCCATTCGCGGGAAGGGCGGGGTATAAATGTAATGAAAATAAAATTAAAGAATATATAACTGTGCAAGAAAATATGTGCAGTACATTACACCACACTATCTCTAGTTCCACCAGTGGTCTTGAATGTCTGTAAAGATGTAAAACTAGGAGAATACAAAGGGATCCCTGGTGACTCAACTGGGATCCCTGACCACCCAAGACTATAATATTAACAGATGATGATAAAGATGCCAAAAAAAAGGGAAGAGAATGCTCTCACAACAGTGCTAGAAGTTTCTACCACAAACCTTTACATACTTTCAACCTGTACTCAAAGCGTGGAGAGGTGAGCAGCATTCCTTTCCAGGTGCTAGAAAGTCTTTAGAAGACAGTGCTTTAATCTTTAAAAGCTTTGGGTTCAGGAGGGGAAGGAGAACCTGGGATTGCTCAGAATGGCTTCTTACCCTTTAATTAACTCACAAACACATGGAAATGTAGATGGGGATTAGAAAATAAAGTCTGCAAGCGCTAAAATGAATTTAAAGCATTACAGTAAATTAGAAGAGATTTAAGAAAGCAAGGACTGGCTTAGTCCAAGCATCTCCTTTAATGGGATCATACCTTTAAATGCTTTCATCTACCACTTTCATCTCAGTAACAGCAACTATTTTATTTTGGAAGAAGTCACCTTTGAGCCCTGCCCATGTACTAATAGCAGTTAAGAGAATACGGCAAAAATCCCACCTGCCATCCCCTGCTCCTAAACATCTTCTTTTACTAGCATTATTTTCAGTTATTATTTCCCCAACTCACAACAACACAGCACACTTAAAATAATGTTTAGGTTTCATCCCTTTCCAAGTTCCTATTTGTCCAAATCCTTGACATCTGAAAGAGATCTTGGAAAGAATTCCACAGCAGTACCCCCACAAAAGCTAGAGCCAAGGAGACCAGGCTATACAACATCTTCTTTCCCTCCTTCACTATTTCTTTATGAGGACCATGGAGCAGTTTCACACTGCAGAACTAGGGCTTCTATTTTTAACTGAGGAATACAATTTAAAATCTAGTCCAGTGGGCTGAAGGGATTGCATAGCCATCAGTATATTCACAAATTACTATAACATGAATTTTTATAGGGGTAGTACAAATAGTGGGACTTCACTATTTCTTTATGAGGACCATGGAGCAGTTTCACACTGCAGAACTAGGGCTTCTATTTTTAACTGAGGAATACAATTTAAAATCTAGTCCAGTGAGCTGAAGGGATTGCTAACGGCTGAAGGGATTGCATAGCCATCAGTATATTCACAAATTACTATAACATGAATTTTTATAGGGGTAGTACAAATAGTGGGAAAAGAGCTGGATGAGAAAGCAGTACCCTATCCTTCTTTGGCAGCCTTGAAGAATTTTCCTTGCATCTCCAACAATCTAAAGCAGTCTTAGTACATTAATATCATCATCAGTTATTGAAAGGCCTCTAGAGGCAGCATTTCCACTACAGGCCCATAAATCTTTATGGGATGGGATTGGGCTTTCATATTATATTAGAAGGAACTATGCTGCCAGTTGCAACATCTTAGCTTTGCTTTGTGTTGTTCTTCCTGTCTCAAGTATGTAACTTTGGGCTCTGGCTCTTAGGCTTACAGGCAGACAGCTTAACAACTGCCCTGCTGAATTCTGGATGGGCACTAGGGTATAGGGTGTTTTTTTGGTCAACTACTGTTGTAGGTTTAAATTGTATTTCTTTTATTATAATCAATTGTAGTTTTATTTGTTATAAGCCACTTTTGGTCCCATTAGGTAGAAAAGCAGTCAAATATATTAATTAGAAGGTCTGTCGCTTTCCACTCCTAGCCCAGCTTACCTTTCCATGGAACTTTATTAAATGGTTTTTAAATTGTCACCAAATATCCAACCCCTTAATAAGAAAAAGGGATGTGTTGTCCTGCTGACTGATGTCTGTGAATACATCACATCCTGGAGGGACAAAGGAACCCTTAAAAAAGCCATTTTGTCCTACTCTCCAGTGCCTGCAAGACTGGATCAACTGTCTATCAGCCTCTATTTGGGTAAAAAGTTTTACGTAGCAATGCCCAGCAACTAGACTATTGAAAACATTTGCTTGGTTTTGTCTCTTTCCAAGAAAGAAAGTTAGGCAACTTTTAAAATCCTCCTGCAGCCAGTAGCTCACCATCTCCAACTACTATTGGGCCACTCATAGTGCCAAGGATGGAACTGGAAGCCTTCTCTACCCCAAAAAACATGACTGATGGGGCTGAAGTGGCTCATTCGCTTTTGCTGCCTGCACTGGCTGAAAAGGTGCCAGGCACTGGCATCCTGGCTTCACCCACTGCTTGCTTTCTGCTGAGCTCTTGAAAAGATTAAAAAAAAGAACCCCACTCCATCTCATTAAGAAAGTAAACACAAGAGCCATCTAAGTGTCTAATTAAGCTTCTAATTAGTCCCTGCTTGTTACTAATGCAAATTAGATTACGCCGCTTAACTACAGCATGTCCACAACACCCTTGTTAATTGCGGCCTTTTGAAATTAAATTACTCCCTAATTAGCATATCAAAGCCATTGATTCGAAGCCAGGAAAGATGAGGGCAGAAGGAAGCTGAACGCCAAGTTTTGTTAATCAGGGACGACTAATTAAATAGTGACGTTGCACACACACAGGGGCTCCTGCCTCACGGTTTGGGAGACTCAGGAAACCATATATGTATGTGACAGGGAAGAGGCTTGGGTCTGAGTGGAAGGCGGCCAAGTCATCCTGCTGGGTGGGGTGGGGGGTAGGGGGAACTGCTGGCTGCCTTCAGTAATCTGTTCAGAGATGACAGGCCTAAATTTCCCCGCAGGCTTTGTGGAGGAGGAAGGAGTTGCATCCCCAATGACCACCTCACACAGTAATATAAACATGTGTTCTACAGTACAAGTGTTATTAAGCTATCCTCCAGCTATGACAGTGCATAAGGAATAATTCCAGATTTGCCTACCTTCTGCCTGCCTGATGTCAACTGCAATCCTGGGTCAGAGAAGACCAGCAGGTCACACATCCAAGAGTCATTTCACAAGTTATGTTTGCCACCAAATTTATAAGCAGGAAATACAGACAACCACATCTCCCTGACAGAAGTGCCTGTCTTATATACACATTTGTCATATTCACACATGACATTTTCAGGTGTATATTCAAAATACCTCAACAGCTTATCTAAAAATGTGGTGTCCAAGAAGAAATTCCAGGTTTAAATGTGCTCCAGCTTCTTCAGCTAAGTTCATACCAAGGTTTTTTTTTTTAGTTTCCCATCACATTTTTTAGAATCCTGCTATGTATACCGAACTGCACATCTAAGAGCAATACAGTTACATGGCCAAACCAGCTTTACTTTAATTAATAATCTGATATAGACTACAGTGAAGGTAGATCAAAAGATTTTAATCATGGTTATGGCACACACTCTGGAAAACAGCACAGTCTCGCACTTTTAGTAAGATTTACGTTTATATATTTCACCAGATGCATTAAAGGCCCTCCATTGTTAGACATACAGACATACAGAAATAGGTATTGAGAAAGAAAACTGTAAACAGTGGAGCCAAATGCCACAAAAATGGGAGATACACAGTTACAAGATTTCTATGCACAGTTCAAATGTAGGCAAAATAAGTACGGTAATTACAAGAGTAATTGGAGAAAATACACAGTGCGGGGGGGGGTCACTCTCCTTTGGAGTGTGCACAGGGTGTCTCCTTTGGAGTGCACTGAATCTTACAGGTTTTGCTATCCTGGAAAAGGAAGCTTGTTCTTCCCTTCCCTGGGCTGGGGAACACACAGTAGAAGGCATATGGAAAAACTGAGACATTTCTCCCCTCTTCCTGGTTACCCATTAAACTTATTAGTTAGGGCTCTTGGCTTTTCTGCAAAATAGAGAAAGAAGCAACAGGCGATCATGGATGAGCTGCTTTTGAACATCATGGGGCAAAAATTTCCTTTGCTGAAATTTAGATTTCAAGTTCTATCCAAGACGGCTAGCAGCAGCGCTGCTGCAAATACCGCTACACCAATGTCTGAAAAAGTGGAAGGATTTTAAATACCCGATTAAAAGAAAACGGAAATATGTATTTCTGAACAACATTAATCCAGATATTTTCTTGTGTTTTCATGTGTAAACAATGCATAAACATCTGTTTCACAAGGTTAATACCTGTGCAGGGGCAATAAAGTTCTTTAATACCAGATATTTTCTCTATTCACTTGGCAGACCTAAGTGATAAAGGTCCCAATTGTCACTGCAGGGGCCCCATAAGACTTTAACATAGCCCTGTAAATTACACAGCTGTCTAGCTTTCTAGGTAATCATAAAGATGTTCCTTGTAGCTAAATTCTGAAAAATCAAACACAAGAAACCAGTCCATGAACCTAATATTCATCCTGGCTTAAAGGAAAGGCGACACCAAAGAATGGATTAGTGGGGGGGGGGGGAATTAAAAAATAGAAATTTTTGTAATCCCAGCCTTCTTGTTAAACTATAGCCCATTGTAAAATATGTATCAATTTATAGTAGCTAACACTATTGTACAAGTGTTTATTTAGAGTAAATCCATGCATAGGACCAGATCGTCTAGTTTTCAGTGACACTAAGAATGACTTTTACGCAGATCAGTCTTGTGTGAATACCCACAAATAAGTCCCACGTTCAATTTCCATATACCTTGCGCCATGTACACATAGGATTTCAGCTCTAATTCCTCATCTCTGAAATGCAAAGTGAAATCTATCAGAGTGAAATGGTTGAATTCTGGGAATGCCTGAGCACCCACCAGTTCAGCTCATGTCCCACTTGCCCATTACAAGCCCCAGATTCACACAGTATCTTTTGCATTTGGAGTATTTGCTCAAGACTGTTCCATCACAACTTGTTCAGAGGGCAGTTCAGCTTGCTTGCAAGCTGTTCAAGCCTGTTCAACAGGATGCTTTCCAAAGTCAAACATAATTGCATATTAACCACTTTACCCAGTACTGCTCAGCACACCTCTTGAATTAGGTAGCGAACAGCAAAGGCAAAATAAGCCAAACCAAGGCTTGGTTCATTAAAAGGTATGAGCACCTGCCAAATATGTTCACTATGAAATTCTCAGCATTCCTACTTATTTCCCAATAGTAACAATGCTCATACATACAAAGACCAAAGAGAGTAAAAGGTAATTCTAGTGCCATATGAACTAGTGCTAAGGTAATATGAACATAAACTGAATAGGCATAAATCACCATTGCTACATTGTGAGGAAAAGAAATTTTAGATGTACAATTTTACATGAAGCAATTTTTTATTTTAAAATTTTCATTTCACATAAAAATGCACAGCTAGTAGTACAGAGAAAACTATTAAACCCCTCCTCATTCATTGCTTCAGCCTTCCTAAGGGTGATTTTTCAAGGGCAGAAAAACACTTTGGGAGAGCCAGCCATGGATCTCCCATGACATGTATAGTTCAGCTTTCTGACTATACTTAAGTATGCAAAAAACCCACAAACCCTATGGAACTGGAACTGGAAATGAGCCATCCACCAAGGTATGACAGAAATGACTTCATTCTTACTCACTCCAGAAAGTACTCCCATCATACTACTATAATCATTTTGAGAGTACATCTTTCAAATCCTACCTGCTATTTTCACTTTTCTTTATACCTAGACAAGTCTATAGGAACAATCTTCAGCAGATACTCCAATGCAAAAGATACTGTGTGAATCTGGGGCTGCATCCATTGGCCAAGTGGCCATTAGATTTCTGGAATACTATTTTTGTAAAACTACATAAGTATCTGGGAGACTCATAAGTTATAACTGTCATCCTTCTCCTATAACATACACTTTTGTGCCCCTTCCTCAATATAGCCCAAGATACAGAAGTAAGCCACTACCACAATCTCTTCTGGACTTAAGAGCAGGGGCCACTGGGGGAATGGGGTGGTGGTGGAAGATAGTTGTGAATTTCCTGCATTGTGCAGGGGATTGGGCTAGATGACCCTTGAGGTATACCTTCTAGCTTTATGTTACTACTAGGAATAAGGCCCGTTGTGGAAATAAATACAATGAGATCTAGAAAGAGGCTCTGGGAGAGTGCTCTGATTTGGGCAAACAGTGTCAATTTGCTGTGGCGACCTCAGCAGGATATAATGACAGAGTCCACTGTTTTCTCCAGAGGAACGGATCTCTGCTACCTGAAGAGCAGTTGTAATTTTGAGTGATCTCTAGCCCTCACCTGGAGATTGGCAAAAAATGGCTGGTTTGGAGGGTGGAGTCTATGGCATTCTACCTGTCTGAGCCCCCCCCCCACAAACCCCACCCTCTCCAGGCTCCACCCCTCAAATCTCCAGGAATTTGCCAGCCAGGAGTTGGCAACCCCATCTCCTTCCCAGCTAACCATCAACCTACCATTATCTGCCCCTTTGACTTCAGCTGACTTCTGCCCTCCCTTCTGCAGAGCAGGTGTGATTCCGAGTGGTCCCCAGCCCTCACCTGGAGATTGGCAACTATGGTTCCCCATGAGGGACTGACTGGTTCGGAGGGTGGAGTCTATGACATTGTACCTGTCTGAGGTCCCACCCCTCCTCAAACCTCACCCTCTTCAGGCTCCATCCCTCAAATCTCCAGGAATTTCCCATCTGGAGTTGGCAACCCTATCAGGACTGGCCCCAATGTGTTTTCTCCCAAAGGCCAAAGTAGGTGACAGGACCAAGCTTAGTTGCCTACCAACAGGCACTGAGGGGAAAGTAGGGTTGCCAGCTCTAAGGAGGGAAATACCTGGAGATTTGGGGGGTGGATCCTGTGGAGGGCAGCATTGGGCGGGGGGGGGGGAGGAAGGACTCAGCAGGTATAATGTCATAGGGTCTACCCTCCAAAGCAGCCATGTTCTCCAGGGCAACTGATCTCTGTCATCTGGAGATCAATTGTAACAG
>NW_015167072.1:285376-367978 GCF_001447785.1 Gekko japonicus
GTGAGAAAATGCCAGAGACTCTGGGTTGGTGCCCCATGGTAAATGCACCAAACAATTCCTAAAGATTTTTCAAAACACTACTCTGTCGATAAATCTTCCTCCTCCTCAGACCCCACCCTCAGCAGGCTTCATCCCTAAAATATCCTGGAAGTTTCCAACCTGGAGTTGGCAACCCTATGTCCTTTCCAGGCAACCATCAGCCTACCTTTATCTGCCTGTCTGTTTTCAGGTTTACATCCCCCCCCCGCAAGCCTCTACCTAGGGAAAGGGCAGTCTTTCCCTGCAGTGGGAACCAAAGCAGCTGACATCATTCTCCTCTCCCCTGTATGATCCGCACAACTAACCTATGAGGTATGTTAAGGGTGAAAGTGTGTCAATGGTCCATAATCCCCCAGGCAGCTTTTATAGCATGAACCTGGGACCTGCACACCATCCTCTGAAGCGCTCTCAGGTACATATCTGTGGCAGTGATGGGGTGACTGCTGGTACCTTTTCCTATCATTTTTTGCCTTGTGGTATTGTGCTTGTGGTGTGATCTGTCTTTTTTGTGGTCTGGCATGGTTGTGTTATTGGGTTTATTTCTTTTGAAGGGGAAGTGATGTGTTGTGAGTGAGGACATATTTTACCTCAGAATACACCAGGTCCCATATGCAACTGACAATTCCAACTGTCTTGCGGGGGGGGGGGAGTTTGAGGTGTGGAATGAAGTCCAATCAGCTTCCATATGCAAATGACCTTGAAACGCTGGCCCGTCCCTGCACTCAGTCTGCAGATTTTTCCAAGATCAGCTATCATGAGTCAGAGCTCACTTCTTCAGATACTATGAAGAGGAAATCATATTTCGTATTTTTATAGGGAAATTACTGGGGGGGAGGTTTGGTGTGAAGCCCATCATGGATCATTCAGATGTGATTCTCTGTGCAAAGGACTGTAATGTATTGGGTTGTTACACACAATGGATTTTGCCTGTCTCCCTCTTTAAGTTGCAACTCCAGTTAAATTACATTCTGTTAAGAAAAAGAAATAACTGGGAAAAATTAAATGAGCATATTTATCCCACCTTCCATTTTCATAATTTATACATAAGAATCTCCCATCGATTGCAGAATCTTTTTGGCAAGATTAACACATTAGTCACTCCCAAAATGCATACAGAGGAGTAGCTTGGTATCACCTTGTTTCTAACACAGCAAGCTAGAAAACTGAGAAATACTAGTTTTATGTTCAGCTTTAGTACTGACTATTACATGGCCATGGCCAAGACACTTCCATTCTGTGTTGGCATTTCCCCTCAAACACTGTCCTAGTTTAGCCCAGAGTGTTGAAAAATACACTTTCTGTACTGAATTTGGATCTATGCGCAGTAGACTTAACCTTGAAAACATAATAGCAACACGTGCTGCGGGCCAAGAAACAGAAGGTGGTAAGAAGCCTAGAATTATGAAGTTTTGTTCTCATGCCTGGAAGTCATTTTCATGTATTTTGTAGTGCTACTTTCAGGCTCCGATATTTGGGGCCAATAATTTTATTTTAAAAATATCATTACTATGCTCACCTATTACTATTAATACCAGCATTGATAATTTCCCATGTCCATTCTGAAAGACTTGACAGCATTAGGATTGCATCTACCCTAGTCATACGACATGATAAAAATGACACCAATTCCTCAGAACTAAAATAAGCAAAATATACGGTAATACATATCTTAATGAACAAGTTGCCCAGTCTCTACAGCAACTTGTTTCAAATTCTTGGGGGATGGAGAATTAAATTCCCAGATGATCAGACCCATGGAGTCCTCCAAGCACTGCCACCTTTCAAAACAGTTAAACTTCTCAATACAGTTTCTCATTCTCAATACATATTTCTGTAACACAAGCTTATGAAGCTCTGCTCTTAGTAGGACCTGTACTAATCTTGCAATAAGAGTTCCACAAAAATACTTAGTGGGAAGCAAAACACAGAAAAGCCAGGTGACACCTCTCTTGTGCAAGGGAAAGCTTGTTCCTGCCATTGACTAGACTTATGGTTGTCTACCAGGATTGTCCTTTCATTTGCACTGAATATTTTACCCAAAAGAGAATAAAGGGGGGGGGGGGGGGCGAGAAACTCACACACACACAATTACTCTTGCTTGAAAAAACTTCTGCATGGTTAAACCACCAGAGAGGGGGTTCCACCAGCTGAGAAAATTGTGGGATAAGAACAGTGTATAGAAGTCAATACATAAAACATTTCCCACTTTCATTCCTTAGATAGGAGTGCCATTTCTGAAGCAAAGGAGGGAATTGGGAAACAAAAAGAGTATATAGAGAGAAATCTACTGTACTGATGCTTCCTTCATCATGATCATATAGTATTCAGTGTGTTATAGAACTGAGAAGATTCAGATTCTGAGTCTGAATAACCCCACAGTTACATGCGAATATGGAGAAAGGGAGACAAATATTTAAAGATATAGATTTTTTAAAAAACATTAAAAATATTATTTAAATAAACTTGGTGAATAAGTCAATGCCTTTGATTTTCAGCTTTTTGTTTAAGGAAGCAGAAAAGGAGACAAAGAGTTGAGAAGTTAATAAAGTGGGAGCAAGAACCTATTCATATCCAGAGAGCCCATCTTGTGGGAAGAACTGAAATTTACAACAAAAAAAATTACTTCTGCAAAGAAAAGGCACAGGTTTAAGAGAAGGTGTGGTACGTTTTTAATTGAAAAGGAGATTCAAATGAAATATCCAGTATCTCCGTTTGAAAGAAAATGAAAACCCAGCAGCTTTGCCAAGAAAATGTGAGGGCACTATTTTTTCCAAAGTCTTCTTAGGAAATACAGTGGAGAGAAGTAGAAGTTTCCTTTCTATATGAAGATACCCCAAGAAAGGGTGAAAAGGAAGGGGGGAGAACAAGTTTTATTCATTTATTTTATAAGGAGAGTAAAATAATAAAAGAAAGTTTTATAATGTCACAGTGTTTGGAACAAGCGGTAGAAGGGAGAGAGAAAGAGAGGGCTTTTTTAAAAAAAAGCAGCTAAGAACAGAAGGACCAGCTCTAACCACCCGCCGTACAAGCCTCCTTCCCAACGAGATTCAATTAATTGATAACAAGAGGCATCAAATTAATTTTTCAAGGATGTTAGATTTTGATGAAGGAAAAAATCTCTCTGATTTTAATCGGGGCGGCGTTTAAAAGGCATAAATGAATATCCCTTTCTAATCATCTGAGGCACTGAGGAAGCGCCAAGCAGTTAACGTGCAAATTCAAACCGTTTAATTAGGGGGGGCAGGGAGGTGGCAACACGGGGAAGGAAAACATATTCTCTTTTAAGGAGCTTTACGAAGACATTATTTTTTTTAAAGTTTATTCCTCTAGCCATTATGTACTCTTGCACCACACAAAATTTCAGCCTGGGACAGAGTCAGGAGCTTTACTGTTGAATAGAGATAAAGTCCCATCACAACCTAATTAGCCAGAAAAAAATACAAAGGAGGGAAAAAATTAAACTCTTGGGAGAAAAAAAATGAATTACTTGAATGCCTGACCCACAGTATGCTTGTAATGTTTTCTGTTAACAAGAAACTCAGCCTTTCACACTTCATGATTGTACATGGGTAAGAATGAGTTAAGGGATCATACGCACATATGTGGAAAAATTAAAATAGTTTAAAAGTCTCCTTTCCCCATCTTCATTTGTGTATTTACATTTTATAGAAAAGCTATGAACTGCCTCACCACTTAACAAATGGAATTGAGCATAAGGAAAGTAAACATGAACACACCAGTAAAAGCAGTCAGATACAGAAAATTTGAATGTAACATAGTCCTCCATACACTATATAGGGCAGTCACTGCCAGGTGGGGGAGGGGGAGAATTACCCCTTGACAGATTCATAGTACTTTACACTTGGTACAAGACTTCATTTGTAAATTAAAACATACCACTCTTCACACATTTGAAAAAACCTACAACTGGTACCTTCTTAAAGTTGTCATCTCAAGCACTAACTATAACTAATGACTTAATTGTCACCATACAAAAAAACTTCCTCCTCTAAACAGTATAGAATCTTAGATTTCCAGCCACAATTCATAGATCTCACCATGCCTTTCCAGATGAGCAGGTGAAGGTATGCAGACAAAAAAGGACAAAAAACAAACCTTGCCCCCATGGATTGGCCATAACATGGAACTGAGCAACAATATTATTTGCCTACCCCACTGCTTGAAATTGTAGAGTCATTGGCACTATTGAATCTAAAGAAGAGCAAGACAGCTTAACAGGCATCACCAGACACAATATTCTAGGGTGAGGAACGGAAGGCAATCCTTTCTGCCAAACTGTGGCCCATCACCCCCCAAACATCAAAATATAGGAAGACACCGTTTAACAGGTAAATTGCTTAAGAACCCAGCTACTGGAAATCTACTCAACATGTCCTCACTAACTTGCAATGTTGCCTAGTTTTACAGAGATAAAAAGTAAGGTGAAAGCTAATAACCTATAACTACTCTCTCATTTTCCAAGACACTACCAACACGGCATCCAGTCAGTCAGTCAGTCAGGCATTTATTACGGCAACAAGCCATAGAACACACAAATATAACATTCATATAACTGAATTTAGGACAGTAAAATAAAACTCTATAAAAATACAGTTGAGCGTAATAAAGTAAAAGAAGAACATAAAACAGAGACTATTAGGCAACTATTATTATATATTTGATTGTGTATTTCGGATGCAGTAGCATGCTACCCAAACTTTTGCCACAGTTTCGGTAATTGTCCGGTTCCCATCAATTAACAATCGGTTACATTGCTCAGTACCTGATTGTCCCACCATATCTGTTATAAGAGGAGTAATATATTTGTCACGGATCGTGTTATACCAGTTACATCTGAGCATCATGTGCTCAATAGTTTCTGTCTCTCCTGAGCCGCATCAACAAAGTCTATATTCAGTGGGGATCCTTTTGAATCTGCCCTCAAGCATCGCGGAGGGGAAAGCCTCACATCTGGCTAATGTGAAGGTTTTCCTAAACTTGTGAGTATCAAGCTGTGATAAATAGCACATGGGTTGCAAGCGATATTGAACAGAATCTGGGGCTCTAAACTTAGGACATCTACCGAGATCTGTCTGTCTCTCCATGTCCATCATTCTCTGTTTTAGGGCTGGTTTTGCTACATCCCAATGCATACTCAAAATAGCTTGGGGGGAAAAACCAAGCTCATATAATTTATTATGAACTGCTCTCAGCCATTTAGATTGAAAGTTGTCTGAGAGTAACAAGTGGGTTAGTCCATGAGGATGGAAATTTAGTTTAAGCCAATACCGGAGTGAAGCTAAAGTAATTTTGGCTTCCACTGATATAGCACCTGTCTCTAGACGGATCAATGTATTCGATACACACCTTGGGACCTGAAGAACTGCTCTGAGAAATTTGGACTGAACTCGCTCTAAGGGGGCAAAACTAGAGGAAGGAGGCCCAATAAAAGTGCCATAGAGCATCTGTCCAACTGCCTTTGCTTGAAAGAGTTTTTGGGCAGCTGGCACATAATAAGCCCCTTTGGTGCGATAGAATTTAAGAATAGCATTGGCTGTTCTTTCACCTTGGGAGGCAACATACTGTATATGGGCTTTCCTAGCCCCATTTGATTGAAGGACCATACCTAAGTATTTAAAGCAGGAAACCTGCTCTAATGAGTACCCATTTACAGACCAGATTTTTTTCTTTTGTCTGGTCCCGAAGGCCATAACCTTGGTTTTTTGAAAATTTATTGTTAGTTCCTTATTGTTACAAAAGTCTGCAAACTTACTGAGAGCTCTTCTAAGGCCAACTGGTGTTGATGACAGCATCGTCGGCATACAGTAAGATAGACACATGCTGCTGTTGAAGTTTTGGTGGATGTAAACTGGGGAAAACACGGAATCCAAATGCATGTTCATTATTATTGCATTAACAGCACCATCCTAACACCACTTTCCTGGAAGTAGGCCCCACTGAATAGAACTGAGTACAATTCTGAGTAGACCTGATTAGGATTATACTGGAAGGCTATGATCCTGTGCACACATCCATGCCAAAGCACAATTGATACCAGTGGACAACTTCTAAGTAAACATATTGCCTAAGCGTTCAAAGAATCAGTTCTTTCCCATCACATACTTATGGTGAGCACTAGGGATGGGCATGAACCGAACCATGAAGCAAAATTCACCACAAATTTACCCTGTTCATGGATTGTGAACAGAAGTTCATGACAGGTCTACAATCACAAAGTTCCATGAACTTTTAAAGCAGTTCATGGCGGTTCATGGATGGAACAGAGATCAAAGGTTTAAAGGGACTCACAGTCCCTTTAAACCCCTGCTTTCAGTTCTCAGCGAAAGCCACAAAAACAGCTGAATGGTGTGGAGGTGCTCCCCGCCACTCAGCTGTTTTTCAGGTTGTCTTCTGCAGTCCCTTTAAACTTTAACAGGACTGCACAAGACAGTCCAAAACAGCTGAGTGGTAAGGAGCAAGCTGCTTCCCATGGCTCAACTGTTTTTCAGGCTTTCTGCAAACCCCACTGAAAGGGACTGCTGTCCCTTTCAATGGGGTCTGTGGGGCCACAAGCCATGAACTGGTTCAGTTTGTGAACAAACCTCCTGATTCGGTTTGTGGTTCAGTTAATGCTTCGGCCATGAACCAAACCACATTTTCCCAGTTCATGCCCATTCCTAGTGAGCATAGCTTCCTCCATAAATCTCCAATATTTTCACTCTCAAGAAATACTTAGGGTCTGCAACATTTGCAAGAGAAGCTGGCAGAATGTGACAGCTACACAAATTCTCACAATTTCTAATGATAGCACAATATAGTGCAGACACAAGGACGCACATAGCTCTTCCAGACGGTTGCAGTTTTAAGCTTTTACTTTCATCCATAGTTTTCATAATAATAATAACAACAACAACTAGGAAAAGTATAACAACAACAACTAGGAAAAGTATAACCATCCTAGGCCTTCATGGAAAAATGTAGCAGAATCTGTACTTGTTGTGATTGGAGTATTCTTAAGTGCTGCTTAACATATAATGTTATTTTGTACTTGAAATATAAATATCTTGTATTGTATTTGTTGGGAGGATGCCTCACTGAAAATGGCTCATTGAGATGGAAAAGGGAGACATGCAGAAAAGTTGGCAAAGGAAAGACTGATGAGATAAAATATGCATCAGAAATGATACAGCACAGAGAGACTTTCCTATAATTTTTTATTGGGTTTGTGAGGGGTGGTGTGCACTGGACTCTTCTATCCAAGTTGGTTGCAGGAATCTGGTACATATATATTTTAAGTAAACCTCTATACAACATTTTAGTATCATAGGCAGAGTTGTCAGGCCTGACCTGGCAACCAATGCTCCCTCTAAGCTATGGAGTCCTGTGAGCAAACATTCTACTTTGTGAGCTACTGGCATTAAAGTTGTGAGCAAGCGATTCAGCTACTGCATAAATTAGTTTGCTCTGGAGCCATCCTTCCTGAGCTAGCACAAAAATGTGTGCGAACTCAGAGCTAGCTAAAAAAACTGTGAGCTAGCTCACACTAAATCAGCTTAAAGGGAACACTATTGGCAACCAGTGTGAGATTGGGGAGGGGAGATGGGGGGGCTGGCAGCAGTGACAGTGTTATGTCACTTCTGGGAATCCCTAGAATTCCTCTCTAGGAATCACTGGAACTCTATGGTAAAACCACATTTTTGGAGAGAGGACTGACATCACTTTCATGGGTTTCCCAGAGGTGACATCACACCATCACCACTGACAATCTTTTAATTTGATTTTTCCTTTCTCATACTGGGCCACTAGAGTGCCAATGGGCAAGACCCACTTTGGGCAAGAGATCTCCCACCCACAGTGAGCATGTAGCAACTGCAATCATATGCAATGAAAACAGCAAGATTGGTACAGATGTGAATGATAAGACAACATTGCTAAGGCATTGGGAAACATGGTGTCTGAATGGAATCACGGTTTGGAGACAAAAGATGTGCTATAGGCTTGTGCAGTCCCTTTCCTTCCTGACTGAATCTCCCTCTTACCAACAGTTTGCAGAAACAATTGTTTACTGTTATATCTGCAATAGGCTTGCCAAGCCCCCGCTGGGGGCGGGTAAATTCCCGCCTGGGAGGCCCGTTACCCACCACTGGCGGATCGGGCCCCGGGGGGAACTTTACCCCCTGCCGGAGGGCGTCCCCAGCATGATGATGTCACCCGGAGGTGACATCATGCTGGCCACGTTGTGGGGGGACACTCTGTGAACTGAGGGAAAACTCTATGGTTTTCCCTCAAGTCACGGTGCCCCGCCCCCCACGTGGGTGATGTGATGACGTCACCCCGCGCGCACTGCACGTGCGCGGGGAGACTCCCGACGGAGCCAGGAATCCCCCCGCTTTGCAGGTAAGTCAATTTGGCAACCCTAATCTGCAATGAGCTAAGTGTGGCTAAAGCTACCAATATTGCCCAAAGCTATGGTATACTAAATTACTTCAAACCATAGTTTGGGGAGAAAGTTTTTGAAGTTATTTAAATGTATCTCTCTCTACAGTGTGAAATGGTATTTTTTTATTGGTTGCGGCCTTGGGGGTGCCAAGGGCACACAACTACAAACTTGGCTCAGTTCAGCTAGTATTTCTTCCAAGGTTGCAACAATCCAAATCTGTCCCTTCATCCAAAATGAAAAACATGCAAAAGTAGTAGTCTACAGTTTCAGACCATTAAGCAAATAACTGAGTTGCTCACTTCACCAAGAGTATTACATGTATGCACATGTTATATCTTAGTGAACCTTAACTTCACATTCTTTTTACCTTTAAAAAAATAGGCTTTGCGGAATATTAACTCCAACACAATGGCAGCCGAAATTACAGTACTATTTTCTGCCTCAAATAGCTTCCTATACTATGCTGAACAAAGCCATTTCATCCTCATAGGAATAAAAAGAGAAAGGACTCAAACTGAGCAGAATGGGGAGAAACAGTTTTCCTCTTATATGTCCTACTGGTCTTAAGCCTATCTGTACCAAAAGAGTCCTGTGGCACTGTTAAACAATTTTATTTTGGCATCGTTTTCTGCAAACCAGAGCTGATATTGGCAGATGTATGAATGTGTACCCTCACTTGGCAGTTTAAATTTTCATGCACCTGACAAAGTGGGGCTCCAACTCAAAAAAACTTATGTAACAATATATTTAGTATTCTTTGAAGTTTGTCATTCTGGCTTCAAGCCCTAACGGGGCTACCCCTTCTGGAATCTGTGCTCTACCTCCGCAGCAGAAATTAAGCCTCCCTACCCTTTCAATCACTGACCTGCAGAAAAGACTCCAAATGACAGCAAATTAACACCTATTGTGTTGGTGGCTTTTATGACACGGTTATCACTCCCATTGGGAGTTGGAAACAGACTCAACAATCCTGCTTACTGAGCTCTGAATAGCCAGATGGTGGTGGCCTTCCATGCCCATGGGTCATGTTGGAACATCTCCTTCACCATCCCCCTTGCCTTCAACAAGGTCCATGTGGAATTGCATTTCCAGATAATCAGCCTAACAAGTGTTCTTTTATCAGGTCTGAAGCCTACAGCACAAAGTGTTTGCAGTCAATTGATTCTATGCTAGCAAGTAACATGCCAACATGAGACTTTATAGGCAATGTCTTCATTTTCACAACTTAGTGTATCCCCTTTTAAAATGGCACTTATTAGTAGAGCTGCCCTGTCATTATGTAGAATTGTAAGGATAAAATATATAAACAACTGCCAGGAGTATTGGAGATTCTAAACATGTCTGTGCAATGTCTAACATGCCGACATTCTGGAGTGTAAATTCATACAAAGCTCCCTTTTTTAAAAGGAACCCTAAATTTTAAAGACTCCTAGATAGCTACATGTATTGAGATGTACATATACACCCACCAACCAGCAGGACATGCAAGATACCACCCTATCATCCAGAGAGCTGGCTGCATTTAAATGCCTGAGGGGACAATAGTTAAATTCTATAGAAACAGGGGTCATTTCGTAAAAAAAAGAGGTGGATGAGCTCATTAGCATAACTCATTAGCATAACTTATTTGCATGTGCCACACCCCCTGACATCACCGGACGTGTGTCAGAAGGCAACACCCACTGCTCAGGCTCCACTGGACTTTTCTGGATTGCTAGCTATTGGGGGGGGGATGTGCAGATCTGTCCTCCTAGAGGGAGAGCTTGTACCTGAATAAAACTTGGTCTTAAAGGTGCCACTGGACTGTTTTGGACTGGGGGGGGGGCAGTGGGAGCTCTGCAACTTACCTGGCTGCTTCTTGCTCTGACTGAGGGCTGCTGGGAGCAGGGGGTGGGGCTTGTTGCATGTGCCTGCCCCCTGGGCTTTTTACTGCCGGAGCTCTGCTCCTGTGCGCTCCTGCAGGAAATGACCCCTGTATAGAAATAAGAGAATATACATTCTCTCCCTACAATATCTTTTTGAGAACTGAAGCACTGTGCTTCTCAGCAATGTTTGAGGAATCCAATTTAAAGTCTGGGGAGGAAGATGGGGGCTTCAGGGTTTAACAGAACACACAGAGAGACAGGTGCTTTCCACACAGGACAACTTTTGTGATTCTCCTGTTTTTGCTGCAGTTGCTGATACAGCATGGCAGCAACAAGACTTCTGCATGGTAGGTTCCCTGTCCAAGTCCCCCAGCAGCAATACCTTCTTCATGCCTTCTTCAGTTTTTTAAAAATCAGTAATTAATTGAGTACCACTGTATCATAACATTATGATATTGAATTGCTGATTTAAGAACGGTCTCCCAGTGGCAGAAATAAAATGGCTGCCATGTGAGCAGGACAAGGAATATCTGAACTTTCACATCCGTACTGAGGGGTGTGCCCTGGAACATCTTCTGGCCAAACTTAGACCATCTCCTGGCTAGAGTCCCTGCTGGTTACTACCCCTATCTCGGCATTTGATTGGATTACCGCCATGGTTGGTTCTGCAATTGTTGTTGTTCACTTGTTTTAACTGATATTGTATTTATTAATTGTTTTAATTTTTGTTATGTTATTTAATCTTGTTAGCCCCCTTGACCCTGCTTGTCAGGCAAGGCGGGCTATAAATACGAATAATAAATAAATAAATTACTGCAGCCATCCAGGTTTGCTGCAATTATTCCCAAACCTTCACAGCAAAACAGGTTTGCAACAATTAGAGAAAAGCCAGGGGAATCTGAGAAGTGGACAAGTGAATCATGATGCTATGGTAGGGCGGCCAGGTCTCCAGCTACCACCCTGGACCACCAGTTACCTGCCACTCAACAGGGCAGGTGGGGGGAAATGGGGGGGCATTCAACATCCTGCCAATGCTGCAACAGAGTTTTGGATGACTTCTATGGTATTGCACCACACTATGTCCAGTTAACATTGGAAATGATGGTGCAGTGTTGGCATGACACTCATCAGGTAGCTCCCTGCTACCCCCTGCAGTCTCCTGCTGGGTGCCAGAGCTGGCCTGGTAACCCTGTGCTGTGGACAAGCAGGAAAAATCCTGCTTCCTGACAACATCAAACACAGGGCAAAAAACCATGTGAAAAAAGGGTCACAAAGCATCCCAGAACATCATTGACAGGATAGCAATTAATCATGGTGCTTCTAAAAGTAAGCTACAAAGATCTTCTGTACAATATGGTTTAGAAAACAGAAAAACTTATTTCAGCAGATCAGTAATGAAGAGAATAGTGCTAGTAGTCACCAGAGATAGAAACAACCTGGTGGCCAAGCCGTTTAACTCTCCATTATCAGTATTGTTCACAAAGGGTTATGCTCAACTGCCATTCTGCTCTGGTCCTAAAACCTTAACAAGCTAAGCAACACATTCTTTCAAGTCCTATATGTTGAAGAATGGGAGCATGTGTAGAATTTGGAAGAGGGATTTTGCTTCTTTAGACTGAAAGAAAGTTATTCAGATAATAAAATGAGAACAAGACCCAGATAGTAAGAGCCCAGGGGTCATTTCCTGCAGGAGCGCACAGGAGCGGAGCTCTGGCAGTAAAGAGCCCAGGGGGCAGGCACATGCAACAAGCCCCACCCCCTGCTCCCAGCAGCCTTCAGTCAGAGCAAGAAGCAGTCAGGTAAGTTGCAGAGCTCCCACTGCCCCCCCCCCGGAAGAGCCTCTGTCTATATAATTTCACCTATGGTAACGTCCATGGTTACCACTTTACCTGGCCTATGTGCAGTGCAACCATGGTTCAACCTCATTAAAACTGTTTCTTCAGATGACATTTTCAGGGACAAGGAAGAGCATACATGGCAGTGGCAGTTCTGTTTGAAGGCCTGAAAGGAACCATGTACAACATGTGTTGGCTCTTTCCCTGCATTCTGTAACTCCAATTTTCATGGTTCCCAATTGCAAAAAATATATACGCTTGTATAGGTATATGCTTCTACAGGTATAGGATTTCTTCAGACCATCAAAGAAATCTGTGTACATCACGAGCAGCACCTACTGCCATGACCCTGCTTCCCTAACAGCACAGCCATTGTTCTCAAAATCATCATCTGAGAAGGACCATAGTGACTATTCCTCAAACCAGGCTTGGTGAAGAAACACAGCTACATGATTTTATCCAAGTCAAAAAAGTCACATTATAAAACATTTCCTGTACTGTACAGTTTCATAGTGAAGGATGTGTAATGTATTGTACATTTGAATTCTTCACCCTGGGGAGAAAAAAACACTACTCTATACAGAGAACAATAGTACATCCAAAAAGGGGACTGCCTAGCCTAAATGTAGGTCTTCCCACCCAATGAGAAGCATTGAAATATATAATAAACCACTACTTGGAATCTGAAGTTAAGGAGGGAAATGCCTATATGATTACACTGTTTAGACTGGACCTAATTCCCAAAATTTAGCATTTGTTGAATACTCAGATAGAGTCAAAAGAATTCAAACCCAGATCAGCCGAAGCTTGTGAATGTCATAAACATTGATAGAGCCATTGTACCATACCACCATAATATTCCCAACCTGTGTTCAATGTCATGTCTTTATTTATAAGAAAATAAGAAAGTATTCATGTGTCACTGCAAGAAACTAATTAGATATCACCAATGTGCTAATTACCAAATTTTTGGTGCAAATTAGTATCATACCACTGAATTATGCACTTTTAAAACAGAGACAGGTATTCACAAACTAGTTCCCTCTTAAGTTAATTTTATTGCATTGTACTTTACACTGACTGTCTTTGTGAACACAGTCCTTTTTGCAAGTCAATGGATCCATTACACATCAACAAACAAAACCAGACACTTACTTTTATGAAAAATTAGAAATTTTAGGGATTACTCCTGGATTGGGGGGGGGGGGCACAAGTGAGTATAGGTTATTCCCAGAGAGAACAAAAAAACAGTACATCAAGGCAATGAAAAAAGTATTCCTACCAAGACATGGCCATTTTTACTCAGAATGGTGAAAACATGACAGAAAGTCATACAAAAAAACCCCACCTTCCAGTGTTACCAGAGGACAAAAACTTAATGAATTATTACACTGCATAATTGAACTACACTGTGATAACTGAGAGAGAGAAAATGGTCATACTCTGTGCAAGATATAGAAAGAAATAACACCATTCATCATAACATTCAGTATGACTTCATGTGAGTATACCAGATGGCTACAGAAGGCCAAGATCAAACACACACCGATAGATTCCTCACTCTGAAGTTTGCATTTGCCAGAATTCAGTTAAAGAACATGAACATAACAGCAGAGCTCCCATCTAGTGTAACATGAGCATGTTACAAAGTTCCCTTTACTTTACCGCCTTTGAACTGACACTATCATTCTGACACTGGAAGGAGACTAATAGTGCAATCCTATGCAGATGTATTACCAGTCTGGCCACTTATTTCAATGGCCTTAGACTGGAGTAACTCTGCATAGGATTAACACAGAAGGGTATGTCATGACCTGTCCACTGCTAGACAACTGGTACTTCACAGAGCAAGGTTTCAACAGAGAGCAGGTAACACGAGATATGTGTAACGGCTGTTTGCAACTACTCTAGCAGTCTCAACAACTGAATCTTCAACATAATTACATTTATGTCAAGGCACCTAGCTAAACTTCAAGGAAGCCATGAAGCAACTGAGATTGATCAAGATCTCATGATTTGCTTTTTCTGTAGCTCTGGCATAGCAAGAAAGGTCACGACACACAATTATCTCCAGAAACCCAAACAGTGTCATGTGGGATGATCTGCCACCAGATCTACACAAAACTCTGTGCCAACACAAGTTGGCAGTAATATAGCCAATGTGTGCCAGTCACTGATTTCAAGTCCCAGGCTTCCTTGGCAGCCCTTACAGTTACAAATTTGATTCCCCATCCTGAGCAATCTACAATGTTTGGCATAAATGCTCCACAGCATGTCTTCCTCACAAGCCTACTAGTGAGAGACTTTGCTGCTTCAGATACAACAGACTCACTTTTACCCTCTTTCAAATGTTCAAGGTAGAACTCTTTGAGCATCTTGCAGCAGAAGAGATTATATTTACCTAGCATTTCAAACTGAAATTCTATTACTTATCTAATGGAAGATGCACAGTTTCAGAAACAGAGCATTCAAAATAGAACAGCTTTCTTTTCTAGATTGGACCACAGTGGTGAAGCCAATAAAAGTATGCTTGCACGGAGCCATTTTGCTTTTTGTTAGAGAGCCAAAAATACAGAGTTGTGTTTAGCAAAGAGCTAAGGGGCACACATTTTTCAACAGAACTCACAATATATTGATCATTATGACTATGAGCAATATCGATACACAGCATTATTGAACCAAGTTAACAGATGGTACTGAGCAACAACTTCACTGTGTGACTTTGTGCAATTCCCTAGTCAGTTCCATATGGAGTCCATTCTCCACAAACCAGGATATTCAAGTTTGAAATTAGCTGGTTGCAGAAATATGACAGAAAATCCACATGTTGTGCCACTGAAATACATGTTCTCATCCATGCCAGGAGTAGTTTTATTCTGATTATGATGCCAGCCTCTCCCATTGTTAACTGACATAAGGGTTTTTAAAAAATGTTACCTGATGTGCTGTTTTCAGAACGCTATACCACTGTTTCCAAACTGCTATTAAGCAGCAAATTCCACTAACCCTCCATCCAGTTCCAAGGAAGGAACTTAGGCAACACTCCCCCAGAAGGCTGCTCCCTAGTTTCAATTAAATCTTGATAGAAACTCCAAGCTTTTGCTCTCAAATGTAAATGTTTCCCTTACAAACCACACACTGAGAAATGGCACTAATTCTTAATGGCATCCTACTGCCAAAGAAAATAAATTACATTGTGACTGTAGAAGCTGTCACTGCACTGCCCAAAGGCTGCAGGTAAATGAAAAAGAATACTTCTTATTAACAGCATTATAATGCCAATAACTTTTTTAAAAAACACACAATTACAGCAACTATCAGTACCGTGTTATAGATAACAGGATAGGAAGCTGCAATGAACAAAAACGATTTCTCAAAACATGAGAGGAGATGTATAATGACATGCCCCTAGCAGTACTCCTGCCCCCAGAGTAGTGTTAAAGCACATGCCACTCTAAGGGCACAAAGAACATCCGCAGGACAGAAATTGCACTTCTATTCCACACCAAAGGGAGGGTAAGTCAGAATTCCATACCTGAGTATAACATGGAAAGAACTGGAAAACAGTGGATTGTTACTAACATCATCTGGAACCAAGATTCCACCGCATAGACAACCAAACAGCAATTGTTCTACATCTGAACAGTGTGGAAGCATTCCTTATCACAGCTTCATTTCCCAAACTAGTAAACATAGCAACCCAAGTCAAACATAGTGTATTTTTATCAGACACGCATTTTGAAATAATTAATTTAAAATGCAAAGAGTTCTATCATATAAAAGACAAGTGTGTGTGGGAGGTGCCATATAGATTTTTGAAGCTGTAGCATAAAGAAAATGATTGCACCTCACATTTTTAAAAATGTCAGTATTGCCTTTCCTAAATCCTAAAAGTCAATCCTAAAAGAAATCAACCCTGACTGTTCCCTGGAAGGCCAGATAATGAAACTGAAGCTCAAATACTTTGGCCACCAAATGAGAAGGGAGCAATCACTGGAGAAGACCCTGATGCTGGGAAAGATTGAAGGCCAAAGAAGACGGGGACGGCAAAGGATGAGATGGTTAGACAGTGTCATCGATGCAACGAACATGAAATTGAGCAAACTTCAGAGGACGGCGGAAGACAGGAGGGCCTGGCGTGATCTGGTCCATGGGGTCGCGAAGAGTCGACTGTGCGACTGAACAACAACATTGCCTTTCCACCATACTGAATTCTCAGGTTTACGTAAAACATGGGGTGTGCTGGAGCCAAAAGTCAGTATCTCAAATGACACATTTCAATCTGTTCTTCAGGAAAGTCCTGTCAGAGAACAATCACACTAAAGGAAAAAGAAAAACCCTTCAGCAGAAGCATCATTGTTCCCTTATAAATGACACTTAAAATGTCATTTTAGCCAAAGGTAGGAGGAGCGTCCTCATTTGATGTATCCTGCAAAATATTTTGACTGATAAAACATTGCCTCTTTCCATGAATGTTATCCTTCCAAAAGAGGCCAAAATAGGAAGAGATAAACCAGGGATACGCTGGACATAAATCACCTCTCTACCTGCAACATACAGCAAGATTTTACTGAAACAGCAGTACTAAAAATATTAAATTCTATTTTCATCACTCAAAATAGTTAGTGTAAATCAGCTAGAAAATATTCTCAAATGGAGAACAACTTTGCTTCCTGAGAAAATAACCTGGCAGTTGGCAGTATGTATTGCCATCCAATGCACATGGCCCCAACAAAAAACAGATGCAGAGAAGAAAAACAGGACAACATAAATTAACGAACAGACACAACCTACCAGCTGCTTTTGGAAAATGGGTAGAAGAAAAATTAAATATTTAGTGAAGCTGTACTTTTGGGGCTTCGGTCTAGCTTTCACTGTCTGCCAAGCACTAGTTAAGGCACCATGACCAAAAAAAGAAACAGCTGGACCATAAAAGTTACAACAGCAAAGCACCCTCAGATATGCAGCCAATGCAATGCCTTATGGCGATGCCTTGAACTTAATTTGAAGATAAAGACAGCATCAAGACAAATGCAAGGACAGGTAACATGCCTCCCAGTAAACTACCTGATTCCCTGTCAGCAGGTAACATTAAACAGAGACAAAACTGAAACGGAAGTTTAAAGCGCCACCACAGTCGGGCCACTAGTCAAGCATCGTCAACAGGGGTATTCTACTAGGCTTCTCAGATTTTGGGACACTTATAACACCCCTCTCTCCTCATACTCCCATCTTCTCAAAAAGGTTTTAAATCACAGGACTGGACCTACAGAACAAAAAATCTAGTTACGTAAGCTGCCCTTAACAATTGCCCCCCAAATTCCCCACAGACACAGCATCAACAGAAAGGCAGAGAAATCGGTACAGCTCTATTGCCACTGCCTTGACAGCTCATCAAAGGGTTGAGGTACTTCAGTCTGAACTAGCATGAGATAAACTGATTGTTTCTTGTGAAGCTAATGGAGCATACTAGTAATATTGCAGCATAACAAAATGCCACCAAGAGAGTCGCTTCTCACTCAGCTGATATTTACTGTCATCACTACCTTTAGACTCAGAGTTTTCCATCTGGCGCCTAAATTGCTTCCAAAGGCAATGTAGCCCTTCTTCAAGTTAACGGAAAGAGGTCGGGACTCAAGAGCTGTGTTCACTAGGAAAGCCATCACTGAGAGCTCAGAGAATGTCTAGATCAGAAAATGGATGTAAACAGGGACCAAGCCATGCTAAATAGTACTTTCGTGAGAGACACTAGATTTAAACATAAATACTCATACCCAAGACAATAGCAAATAATTATTTGGATATACTACAAGATAAATTAAATTTGGGCAGTGTATTAGACAGAAACCATACGAAAGGGTATCACCTGAAAAATTAAGAGCCAGTTTGGTGTAGTGGTTAAGTGCATGGACTCTAATCTGGGAGAAGTTTGATTCCCCACTCCTCCACCTGCAGCTGGTGGATGATCTTGGGCAAGCCATAGTTCTCTCAAGGGCAGTTCTCGAGAGAGCTCTCTCAGCCCCACCTACCTCACAGGGTGTCTGTTGTGGGGAGGAGAAGGGAAAGGAGTTTGTAAGCTGCTCTGAGACTCCGAATGAAGATTGGTATAAATCCAATCTCCCTCCCTCCCTCCTTCTTCCCAAAATAATTTGCTCTATCACATCCACATGTGTTTTCCTAAAGTTCCCAAAATAATTTGGTCTATCACATCCACATGTGTTTTCCTAAAGGCAGTCAGTGGTCCCCCAGCTCAGTGAATGAAGTCCCACAACCACACTACATATGACCAAATACAATCTCTATTGCCTGTCCCATTACACACTTTTAGTCCAGATATGACACTGTCTGAGAAACAGACTTTCCTCCACCCTGCACTAATCCTTCACACACTCCATGACTGATTTTCCCTCACCCCCCTTGCAGTTACAAGCAGCTCATTTACAGCACATATTCTGCCCTATACTTCAGGATGCCAATAGGTCTGGGGAAAGTGTCTTGTCCCTTCAAAAGAAATGAGCAGTTGAAGCTTTTAATGGCATGGAGGTAAATAACATCCTATTATTTACCACCAGGCCATGAAAAGCTTCAAGTGCCTATTTCCACACATTAAGCCTCTGTTAAAGGACAGGGCACTTCTGTGGGCACTACTGCCTCCCCCCAGGCTGTACATTTGACTTAACTTCACTATACTTAAGTCTACAAAGTAGGATTACTGCCCAATTCCATGTACTGAAATCTTGAGACTGCAGGGTCTGAGGAAAGAAAAGGTTTTTGAAGCAGAGGAATTAAGTGACCCAACCAAGTCCACACAAGATTTTCACAGCTCTATCCAAAACTGACAGCCCCTGAAACACAGGCAAACACCATCTAGCTTCACCATTAGTGATTTAGCATTTAAAACATTGTGTTTTAGTTTTAAAATATTCATTAAAGTTATTGTTAGGGATGAAGCAAAATAGAAATATTGAGTAATGTTTAGGTCATAGGAAAACCAAAAGTAAGCCAAGCTAAAGAGGCATTCCCTGTATAGCCAAACTTCATTTCCAGTTTCATTGTGAAAAGATATACCCAAGCAACCTCATGTGTCCCTGTACAACACAGTATACAAGCACTTAACTAAGAGATCAAACTGAAAATTCACGTTTTGAATTTATTTTCAACCAGAAGCAATGTATTTTGCCAGCTTCAAAATGATAGTTTGTAGCACCAAGTTAAAGTGTGAAGTGGCCCATTAAAGTCACCAAGTTAAAGTGTGCAGTGGCCAGTTAAAGCCCCAGTCTGACTTGCAGTGGAGCACTCAGACCCCTTGGCCACATCCACATTTAAACCGGGTTGGAAAACACTCACAACAGATGACAAACCAGCTTCAAAAGCAAATCAGCTCATATTTTTCCAGGACTGCCTGAAATACTGCAAGTAAATCACCTGCACTGTAGTTTCCAGTGTCTTGGGTTTTATTTATCTTGTGAGGGAAACAAGAAAACAGTCTAAGACTCTAGCCACACCTCCTGGTCTTTTAAAGGGGAATAAGCAGCTTCTAAATGAAGTATACGGCCTCTGCCAGGATGGGATAAATTCCCTAAAACTTCTTTGTTCACTCCCGCAGGTGTGAGTCATTATACAAACAGTTTCCATTTGAAAGGATCAAATACTGGCAGATAAATCCAGAAGCATGTTTGCTCCCATCCTGCCCCGAAGGAATACTGCATACATATCCCCCGTTGCCCAATACTGTATATGCACATTGGCCATCATTACCATGCTCATACAGGACACTGCAATTATTCCCTGCACTTTTGTAATACACCGTTCTGTTCCACACTTCTCATGCTCATACAGGCAAGAAGGGCTTTGTGTTCTACTAAACCATACCCATGAATGCCCCGGTTATTATGCAGACTGCCATATAGTAATTCTAAAGTACCATTTGTGCTGAAATAGAATTCATGACTCTGGGCATGCAAATCTTACTGATGAATATAAACAGGATATCCAGCTCCCATTCTTTGTAAATATATAGACTGTTCCTGCCTCATGGATTCACAAAACTTCCCCTTGTTCATATTTCACAAACTAGTGAAACGGAATTAAGCTTCCCAAAGGGGGAAGAGTCTGGGACAAAACCTTGGCTTCCCAATATGGAAGTCAGGCACTTTAGCTACTACCAGCTCACACCCGAACAGAATCACACGATAGTTTTGCCAGTGAAGCAGAGCAAAAAGTGTACCAGTTACTTCCAAATGGCATTTCTCTCTCCACTCCGCTGGTACCTTTAAAGTTTGCATTTTCATAAATGCCTACAATTTAAATTAACCTCTTACAAAATCTGCATATATTTAAATAGATACTGATTTAGTATGCTAGGATTCAGAACAAGCCTTAAAAAGGGAAGTTTTTTTTTTCATTTGCCACTGTCTCATAACTAGAAGGTATTGAATATAAGAACTAGATTTTGTCCCAATGCAAGTACACAAAAGCTGGGGAACATGGGGAACATGAGGGATGCTAACTCTGCCATAAAGACCAACTCAGCGAGCATGATGTAGGATACAAAATTTCTCAGGCTCAAAATGCAACTCTGTGTAACTGTCAGAATACTTACTCAGCAACCACCTTCCATAGAGGCAAGTTTCTTCCCCAGAGATAGCAGGGTCTTAATAAAACAAAATGGGAATCCAAGTTTGCCCAATGAACGCCTGCCCTCTGGATTTCAGATGATGTTTGGCTTAGACATGCAAATCCGCAATTGCAGTTACACTTTTTAATGTCTCCCTTTGCTCTGTGTTTTACCTGCTTAACCCTTTCCACAGAGATTTTATTAAAGAAAAATCATACCTTTTAATAGATATAAATTCAGTAATCAGCTGCACAACCCCCAAACTCCCTTACCTTGAGATCAAGAATTGTGATAGGATACAGAATTCAGCCTGTTGCATTCCCACCCCCACCCACCCCCGCATTTCTTCAAAATCCATTTCCACATAAGACAGTAGATTTTTTTCAAAGAGGGCAAGAATGGATTTAAATTCTATGTGCAAACTACGCACACTAGAACTGAAACGCCAGTGTGGGTAGCAGAACAAAGTCCGACACAAAACTATCATTTACCAACAAAAAATCCCATAAATGTTTCAAAAGCCATCCTTCTGACTACCAAGAAAAAATGCTTGTGACCAGTGAAAGATAACTTCTAAGACAAAGAAGAACTACAAAGGATGGGTAAAAAGTTAATAGAAATAGAAATGGGGGGGGGGGGAATGAAATGGACAAATAGATGAGAACATAACCTAAGGCTGCGACAGTGATCTCAGTTCCAAAGTACTCCCTAAAATTATACCCTCTATACATTAGAATTTCAGAACAGTTGTCTTTTAAAAGCATACCTCCTACCAACATGCACATTTCCCAGGCGTAGATTCCTCCCTCATACTTAAGTCTTCACTCTTTCCTATCAACAGCAATTCAGAAGGTGTGTTTAAACCTGCCATGTGGCAGTTACTGCCAGCATAAGGAGGAAATCACTCAGCCCTGGAGGCAAGTGAATTAGCCAAGTTTGAAAGGTGGCATCCTGTTCTTCGCAGAGGAACAACAATGCCAAATGGGAAATAATTAATTCAAAAATGGCATCACTGGGATTTGTTTTGAACTTGTTGTCATGTTTAAACATTTTTATTGCCCCTCTCTCAGCAACCAAGATAAAACAATACCGGTTTGCAGGCAAAAAAAGGTAAATTCCTGCATAAGAATGCAATAAGAGAAGCTATTTCAGCCCTGAAGGCCAACGTGTGCACACACACAGTTTGAGTATAGTAGCTGATAATGACTGTCTTGCAGGATTTCAATGCCAAGCACCTATGTTATAGTGTTGCCTTTGCAGAGCACTGGCATAGACAACCAGACCTGTGCAATGTTATTCCCTTGTCTCTTTGGAAGGAATGCCAACACTAGAAACAACACCGCACCTGCTAGTAGGAAAAAGGAACTTGGGAGGAGAAGTGCCTTTTCCTGCTGCATCACCGTTTGGAGGAAAATAGACACTTGGCAAAAAAAAACCCAAAACTGCTCTTCACAAAAAAAATGAACAACTGTAGCATCAAGTTCCAAAATCCTACTCTATCTATCAGGAGAAGATTCACAGAACAGAGGAGCATATTTGGGTGACCTGTCTCGCATCCCCCATAGCACACCCACCAATTTTCTTTAAGATAAGGGTTAAGAACTCTCCAACTCCACAAAGATTTCTCACACAAAGACTTTATGTCTCTTTAAAGGCAAAATACAACTGCATCTTTCCCTCCTTCGATCTCTCCCCCTCATGCAACAGAAAGAAATTTTTCAGCCATCCCCTCCCCATTCCAGCCCCACAGCGAGACACACAAACGTTATCAGATTCAAAAGCATCCCCTCTTCCATGAGAAAAGAAAAGCTCTTAGGCTTCTCTGGGCAAAAACTTCACAACTGACTGCACATAGTTCCCGGCTTGGTTATTAGAAAAGAAAAAGAGAAAGCGCCTGAAGTGGTTATTTTATTTGCTCTTTGTTTTATAGATCCCCCCCCCCTTTCTTAAAGAAACTCTCTTTTCTGTTGAGGGACTCTGAATTAGGGATCTGCCATATTTCTTGGGGCTTTTTTATTTTAATCTTTATTAAAGAAAAAAGGAAAATGTGGAATTCTAATAGATCAGGACCAAGTATACCTACAGATTTATTAAAACTATTAATCCTAAAACTATTTACTCTATTATGACTTCCTCTAGTCCCAGACATGAAGGAACAACTTTTCTTACTAAAACATTACAAAATTAGAATATTGGATGTGTAAGACAACTTCATGTGCAAGAAAGTTATCAGTGTGCAAAGAAAGGGATTCCATGCCTATTTACCTAGCTTCTCTTACAAACTTTCACAATGGAAATGTGAAAATGCAGTCTACTGTATACATCTTACTCTGCAGGGGGACATTTTTTTAAAGCTTTGGCACAGAAGAACTCAAGACTAGATAATTTACACACGCTTTTGATCATATTTCTCCACATAGAAATACTCACAATTTACTGATATGAAATGCGATTTTCACTGAATAAAAATATGTTTTTCCCCTTTCTGTTACATGAACTGATTTTAAAATTATATGCACCAGTTTTAACTAAGAAGTTATCTCCCCATTCAAGATTCACATGTTAACAGTGCATGACCATGAATAATAGTAATTAATTTTTAAGGATTCAGTTAAACATTCAACAACTTTTTCTGAAAATAGAGCAAAATTCAAGGATCTCAGCAATCCATATCATCTCTACAACACCTCCATCCATGGGGAAAAAAGGTTTGGAATCAGAACCATCCAGCCACTTTATCAATATTTCTGATTTGTTTTGCATAATAAATTATACATCTGGTGCTTACTGTTTTTCTCTCAGTTTCAAAGTGTGGTTGTAAAAAAGAAGGGGAAACTTGAGAGGGGAAAGAAATTGTGGGTTTTTTAAACGAATTCTCTGAATATCACCCATTTGCAAAGCCTAGCCTAATATTAAAGTACAAGTAAGAGAAGTTAAATAAAAGTTCCATTTGCGTAAACTTTATTTAGACTCCTAAGTGATACTGTGGGGATATGACAAGAGCCCCATTGCCTACGGAGGTATGTCAATTTGACACAAAATGGCCTATTGGCGGCACAAGTCTCTTTTTGTGTGTTTTAACATGTACTAATAAATTTGCAGAGTAGTATATTATTTCTGTTGTGGGTTAAAAGCCTTCTTTTAACACAAAGTAATAATTTTTATTGTATACCCCACAGCTTTCCTAAAGCATTAAAGTGAAGTTTTAATCCAGTGCTAAAAACTAGAATTACTGTGGCATAGGGCAGTCTCATATACATTTTTTGTCTCCAAAGAAACTGTACCGCGAATTGAGCACTTGATTGAAGTCGGCAACGGACCCTGGAATGGGATCTGCAGAGAAATTCCTTAGGGCTAGATTTGGGAAGAGACCAATCTCACTATGAGTTTGTCAAATGTGTTCTTTTTAATATGGAGCTACAGAAGAAACGGAGACCCTTATTACTCTCTAATGAATTATTATGCAAGTCCTCAACCATTCAAAAATGTATTTTGAACTTGAGACCAGAGAGTTGATAAAAATATTGCCATTTCACAAATGCCAAATTCAAGGGGAAAGTTTGTGTTTCAGAACACTTCCTATTTTCTTGAAATCTTACTGACAATGTGATTTGTCAACACAAAAAGTATTTCTTGACAAAAAGAAAAAAAATCCTGTGAAGTTGTAGTCATTTGCCTGACACAGAATTTTCAAAACTTTATACAGGAGTGACATGAAAACATTTCAAGAAGAACAGAAAACAACTTTAGCAATGGTTGGACTAGGAATTTGTCTCAAAACTATTTGCTCTATGGGAAGTATGATAAAAGGAGTGTATTAGAAGTCTTACAGATCCCCATGCCAACAACAAATTCTAAAATATTTTGCCTGAAACTTCTGAAGTGCCCAAAGAAATGAACTAATGAATTTGCTCCCTTTGTTGTAATCATTATAAGCACAAAGTATGTATCAGCAGCCAATCCCCCAGCAAGCATATTAAAAATTAGTACTGGGTCCAAATATTTAAGAAAAGGCTTAAGCAACCTTTACAGATTTTTAAATATATGTATATATATTATTTCGCAATTAAGAGAAACCTAGATAGGCAACAAGAAGAATAAACCATTTTTAAAAAATCATGAGGTTAAATATGTTTCCCCCTTTTAAGTTTAAACAACATAGCAGGTTAATAAAATATGTAAAGATATGTGCAACATTTTCTGTTCTTATCCGTTTATACACTTCATCCCACTCTTATAGTGAACTGGAACTGGTATAATAGTAAACTGAAGATACTGAAGCATGTGATTATTTTACTTCAGATTTTAGTTCAAGTTTACCACATGGAGATATAGAAATTTGTTTTAAATCATGAGTGGAAGGAGAAAGAAGATACACTGACAAAATACCGACTGGAAGACTGATCAATAAAGATGTTCTGAGCATTAAAAAAAAAAAAGGTAAAGCATGGAAGATCCAGCCCACGCAAGTTACAGGAGAATATAGTTAAATCATGTAACAACTGAGAGCATTCATTGTCACTGCCCCATCAGAAAATAGAATAAAGTGCTATTTTAAAAATACTTTTAAGTTTGGATATTTAGAATAAAATTATTTCGGATTCATTTCTCCTATTAAAAATAGTGAGAAAAACATCAAGGAAACTCCTGGGACGTGTGAATAATTTTTCTAGCATCCCAAGATTTTTTTAAACATAAGAATAGACCCTGAGAGTTGGTCTTTTCGCTTTACAAAAACTTCCCTATTCATAGCCAACTTGATTGCCAGGAAAAAACTGTTTCACAGAAATTCAGCTATCCCAGTTCAGAACCTCCCCCTCCCCCTCATGTATACTCAAGTGGACCATAACTGTGAATACCTTTGAGTCTACCCATCCTGTCAATCACAATAAATTGTAATTCACAGACACACTTACAGACTGATTGATCTGCAGAAACCCCAAAGCGGTTTTGCAATATCTGCTCCCCACCCCTCCCTTCACATTCACAAAACAGAATTTTTTTTAAAAAAAAATCCAGACTAGCTGCCCGCTCTTTCCGTCAATTTCCCCCATAGGCAAGAGCCTCTTATCTCGTTCTCCTGTACTCATAGCCCCCCCCCCCCTTTGAACAAAGAGAGAACCTTGGACTCTTCTTCAGAGCTCCAAGTAGTTCCCAATACTCAGTCCCTTTAAGTCCACATACTCTTTAGAATCCCAGCTGAAAAGTTGCTCCCACCGGAACCTCTCTTTGTCTGGAGTGCTTCTCTCGTATGGGTATCCCCGGCTCTGACGCGTCTCCTTTCTTAAAAGCCACAAAACAATCAAAAATACGACACGGGGGTGGGGGCGCTGCCTTTCCCCCGGTATCACCTGCCTCCTCCCATCCTTGAAAATTCTTTTTAACTGTAGGGAACAACGCGAGGAGGCGGAGGGAATCAACAATGCATGAATCCCACTTTCCACACCTGTTTTTTTAAAATAAATAAATACCGGGGGGGGGGGAGAAAACCCACCAGTTCGGACAGTTTAGCAACTTTAACTCGGCGCAAATATTCTGTGTAACATATTTACCTTCAAAGCAGAAGAGCCCCTTTAATTAAAAAAAAATTAAAAAGAGGAAGGAGTTACAAAGGTTCTCTCCGCTTACTGAAACTAAACAGCGTTCAATGTTGAGGAGGGGAGTTCTTGTTTTAAATCCCACCAACCTGTTTAGATCTTACAGCGCCTGGAATCGAGTCTCAACTTTTAACACCCCCCACTTGGAGCATGTGGCTGCTTCTTTGCCGTTGCCGCCGCCGCCGCCTCCTCTGCTGCCGCCGCCGCCGCCTCGTCCAGTTTCTTCCTTGTGGAGCAGAAATGCCTCCAGCTCCCAGGCAGCCTGAGGTCCCCCAAAGTTAAACACCTCGGAGACAAAGAAAGAGAGAAAGAAAGAAAGAGGAGGAGGAGGAGGAGGAGAAGCCGACACAGACAGAAGGAGAAGAAAGCACTAACACAGTTCAGGCATGAGCATACTTTTCTGTTGCCAAAGGGTTTGAACCGCTTTCTTCTCTCTTATCGTGGGGGGGGGGGTGCTTCTTCTTCCTTCACCCCCTTCTCCTGTTCCGATTTCTTCAATGGAAGTCTCAAGGGCGGGCGGGGGAGGGTGGGGAGTCAATCTGTTTCTTGGGTCCCTCCTCTCTCTGTCCCATTCAGATGGGGAGATCAGCCTCTAATCACAGGGGTTGTGTCTGTACTGGAGATGTGACTTGAGAGCGAGAAGGGAGGGGTGAGAGAGAGTTACTTCCAGTTCTACCATAATTCATCTAAAGCAGGTGCAGCTCGTTTCTAAAGCCTACAAGTCCTGAATGGAAGAGAGGAAGCCACGGAGAAAGGAGATAAAAGAGGTGAATGAGAGGGGAAGGGACGCTTTTGAACCAAGGGGAGTTAAATGAGACGAGGTCTCGCTAGTAAGCACTCGGCTGCCTTTAATACCTGTGATCGTGATTTCTGTACACTTTTACGGATTGAATAGACTGTAGGAGGAAATCGTAAGGAGGACGTAGTCTCTACCCTTGCCGCTTTCCGCGTTTTTGTGGGTCAGTGGTCCTGAATAGCTATTGTGTTAACTAATGCCAACCAGAGAAAACTCTGGCGAATGAGTGACCTACCTCGCTGATGTGTCACACGTTACTTTTTTTTTTAACGAGACGGTTTCACGTGTACGCTTAAAAAATACTGTATGTGTTGTACTGGTACATGTGGCAAGATTGACTGCTGTGTGTATATGCAATAGCAAACTTATGTTTGTTGCCATGTAATGTGTAAAACGGTCTTTACCAAGTTGTATGAATGGATTAATAAGGTAGTTTTCCTTTATGAGGCTCAAATCTGTTTTTCCATTTCACATCTACAGTAGCTAAAATAGTTTCGTTTTAAAATGCTTTTTAAAAAACTTTCTCTCTGGAATTAAAAAGCATTCACATATGCACAGCGTGTGCAATGTTCAGATGTGTTTAACAATCACATGTGTGGGTGCCTTCAAACTTATACATAGTTGGTGGTAAGCACCACCAATTGGACTGGAATTTACTTCTTAGTAAATACACAGCAAACCAGGATGCATAAGCATTGTAATACACTTTGAATGCTGGGGCTGAGATTCAACTTACTGATACTCTTTTAACTTTCCTAACAATTTTAAGGACTTCCTACAGTCACCTTATATTTTCTCCAACTTTCAAGTAAATTTTCTTAGAATGGTTCTTTGGAAGGGTTCCAGATATAATCTTGATTTATTCTTTATTATTCCTCTGGATTCTTTGAGCAGGACAACAGTATACTTGCATGACCATTTTTACCAGTCCCTCAAAAACCCTGAACCAAATCTGTTTAAAGAAATGCAATATTTTCTGCATAAATATTGTACTTTGTTTATATGTTTAAAAGTATACCCTACCTTTCTGTTAAATTATAATACAATAATACCAACATAAAATAATTAGATTTAAACTATCCCCAAAATAACAGAAGACTGTAGTCAAAGTAGCAGTATCCACTGTTAAATCCCATCAAAAGCTCAAGTTAATTATCAGTTTTCCTCTAGCACCTACAAGATATTAAAATGGGTCCAAACAGATATGTTTGAGGCAGGTATTCTATGGTCCGGATGCTGCACCAAGAAAGCCCCATCATTGCTAACTACCCAACTAACTTTCAAAGAAGGGGAAAACCCAAAGGAGTGCCTCAGCTGAAGATCTTATAACAGTGGCACATTCTTGCGATACCCTTGTCCAAGGCCATTTTGGCATGGGAAGTAAGACTACTGCCTCCATAGTACGGATAGATGTACCTGTAGGATACATGTGTTGTTACTCTGGCCTAGAACACAGCAGCTTCTTTATTAATGGGATTTAGCTGGTCTACCCATATGTCAACAGTATTACAGCAGCTGCACTGGTTACGTGTTCACTTCTGGATCCAATTCAAGGTGCTGTTTTTGACCTTTTAAAGGTTTCTGTGGTCTGGGTTCTACATATTTGAAGAACCACCTCTCCCCATATAAACCCAGACAGATGATCAAGATGATCACAATGATTTTGCTGTCTCCTTAAAACAGGTAAGATTTCTGACTGCCAGGACAAGAATGTTCTCTGTAGTAGCTCCATCCTTATGTAATGAGCTGCCTTTTTTTCCTCAGTCATTTTAGATGCCAATGTAAGGATATTGCTCATTTTCCTGTGATTTAATTGTGTTAGTGTTTTTAATATGTCAGGTTCTGGGGTTTTTTAATCTGTTTGTTTTTATTGTAAGCTGTTCGAGCAATCAGAAAAAGCAGTATAGAAATGTGCACCGTTATAAGGACACAGGTTCTTAAGAACCATTCAAAACACTAAAAATTAAGATGCAGCTGAAACAAGGGAATTACTGATAATATGTGTGGTCCATGGTCCACTATGACATCTTTACCAAGTCAAGTCCTCTTGAAAACAATAACATTTGCTTCTTAGTTGACAGCTTTAAGACTCAGCTGTAATCCTACAAAATTTTCTTTGGCTGTAAACTTTGTTGACTGTAAAATGCAACTAAATAAACATGCATAGATTTCACCACTGCATCTAAACTTTTTTTTCCAAGACAGTATATATAGATAGGGGTATAACAGCATGATTCTAAGAGCATTTACGCAAAAAGAAATCCCTGTGGTTTCAGTAAGACTTACTTTCAGTAGGGTTGCAAACTTTAAAACTGGTCCCTCTAGCTCTCCCTTTAATATTGATTTAATCTGCAGCAAATATCATGAAAAGCTTGATCTGCCCATTCCTACACATTAAGCCTCTATTAAAGGGGCGGGATGCTTTCTCCAAGCCTGTTGTCAATCCTCTAAACAGGACTATTAGGATTCTACCCTAAAATAAATGATACTATGCACTTTTTAAAAAGGGCCTATGGCTCAGCGGTAGAGCATTCTATTTTGCTTGCAGAATGGGGGTGAAAGAAATAGTTCTTAACAATATCTGTCTTGGGGGGACTCAAAGCAGAATGGAGGCACCACTTTGGTCACTTGCTTATCAGCAATCTGTACTAGCTTATTGTCACCCCTAATGCAGAAGGTCCCATGCTTAATTCCAGGCACCCCCAGTTAAAAGGGTATCAGTTGATATGACAGACAGCCACCAGAAACCCAGGAGTGTTGCTACCAGTAGAACTGCTAAACAGCCTGGAGAAAAATGTCCTGCTATTTTAATATAGGCTTAATGTGTGGAAATGGGCAGTTGAAGGTTTTTTATGGCATCATAAAATGACATCACATAAATAACATCATGTGATAACTGCTGTGGATCAAATTGTTATTAAAGAGACAGCCTGAAGGACCAGTTTAAAGACTGGCAGCCCTAGCTGCCAGTCAGAAAGAAACTAAAGGTCCAATTCAGTATAAATCAGTGTCATATGTGTTGATTTGGTAGAATAATTTGCCAGCATGGCATACAAAATGAAACATAACCAAGTCAGAATGTAAAATAGTATGCTAGCTACACTTCATGGGAATTTTTGATAAGAACTATTGATAAGAATTCCTATATTTTATACCAGCTAAGTAACCCCTCTGCTCCATAAACTCTTACTATATACTCTAGAACACTGGATACTCAATAGTTACAGTGCTTTTTAATGAGACTAGTCAAAACACTGAAAATAAGAATGTGTGGTAGCCTACACCTATCTTGTGTCAAAGAACGTAAAAGACACAATTGCGAGCTTTTAAACTAGTCCCTTTAGTTGTTTCTTTAATAACAGTTTGATCCACAGAAATTTGCTATTTATCTCAATGCCACGGAAATATTCACTTACTTGTTTTCACATATTAAGCTTCTATTAAACAGATAGGGCAAGTCTAGGGAAATTCTAAGTCAAGTTCCAAGAGAAATTTAAAACACTGATATGCCCTCCTTTCTCCTGAACATCTTATCTTCCTAAACACTCGTGTGATGACCTGATCTTTCAGAAGGCCACATATCATGTAAATGGTGGACAAAGCAAGAACCCTAACAATATGAGCATATATACCAAGACCAATCTATAAAAGTCCCTAACAGGGCAATTCTAAACCGAGTTACACCCTTCAAAGCCCATAGACTTATATGGATTTAAAATGGTGTAAGTTTAGGACTGCATCATAACATTTGTAGTTTGATTTTACTTTCCCTCTCTCTTCTTTCCAATTTTCTTGGCATTCTCCAAAGTTTCAAAGTGGCTGCATACAAGGTCATTTTTGGTTAATGTTTTGGTTAATGCAGCAATTAAGTCTATTTAAAAACAATTATTATATTTTATCCAGCTCTTCCAAGGAACTCTGAATGGTACACATGTCCTCTACTGCTATTTTATTACCACAACCCTATTACATAAGTTAAACTAAGGGACAAGACAGTAAGTTTTAAATTAAAGAATGTATGCCAAACCTTGAGACACTTTTGAAAATAAAAATGAAGGGTGTGACATATTTTGATTTTTTGGAAAAAAAAAGTGAGATAGGTAAACTTTTTGAGGAAAAACTTACAAATACTTTTGATTCTCATATTTTTCATTGCCTCTAGTAATAACAATTATAATCAAGATGTATAGTCTCTAGTCATGAGGCACAAATGTGGCTGATTGCCAGTGCAGCCTAATACAGGACTGGTACTCACACACACACACACAATATGTTCTGGATCTATCTGAAGCATAGGTCTGGAAAATTTGCTATGCTTTCTCTGCAGTAAACAGAGTGCAGGCTTTGGAGGAAGCAGCTTGAGAAGGACACTGTCAAGACCCCCGGGGGGGTGGGGAGACTTTTTCCATCACCAAGTTTTTCCATCATCAAGGCCCTGACCTGGATAGCACAAGCTAGCCCAATCTCATCAGATCTTGAAAGCTAAGCAGGGTCAGTCCTGGCTAGTATGTGGATGGGCAACCACCTAGGAATACCAGGGGCATGACGCAGAGGCAAGCAATGGCAAACCACCTTAGAAACGTCTTTTGCCTTAAAAACAAGTCTACCGTGCCACCTAGTGGTGCATACAGCTAAAAGAGCTAGAACTTCTGGCTGCCAGACAATCTTTGGATCTCCTGGCTATACTACACACACTGCCATATGATAATCATAATCCATAATCAATAACAGGAGCTTCACAAACTTTTAGGAACTATAGGGATATGTGGATGTACAGTGATGAGGAAAGGACTATGTGCAGATGAGCCAACTTATGAAAGGGGTGTGATCTTTCTTGCCAAATTCAGGTCTGTCAGTTATGCTTTCACGGCTTCAAAGTCAGTGCTTTTTTTACTGTTGTTGTTTTTAAAAAGTGCCAGTATTTGTATATAGGATTGCACTGATTTCTACCAATCCCCTCCCCCAGACTTGGAAGAGCCTAGAAGAACGGTGCTGGTACTCAGTACAAGTGAGTACCCTCACAGAAAAACCCTGCTCAAGGTAGCCTACCATAATGTAGTCCAGAACTGTTAGCTACTAATCTAGTCACCTGGGACTAGTAAAAATAGCCAAGAAGCAACCAGAAAACATTATCTTTACAAAAGTTAATTGTGTTTTTTTAAGGCCACAAATAACTAAACTAGATGTACAAACAAGCAGCCCAGAAAACGTTTTTGTTGGCTGCTTGTCATTGCGGAGTTGCTGTTGATGATTGTCAGTAGCTTCAGCTGCTATTGAACATGGTAGCTTCCCTTATAACAGACGATGGTTACACCAGTGTTCCAGCATCTGCACAGGATTCCTGTTGCCTTCACATCACTACTTTTGACTTACAAAGTCACTTGGATCCTGAGCGCCCTCTTGAAGACAAAACAGTCACCCTCAAGAGCTCTGAAATGACTAGTAGATAATTTGTCTAGAAATCAGTCGGTTCTAACTCACACTCATCAGGGACAAACTTTTCAGACCCCATACTTACCTTTAATCCAACTGGTAACATGTAACCACTCTTATTACGGTATCTGCCTATTTTTCTGCTCCTCTCTCTACAGCACCTTCTCAGAAGAACAGGAAATGGTGCTTCTGTCCTGACCCACTGTATGTCAAGATATGACCCAGTTGCTGGTTAACAACTCTCCATTTGAAGACTAGTAATCTAGGGAACAGGAGGCTAAGAACAGAATGGAGAGGGGTTTGGGAGTGGGAAGGAACTCCTTTGTTGACCCTCTTCCACCCAAATATACACCTCACCTAGCATATTGTCAGGCCCTTACTTAATATGCAGTATTGTGTCATTAATGGACCTGAATGGTCAGGAAGATATGCAATATCTGCAGCAAAGTAAGTAGATAAATGGGTACCTGCCCTAGGTGGCAGGGGGCACCTCCCCACTAGTGGAGTGTGCAGCGGAGGCGACCGCAGGAGCGGCGAGAGAACAGTAATGGCGGAGTGGAGTGTTGGAGCGGCTGAGGAGCGTCCGGCGAGTGCGGCAGGGGCGGAGCCATGGAGGTGCGGCAGCACAGCGGCATAGCGCGACGGAGCTGGAAAGGACAATAGTTGGAGCTGCGGCAGCCGCGGGTCGCGCACCGGGAGGAGCCCTGCCAAGAGAAGGAGCCGCAGAATCGGAAGAAGATCTGCCCGGGACACGGAAGGAGAGCGCCAACGTCTGAAGCCGCCGAAGAAAGCCAGACATCAGCAATGAATAGGCCCCGCTGCCAGGTGCTGGTAGGAAGTCACCCCCCCTCATGATTGTGGCCTTAGTTAGGGAACAAATAATTATGTAAGCCGCTCTGAGACCCCTCGGGGTTCGAGCGGGATACAAGCCGAAAGTATAAATAAATAAATAAACATCATGTTATAGCTGAAAGAAGGGTTTTACCTTCAAGAAACCCCTTGAACAACAATAGGCTTCTTGGACCCTGTTCCACTATCTTGGCAAAAGCAAGGATGAGCATATATATATATTATAATTTAGCAAACACAGGAGGTATGTCAAGGTTTAAATATTTAAAATTGCATCTAGCTTGAGCAGAGTATTGTCCGAATTTGGGGGGGGGGTTGTATGTGTGTGTGTATATATATATAATATCCATCCCACCCTTTTCACGCAGACAAAGTGTTGTTTTTAAAACATTTTGACAATTTTCAACAAAAGAAACGAAGGGTTGTTAAGAAATTTAATTTTCATGCTACACAGGAAGTGTACTTTTACAAAACAATTGATAAAAATTAACAAAATAATGCTTGTTGGTGGTTATGTTTTGTGTGGCTGTTTTACAAATGGAAAGCTTCCGAGATTCCATTTTTTCAGCAATACTGTACCTTGGTAAACAGCCCAGTTTTGAAAACACAGTACTGTTAGAAGTAACACTGGGCACATTACAGCTCAAGCTAATTATGGCCTGGTTTCATTTAACTCTATAGGCATTGCCCTAAAGTTCCCTTTTAGTTCTATGCACACTTTCCTAAGAATCCTACTGAATTTAGTAAGACTTAATTCTGATGCAGAGGGTAGAGCTGATAGTTGTGATCATCTTGTACTAGACTGTTTCTGGGTCATATTTTTGCTGGTCTTCTGTCTTTCCCAACCTTGTTTAATTGCACAATGAAAAAAGTGCTGCTAACGAGCAATAAAGTTGTTTGCACATTTTCAGCCAGAGTTTTGTGAATTGTTCTCATAGTATCTTCCAGTTTTTCTCAATAATTCTAGTTATGACATCAACTTAGACATTGTCATCATGCCTGGGATTGCCAATATCTGTTTTAGAGTTCCTGTTCCTATAATAGTTTTCTGGCAATGAGATGCAGAATCTCTCATCAGGGTGGTATAGAGATAGGAGAAACTTTACTCCCCCACTGTTGAGTTATTAAAGACACAACAATACTAGTCAAGGCATGATGAACCATGCATTCCTATTCAATGTTACTCCAGTCTAAACCCATTTAAATTATGGGTTTAGACTTCATTAACTCTGCACAGGTTTGCACTGTAACTGTTCCACGTAGGGATGCCAGGCTCCTATTGGGGCCTGGGGATCTCCCAGAATTACACCAAGGGATGCCAGCCTCCTATTGGGGCTTGGGGATCTCCCAGAATTACACCTCATCTTCAGACTACAAAGATTAGTTCCCCTGGAGAAAATGTATGCTTTGGAGGGTGGACTCTATGGCACTGTACCCCACTGAGGTCCCTGTCCTCTCCAGGCTCCATTCCCAAATCTCCATGAGTTTTCCAACCTAGATTAGGCAACCCTGCCCCCCAACCTCTGCCGGTGACCAGAGTGGACCTGGCAACCCTAACTCTATGGCACTGTACCCCACTGAGGTCTCTGTCCTCTCCAGGCTCCACCCTGAAATCTCCAGGAGTTTCCCAACCTGAAGGTGTCAACCCTATTCCCCTGCCTCCCACCACAGGCCAGGGGGACATGACCAACCTAGATCCATTCACTCAGCCTTAAATCTTCAAACAACGATCAGCTTAGCTAGTGTTAGAATAAGACTACTTATTTGCAAATATTCAAGATGTGCCAGCATTTCTAGTTTTGTTCTACCATTTTAAATGCAACTTTTCAAACTTGAAGTGCAAATCTGAATTCAGAATATGAAATTTCCCCCACAAGATTTGAAATTCAAGTGCTTTAGATAATTTTGATTTTGAGTGTGAATGCTAGAGATGACTATCAACTACTGGATGCCACTACATACTGGATATGAAATACCAAAGCTAGGAAACAGGGGATCCTACACCAACTCCCTGTTAGAGATAATATTCAGTGCTTCAGTCCCAGCCCCACTGCATTATATTGTTTTATTTTTCTGTTAATACTCAAATGTTATCATCTTTTGTAATCAGCTTGCTGACTAACTGAATAGTTGTATCATACTTGTAATCAGTGTTCCCTCTAAGCTGAGTTAGTGTGAGCTAGCTCGCAGTTTTTTAGCCTCCGGCTCACACATTTTTGTCTCTGCTCAGGAAGGAGGGCTCCAGAGCAAACTGACTTATGCAGCAGCCAAATCACTTGCTCACAACTTTGATGCCGGCAGCTCACAAAGTAGAATTTTTGGTCACAAGACTCCGCAGCTTAGAGGGAACATTGCAAGTTGTAATGCTCCTTGAATCCTCATGAGAAGGGTGGACTATAAATGAAAGTAAATAAATTTTTTTTAAGTTCTTGGTCTGTGTCTATGTATATGCACATGTAATATCAAAAAATAACCATCAACTATTATAATATATTCAGTATTGAACTCAAAATTGAAGTCAAATATTGAAGCCAAATATCACTGGATGTCAAATACAGGTCTAAAATACTCAGTACATTTCCAGAAACCATCAGGAGGAGGTGTGGCTCAGTGGTTGAGCATCTCCTTGCCCATACCAAAGGTCCCATGTTCGATCCGTAGAATCTCCAGTTAAAAGGGTCAAGTTGTAGCTGATGTAAAAGACTTCTACCTGAGACCTGGAGAGCAGCTACTTGCCAATCATTAGATAATACTGACCTTGATGGACCAATTCTCAGATTCAGTATAAAGCAGCTTCATATGTTTAACAGCTGGTAAATACTCAGCATTAACATTGACAGAGTTTTGAGGATATTATTTGGAAACAAATTACAATATCCTCAAAGTAACCCTGTCTAGGGGAACTGAATGGCCTACTTTAGTTCCTTCATTTTGGCTGTGGTCACAGTACAGGCTTGGCACAATCTGGCTGCACCCCTAATTATACCGTTTTATCTTCTAATGGGAAGTTTTGATCAGACATCAAGCAGGTAGAGAAAGAAGTACTTTTCTCCGATTCTCACAATATAAGAACTCGTGGGCACTCAATGAAATTGCTGAGCAGTCGGGTTAGAACAAATAAAAGGAAGTACTTCTTCACCCAAGAATGAAGGTGAATTCACTGCCACAGGAGGTGGCGGCGGCTACAAGCATGGACAACTTAAAGAGGGAATTAGATAAGCATATGGAGCAGAGGTCCATCAGTGGCTATTAGCCACATGGTATAGATAGGAACTCTCTGTCTGGGGGCAACTGATGCTCTGTATTCTTGGTGCTTGGGGGGGAGCAACAGTGGGAGGGCTTCTAGTGTCCTGGCCCCACTGGTGGACCTCCTGATGGCACCTGGTATTTTTGGCCACTGTGCGACAGAGTGTTGGATTGGATGGGCCATTGGCCTGATCCAACACGGGCTTTTCTTATGTTCTCAAACCAGCTTCACTGTGCAATCACCCCATGGTCGCTCATTCAGATTGTTGTGGCATCCTCTTTTTTTGTCTTTCACCCATGTGCATAAGCATGTATTAGCCAAAGCTCTGGCTCCTTTTTGACAGTTCCACAATCCCTCCACCAAGTACTCCGGCCCCTCTCAGCCTCCTTCCCTTCACACCTCTTCCTTGGAATACATGGGGGGTAAAGTGCAGATTTACATGAGAGTACTCCCATTGACTTCAGTGCATTTGCCCTTGTGTCAATCATGCCATGCTCTCAAACAGCAACTTTGATGCAGAAAGCGGAGAGAGGGGTTTGGGGGGATTTGTCACTTGAAAACAACTCCCCTGGGGACTCCCAATCCAGAATGACTACTTGGCTGCAGTAATTGACAACACTGGGGCGATTATGTGCTTATACGCTTACCCCATGACCCCACACACCCCTAATACACACAAGAGGCTGGGCAATGGCACAGGCTCCACAGCCACTAAACATTTGCCCTTCTTATCAGCTCTAGTGCAATCTGGCTCCTGGCCCAATAGCCAGTTGCCCAGTACCCCACATAGAGCATACACTGGATCTAAATTTGCATATTTTTAAAACCCAATCTATGCCTATTTGTTCCCACCACTTACTTTGTTGGCTTTGTCCCTTCAGATAGAGAGACTGAAGCCTCCATAGAGAAGGAATCCTATCCCAATTTAAATGTATTAGCTTCAGGTATTAAGCGCAGTGTGATCAGCATATTAGAAGATACCCATAGATGGAAGAAAAGTTAAAGCAGCTCAGAAGCAACAAAGAAACATGGGAAGTGTGTGATATTGTATGAGAAAATGCTGGATTGTCATTACCATGACCCTTTCTTGTTCTCCAGAAAGGCAAAAGTGACTCATACCTGTCCAGATGTGTGTTGCTTCCTGGCATGAAGTTGGCACCATATGTCTTCGCAAGATGGCTTTAGCTAGGGATCAAATGACCAGGTGGGTTGCCATGGCTTTGTCCCTTGGCTACTAAAATCCAGTTGTGCAAGCCAGTGGAATGATGTGATCCATTTACTGTAAGTGATGAGAAACCTTCTGGCTCTGCCTATAAAAACAACATGCTCTACTCAGCAGTGGGTTAAAAGCCAACCCACTAGCCTTAGTCAACAAGAGACTGCATCATGTTTTCCCAAACAAATATTCACAAGGGAATGTGGTCCTCCCTACTGGCTCTAAATGCAGAAAAGGAATGAGGAGAGTCACATGAGGAGCATTCATCTTGATTTCCCAGAAAATTGAGATGCATATGCAGGAAGGCGGTTAAAAGGATGGGAGAGTAGTGTACATAAATGGTACTTGTAAAGGGTTCCAAAGCTGCGAAACACTAACAACGTTTAGTTTTGCTGGTATCAGTACTTGTAGTTTTCTAGAGTCCAAAGCAAGGGAGTGCTTTAAAATATTCTTCTGTTTTTAAGAAGAGAACTTTGTCACACAATTTATAGTGCAATAAATATTCAATTGTTACATGCTAATTGCAGAGCATTCACATATCTTTCCTCAAGGATATGTATCATATTTTCTCAACTCTGGGGAGTCATGTAGCCTTGTTGTGTCATGATCACATTTCTCAGCCCTGAATACACTATATTTTGTATCTAAAAATAGGTTTTCCCCTTAGAGCAGTGGTTCTCAACCTTTTTGGTACAGTGACCCACAAGTCCAATTTTGATGGTTTGGTAACACAGCCAGAGCTGACCCAAAGGTTTTTTGATGCCCTAGGCAAACTATGACATTGGCACCTTCTAGTTCCACATTCCATTTTCTACAGTGGCTAGCCAGATGTTTTTGAGAAACCAACAAAAATTGCACATAGGGCATAGCTGCTCCCACTATGAACCCCAAGCAAGCAGCATTTTGACACACACAGCCTTTGCATATGGAGGTTATATTCCAGCCTTTGACCACCTTCTCAGTCTCAATTACTCACTCTAATCCCACCTAAAATAATAAGAAACTCATTCTAGTAACCATCAGGACACACTTTACTTGATCGACAATATATGAAGTAAAGAAATAAATACCAATTTGTGTATGACATGGAAGATACTGTTTCCAAGATCAGATCTTGTTTTGCAAAATACAAGAGAACAATGGAAAGAGCAGGGGTGACCATTAGGGAGCATTGCCCCATGGCCCACTTTCAAAGGCTTCACAACCCACTTTTGAGTCCCCACTGCTAATGCTGCAAGGAATGTGGTTGCGATAATATTACAGGCACCAGACAGTTCGTGTGCCACCACTGAAACTGAATAATACAATTTACCTTATTCCTGACCCATTTTGATCACTTTATTCTAATTTGTTTTTAAGGTTCTCTGGGGCAAAAGCAACAATGCTGCTGCCTTCTCTTGCACTGCCCTGGCACCTCAGAAACCTTTATTTTGTCTTTAATTTTCTTGCTGGCTGTGTATAATACCAGGATCATTGAAATGGGGGTAGGTGAGGGAGGCAGTATGGCTGTCTTTCCATGCCATAGCAAAGCCACTTCCCTTGCACAGCAAAATTATTTCTCCAGTCCCACCTTGCTAAGGTATATACTCCCCACCATTATCAAGGATGAGCTATCATATTGCTGGTCCCAGATCAGTGCTAGTATTACTGTTGAGCCAAGAGTAAAACCTGGGTTTCTGGAATGTTTGTTTTTTAATTGACTGGAAAGTTATTCATTTTCTTGAATCTCTGCTGCTAACCATTTTTTTTTCTGATTTTTTTTTTTTTTACTAGGCACGGGGTATTCCTTCTCTGCTGCTAACCATTTTTTTTCCTGATTTTTTTTTTTACTAGGCACGGGGTATTCCCAGAAGGAAACCTGTTTTAGGTAAGGGGGCCAGAACAGGAATGCTGCCTTCTTCACCTACCTAGATCCATCCCCGGCTTTTATATTTCCCCCCCTCTTCAGCCCTTTCACCTGGGAATCTTCAGTTCCAGATGGGGCTTAGTCAGCAGGGAGTCTGCATCACGTCTCTGAAACCTCAGACCAAAAGGAGAAAAGCTGGGGGCTCAGAGGCTGTGTTTGAGCACGAGAGAACAATGTAATTCCAGACCAATGAACAGCTGACCTGTGCATATTGCTTGCTTCGTGCCAGGTGGAAAAAGACCAAGGCTGTAGTACCACCCGCCCAGAGCCATGAACACTTTACCACTCACTCCTTTAGACACAGCAGGTCTGGGTTTCATTTTTCATTTATCTGCTTTTCAAATAATGTTACTCATACAGATCAGGCTGTCTGTACACACCACTCATGGTGCTTGTCTGCATTGTTTCCTTAGCTTTAGATTCTTCTCTCCTTACTCCTTTAGAGTCAGCTGTGAGTAATCCCTTTGAAATCAATGGAGCAATGCACAGACTAAATAATGCTGTGTAAGAATATTCTGCACTCTGAGGTTTTATGTTTCTCCTGTTCTTGTTGTTTTTCCTATTTGGGCCAAGTCTCCATTTAATCTGCTTTGGGGCAAATCCTGTCAGTGAAAAGCTACATCAGGCCAATCATTTCATTTATACCAGACAGCTCTCTGATCTGTTGTCTTCCATTAATTTTACTTTAATAACTGCCAAGTCATGTGAGGAAGCTGAGATTTTGTTTTCTTTTTGTTTCTCCCATTTTGCTTATTGTTTTACTAGTTTCTTCACTAGGGCTACTTCCATACATCATTGGATATTGCACTAATGTTGTGCTATAGCATTCATTCACTACTGGATTTTCCTTTGTGGGCAAGGCAATCCAGTTGCAAATGATTGTTATAGCATAATGATAGTGCAGTGTCCAATGGTGCATGGATGTTGCATTTATTCCCTCTTCTTCAGATTCCTGTACTACCCTTGGTGTTTTGTTCAACTTTCTCCCAGTTTGTTGTTTGTTTTGCTGTTTTATCAGCTCAGAGAGCACTCAAAGGCTGAGCAGATGTAAAATGTAAAAAATGTAAAAAATGTAAAGATGGAGGTTTAACCATACCACCAATGCATACCTCTTAAGAAATGCTAATAGGTTTAGCTAGAGAAAATAGAAGGGTCCAGTCCCCTCCCCTTCAAGCAGAGAACAGAGATTTGGAGGTATTAAGTGCTAGAGAGGTTTCAGGAAGGAAATTTCTGGAGACTTCAGGAAGAACTTCTCTGAGAAAGCCTGACCTGCTCAGTAGATGAAGAAACGGATATGATAAAAACTCCTTGCATCAAGGAGGAGGCTGTCTTTTGTGCTGAGTCCATGTGCTGTCCTGAAGATCTGGAGAAAACGTCAAGGTAATGAATTCTGTACAGATCTGTAACTTCTTAAGCTAAGGGACCTGTCCTATATTTTAACATTTGATAGGGCATGTATAGGGACTGCATTTTAACCTTTTCTTTTGAATTCCTTGCTCAATCAGTGCCTGTGAACATTTTCTTTTTAATAAATACTTTACAACGTTTGATGCTGGTAGTGGTTCTCTGTAACCACATAGACCTCCACCGTCTCAGACACACTATTTTAAAAGGAGTGCCAGGGGGAAGGCAGGCAGTTGACAAGTGGCTATTCCTCCAGGGGCACACAAGGCAGTAAACTGTCCCCATGGTGACCAGATGCTGGGCAGCAGGAGACACAGAGGCAAGGACTCAGAACTTGGAAGGAAAGCTGGGAGTCCTGACCCTCCCAGCGGGCAATTCCTACAGAGGTCAAGTGGTGGTGGCAGGTTACCGGAGAGAGGGAAAAGTCTCTCCAGGTGTTGGGAAAACCTTGGAGGGCAGGGTGGAATAGGGCCTGCAGACCAGAGCAGGCTTGTACCTCACCATCTACAAGAGCAAAATCATTCCCAAACAAAACACACCATTGCATTTGCTTTCTGCTTCTCTATCTCTGCCCCCCCCAAGAGAAGATACCTGCTTTTCTCAGAAGAATACCGTACTCTAGGATGTAAAACCTCAGTAGTCATTAGGCACAGAGAAGCAACAGAGAGAGAAAATCTCGGTGTCATACAGGGGTCTTGGTTGGAGTCCCTGAAGGTCACCTGACAAGGTCTGGTGTGTGAATTACCATGGTTGTAATGCTGGGGCACAATCCTCTGTTTTAAATGCATGCTTAGGAGGACTCCATGGAAAAGCATTTGGGACAGAGCCTGTTCCTTTCTCAGTGCAAAACTACAGCAGATCAATGAATATTTTAACAAAGAAATATTTCATTAAAAGGGTTGATTGCTTAATGAACTGTCTCTGTGAGTCATCAAAATGCAATGGTTTCCCCCCCCCCTTTAATGAAAGCAAAGATTCATATCACGAAGAATGGGCTTATCAAATTACCGTAATAGCTTGAGTAGAACTTGCACTCTTCAAGAACATTTTGTGAGGTAAACAGGGTACCAGGAATGGCTCACATGGCAGAATGATGGACAGTTACTTTTACCTGTATAGACTTTCCCAGTGTCAGATTCAGACAGGTTCATATCAGCATCACAGAGGGAATAACATCTATGCTTGTATAGGACCTGAAACTGCTACACTCTGGATTGACTGCTTTAGAATGTATCATCAACTGTTTTATTCAGAAAACATAGAACAGTAGCAGGGAGCTTGTGAGAGATTTCAGGTTATAGAATTATTGTTTGAGGCCTAGGTCAAGTATTCAGAGCCATGAGAAACTATGCAGGTATTTGTGGATGAGTACCTGTATTATTGTCCTCCAAATACCATTGTTGCTATATACCTCAAAACAACACCTTAGGTCATCTTTGGTTCTTTTAGCTAACAAGAATTTACAAATATTCTCTCATGATTGGCTTTTCATGGCATGGAGGTAAATAATACCAACCAGTTTGGTGTAGTGGTTAAGTGTGCGGACTCTAATCTGGGAGAACCGGGTTTGATTCCCCACTCCTCCACTCGCAGCTGATGGATGATCTTGGGCAAGCCATAGTTCTGGCACAGCTGTTCTTGAAAAAGAGCAGCTTCTGTCAGAGCTCTCTCAGCCCCACCTACCTCACAGGGTGTCTGTTGTGGGGAGGGGAAGGGAAAGGAATTTGTAAGCCACTCTGAGACTGCTTTGGGTAGTGAAGGGCAGGGTATAAATCCAGTCTCTTCCCTCTTCTTCATTAAAGGGAGAGGGGAGAGAGCATTTTGCCAGCCACATTCAAAATTGAAGGCTTCCAGCCAGAAGAAAAGAGGACTGGTGCTACTATAAATATTTGTACAGTATTTTATGGAGAGCATTTTAGCCGGCATAATATAGGAGGCTTCTGCACCTAGTTAAAGAGACAAGACTGTCTTGCTCCTAATACTAACACTTGAAATGGAACCAGAAGATAAAGTGCAGAAAATAAAGAAGTTAAGCATTGGTTTGCTACTAACAGACATTGAACTGTATCAAGAGGCTGATACCTTGCTATACAATAGGATTACTCCTGAGGAAGATTGGGATGAAATCTGGATGCTCATTGAGTATGATGGACTTTCCTTGTAATTGAGTATGATGGACTTTCCTTGTAATTTTGTAAAGTTTGACTCATTATACAACATGATCTTTACTAAATGTCCTAGTGATTCATGTCTATTATTAAAGGGGGAAAAATTAAATGGAGAGGGCATTTTTCTCCAGGCTAGTTAAAAATCCTATATATACCCCTCCTTTCTCTGAATGATTAGAAATTGCTTTGATTATTAGAGGTGCAGTCCACTAAATGGGAGGGAAGGTGGTATGGTATAGCCGGATCTTGTGAAATCTCAAAAGCTAAGCAGGATATGTACTTGGATGGGAAACCACCAAGACTCTCCAGAGGAAGACGATGGCAAACCACCTCTGCTTCTCACTTGCCTCAAAAGCTCCTTGCTGTGATTGCTATTAGTTGTGACTTGATGGCACATAGGTATGTAATCTACTAAACACAGCTGCTTTGCAATCATGATTAATTTCAACAAACCCTCAACACGGAAGCTTCATGCAAACTTCATTGAAATGAATTATTGGTGACAACAACAGCAGAAGCAGCATTGGGTGGATTCAGAAACTATTTTATAAATCTAATAGAATAGTTTCCCTGAATGACATTGTAAGTTGGAACTTACCACTTTGGCAGGATGAGATATGAGCACAGAAAATGACCATTGGATACTCACCGTGAAGGGTCCTTCTCCTCTGAGTCTTGGAGGACATCTTGTGGGTGATTCCCATCCATCACTTAGGGAGGCAGGACCAATTCAAAAGACTTCCTGTTTCCTGTGGTGGGAGTAACCCTAGGCTCAGTTCTGGTGCTCCGAAAGCAATACTCTATAGCTGATATTCTGAACAAAAAACAGGAAACCGGAATAACCCGCTAACATTTAAGAGAAGAACAACCACAGTATCGTGAACAGGAAGAAAACAGTTAATTAAGGAACTTCACTCTCTTTCACTTTCTCAGTCTGCAAGGTAATGGGAGAAGAATAGCAATGAAGACAGCAAAAGTAACAGAAGTAACAGAAGATGATGACCCAGAAAAGCCAAAATGTCCTCCAAGCCTCAGAGGAGAAGGACCCTTCATGGTGAGTATCCAATGGTCGTTCTCCCTCTGAGGTGGGGGTCATCTTGTGGGACCTTCCAGAGCAGTGTCCCTAAATTTTTTTGGGGGGGGGGAGGGTGGTCATCATCAACAGTTTGAACAGACTGCAGCACTCTCCGGTGGAATGCTGACTGCACTGTGTAGGGAGTGTGCCGTGATCCTGTCTGGAGGCCTTTGGTTCAGACTTCTGCTATGCATGACCTAAGTACTTTACTTATAGCCGCACTTGACATCTTTTTCCCCGTGTGAGGTGGAGAGGTGTTCACAAACATAGCTTCTGTTCGCCTGAATGACTCCGTTCTGAGTATGTAGCACTTTAAGGCCCTTCTCATGTCCAAGGCGTGCCAAAGCTTCTCTTTGGGATGAGTAGGGTTCGGAGCAAACCATGGCAAGCAGAGTTTTTGCACTCTATGAAACTGTGTATTGATTTTGGGACAGAAGGTAGGGTCTGTTCTAAGTACGACCTTATCTTTATGAAAAACGCAAAGGTCTGACCTAATGGATAGTGCACTCAGCTCCGATATTCTCCTAGAGGACGTTATGGCCACCAAGAAGAGAACCTTCATCCTTAGAAATTGAAGAGGAATTTCCTTTATCGGTTCGAAGGGTTCTTTAGTGAGTGCCATAAGAACCGTGTTGAGCTTCCAAGTTGGAAACCTATGTTTCGTTGGCGGAAGCTTGAAAGATGCACCTTTAAGAAAGCGTTGCATGTGAGGATGTTGAGAGACGGGAACGCCATCGAGAGATGGGAGGACTGAGGCCAGGGCCACAGTCTGTTTCCTGAGAGTTGCCACTCTAAGCCCACCTGTCATTCCATCCTGGAGGAAGGCCAGAATAGATGTGATGTAGACTAGAGGATCAACTTTCTTCCTTCTGGCCCAGCGTACAAAGGCTTTCCATGTACAGTTATAAATCATGGAAGTTGATGAAGTTGCCAGGATTGTCTCAACAACAGAAGAACTGTATCCCAGTTTTAGCAGTTTCCTCTCTCAATGTCCATGTGGTCAAACAGAACCACACCGGTCTGGGGTGCCAGAGTGGTCCCTGAATTAGCATGTCTGGTGATGTTGGAAGATGCTAGAGGTGGAGACACCGCCATCTGCTGCAGAGATGTGAACCACGGACATCTTGGCCAATAGGGTGCCACCACTATTACATGTGCCCTCAGTATTCAAATCCACCTTAGAAGTTCCAGGAGGACTGGCAGTGGAGGAAAGGCATATAGGAGCCCTCAAGGCCATTGGGACGTCAGAGCATCCATACCTTCTGCTTGAGGGTGGTAGAACCGAGTGAAGAATCTGTCTAGCTGAGTGTTGGTTGGGGATGTGAAGAGATCCACCAGGGGTGTCCCCAATGTTTCTGCTATGATTTGGAAGACTTTCCCATTCAGAGACCATTCACTCTCCTGTATCAATTGATGACTCAGCCAATCTGCCTGGATGTTCACCACTCCTTTCACGTGTTCTTCTTTGAGCGAGGATAGATTGGATTCTGCCCATTCCAGCAACCTCTTTGCTTCCCTGTGCAGGACCAAGGACCTGGAGTTTCCCTGTTTGTTCAGGTAGGTCTTGGCAGATATGTTGTCCGTCCTGATAAGAATATGCCTTCCCTGGATAAGGGAGGCAAAATATAGTAACGCCAATTTGATGGCTCAAAGTTCTAGCAGATTGATAGGTAGCTTCTGTTTTGCTGGGGACCACTTTCCTTGTGCTGTATGATGCTGCAGGGTGGCTCCCCACACCGACAGACTGGCGTCTGTGAAAATCTGGGTCCTGTCCGGAATCCAAAACGCCTTGCCTTGAGAAAGATAGCTGAGGTTGGTCCACCATCGGAGACTCGTCCTTACCTGGAGGGGAACCTTTAAGAGGAAATCCATCCCTAACACAACACGATTCTGATATGGTCTCAGGAATAGTTGGAACTGTCTGGAGTGGAACCATCCCCATTGAAGTGTGTCAAAGGCTGCCACCATGAGACCCATCATTCTGGTTAGGACAGAGAGTGATAACTATCTTGCTGTAATGATCTGGGTTGCCAAGGATTTGATTTTCCTCACTTTTTCTACTGGAAGGTATAATCTCATGGATCAGGTGTCTATGATCACTCCCAGGTGTTCCAACCTTTGAGTGGGTTTCAGGGAGCTTTTCTTCATATTGACTAGGAAACCAAACTCCCTTAGGCACTGAATAGTCCTCTGCGTGTCTTGGTGGGATTGTTCCCTTGTCCTGGATCGTATCAGCAAATAATCTAATTGGGGTGGATGTGAACCCCTTGTTCCCGAAGAACTACGACTGGGTGGACAAGGATCTTGGTGAAAACCTGGGGATCCGAAGACAGACCAAACAGGAGTGCTCTGAATCGAAAGTGGTCTTCCTTCACATTGCACCGCAGAAATCTCCTGTGAGACGGAAATATTGGAATGTGCATGTAGGCTTCGGTTAGGTCTATGGCGGTGAGGAACTCCCTGGGCTGTAGGGACTCAGAGATGGATCTGAACGTCTCCATCCAGAAATGTCTGGGCCTGACGTACTTGTTTACGAATTTCAAGTCCAAGATCGCTCTCCAGTCCCCGTTCTTTTTGGGGACGGTAAAAAATATGGAATAGATGCCTGCCCCCATTTCCGTTGCAGGCACTGCTTCTATCACTTGAATGCTTAGCAAATGATGTATCGTCGCCTTGGTTCTGTCTCTCTTTTGTGCATTTTTGTGAGCTGGTGATGTGACAAATCGGCAGGGGGGGAATGCACGGAACAATCTTGTAGCCTTCTTTGACAGTGTCTCCACGCTTCTACATGGGAGGCTGACTGTCATGCCCACAGTGCAGCCTGATCTCGTAGACCCTGACCCCAGGGATTCTGCGCCCTCAACGTCTGAGGGTGAGCTCCCTGTACCCCTTGAATCACCAGACCTAAGTCTTGCAGAGGATGAGCACCAGCTACCAGGAGGGTTTACACCTGGAGCCACGCTGTCAGAGCCAAGCATAAGCACCATGCCTCCTGATTTCCCCCCTACACTGGTGGCTCATTTGCGCTATCAGAGGTGACGGGACATGGCAACCTGGCATAAGGAAGCGCGCGTGCAAGGTTGGTGTCCTCTAAGCCCAGAGTACTCACCGGAGCCAGGACTCTGTTAGCAGCCAGTAATTAGCTAACAAGCAGAACGGGCTTTTTAGGTGGCTCTCTCAGATCCCCAACTCGTGCTGGCAACTAATCACTTAGATAAATCGCTGCACCCTGGGTCCTGCATTCCTGTCTCCTGGTTTTCATTCTGACTTCCCGGCTCCTGACTTTGGCTTGCATGACGTTGTTTCCCCGGCTCCCTGACTTCGGACTGTGTATCCTGACTTTTGACAAATGGCGTTCGGCTTCTGAACTCTGCTTGCAATCTCCGGTAACCCTAGACTGTGTTTTGACTTGGTATTTTGGACTCTGCTCATGTTACTCTGTCTTATCTGGTACTCTGACCCCGGACTGTGTTTTGGACTTTCTGTGCCCTGCCTGGCATGCCAGCGCAATCGTGACACTGACCATGTGTGACTGAAGAGTGCCAGTCATCCCCCCACTGGTGGGGTTAGATAGTCATGCTCTAGGGTTCTTGGGATCCCTATCCCCTTTTTCCTGTCAGCCGGTATTGGGTCTGGAGAACTGGTTGGTGAAACCTCCTCTACAAAAGGACTGCTTGTTGCTGCTCCAGGACGGTCTCCTGTCTTGTCGGAATCAAGGTAGCGTGTGGTATGTGTGGAAAGAAGAAGAAGTAGAGCCCCCTTGTCTCCCAAGTGAACCATCTTGGGAAAAGCCTTCTTCTTATCCCAAGTCTCCACAAGGATCCGTTCTAGTGGCTCTCCAAAAAGCTTTTTGTCATGAAAGGGATAGGCGGAGACAATTGCTTTTGACTGGCAGTCAGTGGGCCAGGCCCGAAGCCAGAACATGCGGCAGACAACTGCTGTAGATGCCATAGCCTTTGAGGTGCAGACCATTCTGTCCAGGGTAGCATTGGTTGTGTAGGACACTGCCTTTAGAACCCTGTTGGCTCCTTCCAGAAGCCTGCGGTTGTTGTCAGGTAAAAGCTGGATCAGTTTTCTCATCCACACAGTGGTTGCCCTGGCCTGGAGATGGTGGATGCTGCTGAAGACATCTTAATAGCCATGGCGCTGGCTTCATAAGCTTTCCTCAGGGCGAATTCTGCTCGCTTGTCAAGGTTGTTCTTCAGATTGCTATGACCGTCCTCGGGCATCAATTCAGATGATTGCAGCACCGCTACTGGTGCATCAACCACCAGTACCTGTAACAGACTTGAGGCAGAGGATGATATGGGATACAGCTTCTTAATGATCCCAGGAACAGGCCTGTTAGCTAGTGGTCTTTCCCATTCTGCCTTCATCTTTCTGGCATAGAAGTCAGGGGGGGGGAGGCCATTTCTGAATAGTCAACAGGAGGGAAGAACTCATCTGTAATCTCAGCGCCCTCTCTTTGAACCTGTGCATCAGGCAGTTTGCCCCCAACAGGGTGGGAACCTTGAATATGGAGAGCTGAGAGAGTTTTTGAAAGCAGAGAAAGCAGATTCTCCCTTAAAGAATCTAAAGGACTGCTCTGTGGAGTTGGTTTCCTGTCTTCCTCTTCATTAGAGGAGAACTTCCCCTCCTCTTTTTCACTGGGGATATGTGATAGGGAGTCATCCTCCATTAAATCAGGCAGGCATCCCTCCCAGGGAAGCCTCTTTTGGGCATCCTTAGTGGGCCAGGGACGTTTACTCTTGTATCTCCTAGGAGAAGGAGGAGGAGGAGGAGACCTGGAGTGCGGGTCCCCCCCCCCCCAAGCCAAGAGAAAAGGCTATTTCTTCCCTTATGGCTTTCCTGACAAAGGCCATTACTCTGGGGAAAATGGGAGGGGCCCTGGGGTCGGCGGCGTTACCAGACTGAGATCCAGCGTCATCTTCGCCTTCGTATGCCTCATAGGACCGATTCTGTCCTGCATGGAGGCTTCCACTCTGCCCACTATTTTCAGGGCATTGTAGGTGCGGGAGTAGGCACTGCTGGCTTTTCCCGTCTGTCTCCACATGCTGGCCTGAAGGTTTTAAAATGGCCACCTGAGTTGTCGCGGGCTCCTTTTGCATGTGTGTTTTGGTGCTCTTTGCTGCTTCGCCATCTCCTTGCCCCTCTGCTGTGGCTGCGCTCCTTTTTTGGGCCGCGTAGTCATTTTCTGCACCACCGTTCCCCGATGCATCACTCTCTGGAGTGGAGAGGAAGCCATAGTTGCCCTCTCTTGCTGCCATAAGGCTGATGGGTGTACTTCGTGCAGAGAGGAGGCGAGGGGGGGGGAAGAGGAGGGGGGAAGAGGAGGCGAGGAGAGATCCCTTTTTTGGTGGGGGGAAGAATAGGCTAAGAAGAAATGGAATCAAGGAAAGTTAGTGAAAGAAAGGAAAGAGTAGCAGATCAAAGAACAATAGTAAGGATAAGGCAAAGCTTAGACCTAACTGCTCTCCCTACTGAGGCAGGAAAAGAACTGAGCCTAGGGTGACTCCCACCACAGGAAACAGGAAGTCTTTTGAATTGGTCCTGCCTCCCTAAGTGATGGATGGGAATCACCCACAAGATGGCCTCTGCCTCAGAGGGAGAATACAATTGTTTAGTTATATAAAGCCAAGTTTTCAAGTTTGGTGTAGTGGTTAAGAGCAGTGAACTCTAATCTGGAGAACTGGGTCTGTCACATTTCTTTCAGAACTGTTCTCTCAAGAGCACTTCTTTCACTCTGCCCCACCTCCCTCACAGGGTGTCTGTTGTGGGGAGAGGAAGGGAAGGAGATTGTAAACTACTCTGAGACCACGAGTGAGGGGCGGAGTATCCAATTCTTAGTAAAAAATATTTCTGCTAATCTCAACCTTTAGCAATTACTCTTAGGTCTCACACTGACCTGAAAAAATATCTTTAGAGGGCAATATGTAACGTATTCAGAGCCATGAGAAACTATGCAGGTATTTTATGAGATCTCAAATCTATGCTCTGATTGGTAGAACGCACAAGTTATTAAGGATCGGGAAATGAACAATAACCTGACAAGAAACAACCAATTTCCCATCAATTAGAACTAGACTTTCTTTTTGTAAAATTAAGGTTGGTGATTGGTGATTACTTTTGTCTGATGACAATTCATTAAAATTTACAGGAAGAGAATGTTAACATTATAACTAACAAAGAAAAGTGAGACTGCACACACAAGAAAGGCTGGTGTTAGAGCAACTCTTGGCAGCCTGATGAAGGCAGAATTCCTGAGGGCAATTCCAAATCTTGCAGGCCACAGTGCAAGCCTGGAATTCACTGCCACAGGAAGTGGTGGCGGCTACAAGCATGGATGGCTTCAAAAGGGAATTAGATAAGCATATGGAGCAGAGGTCCATCAGTGCTTATTAGCCACAAGGTATAGATAGGGACTCTGGGGCAAGTGATGCTCTGTCATCTTGGTGCTTGGGGGGGGTCAACAGTGGGAGGGCTTCTAATGTCCTGGCCCCACTGGTGGACCTCCTCATGGCACTGGTATTTCTGTCCACTGTGTGACACAGAGTGTTGGACTGGATGGGCCTTTGGCCTGATCCAACATTGGCGTCTCTTATGTTCTTATGTTCTTAAGCCAAAAAAACCCAACTCTTTTTGACTTACACTAAAGTTAAAAAGATTCTCATAGAATGCTAATACCTGGATGGAAATGGGAACAATCAACTCAGAGCTCATTAAAACTTGTCTGAAAAGATGAACTACTTTACTAAAAACTCTGCTTTGCAAAAATCAAGGCATTTTTCTTTGTCTTGTTCAAAGAATCATGGGAAATCCATGGTATGATTTGTTGTAACCTACTGTTATAACTCTGGCTAGCTTTCAAATCCTCCTATGCTTCTCTAGGTAGAAAAGAGGGTTAGGATGTGTTCTTATAGGAACACAAGAGGCTACCTTATTTACACTGGAATATTGGTCCTCCACCTAGCCCAGTAGTGGCTACTCTGCCTGGGAGCAACTAGAAGAGAAAAGCCTTTCTTAGCTGCTGCTGCTGCTACCTGAGACCATTTTAACTAGGAATGCCAGGGACTGAACAAAGGATCTTGTGCATTTAAAGCATATGCTGTGTTACTGAACTACAGACCATTTGCTAGCTTCTGTATTACAATACACAAATAGAAGAAAGAAAGCTCCACTAGGGAAAGCAGGTGTGTGATTACTAGTCAGTACATTTGAGTAACTTCAACAGAGAGTGAGGGTTACTAGGTTGCACCAAGCAATGGCTAACCACCTCTGAAAATTTATTGCCTTGAAAACCCTATAGAGTTGCCACATAAGTCAGTTGCAATTTGACAACACCTCCCAGTCTTTTGATTTAGCAGCATAGGATGGGAAGACACCGTAAGTATGTCAATCTATTGTGTAATAGAAGCTAAACCAAACTCCTCCTTGTTCAATTGGGAGTGCTGTAAGCGCACTGTGAGACCCAGTGTATTGTTTAGTCATGGAAAGGGACTGGGAAGACCCATGTTCAAATCCCCATTCTCCCATAAAGATAATTGTGTGACTTTATGCCTCACAGGGTTATTATGAGGACAAAATAAGGGGAGAGGAGTTACAAATGCTGCCATGAGCTCCTTGGGGGAAGGGCAGGTTAAAATGTAGATAAATCTATAGTTTACCCTTCACCCTTAGGCTATCATCCAGGCTAGGCCCATACCTGCACCTAGACACAGAAAGAATTTTCTCCAGCCCAAGACTCCTGAAATCAACGAGTTGAGTGGGACTTCAGTTTCAGCAAGCAGAAAGTTCTTCTTGGACAAAGGCAGAAATATGAGCTACCTAGCATTTGTACCTAACTTCATAATGGCAGCCAATTGCAAAAGCTGCTGCTGTATCCCATTCTGCACCAAACCAGTCCCAGACAGAGATTCGTGTTAAATACCTGGTGTCCCTGACACTATTCCTACAGGTGTCCCTGACACTATTCCTACAGGACTCTATCTGCACTTGAAGCAGTCAGCCAGCTATGCAGACTGTACAGCCCAGTTAATGTCAGTATAGTACACCAAGGAAAAAACTAGTGAAAACTGGAGCATTTATATTTAGGGATGGGCACGAACCAGCTCATGAACCTTTGATCGTGAGTAATTTTGGCTGGTTCATGGTTTGCAAACTGAAGTTCACAAACTGCAGCCCAGCCACAAACGTTCATGAACTTTTAAGGCGGTTTGTGAAGGTTCGTGGAGAACAAAAAGCAGGAGTTTAAAGCCCTGCTTTCTTCTCCCTGTGAAAGCCACCAAAGCATCCCCACAAGAACTGCCGAAAGATTGGAAACAGCTGAGCCATGGGGGCAGCCTGCTCCCATGGCTCAGCTGTTTAGAGCCCAAAACAACTGAGCCTCCGGAGCAGGCTGCTGTCATGGCTCAGCTGTTTTGAGCGCGAACCTCACAAACCCGATTTGGTTCGTATGCGAACCAACTGGGTTCATGGGTTTCGTGCTTCAGTTCATGGTTCGTCCACAAACCAAACCACATTTTTGTGGTTCTTGTCCATCTCTATTCATATACTTTTAGATCATGCCTATGTGCTTAAGCTTACCTTTTTTCTTTGAACTCTTCTTTCCTGTTCAACTGTCAAAAAAAGGCAGTACTGATGATGCAAGCTTCCCTACTGTTGTGTTGCATATGTATCAATCAAAGTGGAAAGGAAAAGTGCAGGAATTTATAGTCTTTTGAGCAAAAATAACTAATAGCAAAAGAGTTAGAGCCACCTAAAGAGAGATCCTGGGGACAACATTTTTTGGGGGGGGCTGGTCACCCCAGGGAACCCATGGAGCTGCACAAGCCCATGTGATCTGCTTTCATAAGAAGTTTCAGTTGGATGGTGGCCCTTCTCAGCCTTTCAAAGTAGAAGGGAAAGGGAGGTCAAGCAGCTTTTGTCTTCAACTACATTTCAGACATCAGTCCACACATCACACACCTCCAGTGTTTACAAGTGTCCAGTTCAGTCAGTCGGTACATTTAGAGTATTACTTCAGGCTAGCAAGGTGCCCTTCAAATGGCAGGTCTTTGTAGGTGTTGGGGGTAAAATGGAGCAGAGGGATGGGTGGATTCTTATGTAAAAGCAGATTTTCATGTTGTTGGTTGGATACATTGCTGCTATGATTGGGCAAAACGTTTGAAAAATATACCCTGCACTATCATTCAGTTACATATCCAGACAGCCTCCATACTGGCAGTTGCCCACTTCTATATACCCACATTCTTTCCTTTCCATGTGTATTTTATGACTCTTGTCCATGGTTGGTATAAGCTTTCATGTGCATGCACATGAAAGCTTATGTCCAGAATTAAACTTTGTTGGTCTTAAAGGCCCCACTGAACTCAAACTTTGTTGAACTCAAACTTTGTTATGTTGCTTCAGACCAACACGTCTACCCACATGGATCTGCATTTGAACATGAAAATTTCATTTAACAATCATGACTAATAGGACTGATGGACATATCCTTGACTTTTCAAATTGCCTTTTAATGCCACCTAACCTAGCAGACTTCCTTGTGTTTGTGACAACAAATTCTGAATTAATTATGCATTCTGTGTCTTTCCTGAATCCCTGAGTTCTAGTATTCTGGAAGAGAGAGAAAAAGTTCTCTGTATCCACCTTCACCATATGTGTAAGAAGGATTCTCATCTTTTTAATAAATTTACACTCTATGCCTTTAGTAGACATATAACTGGCAAAAATCAATGGGTGAAGCTTTTCCTGGTACTGAGTGCCCTGATTAAAATTTCACCTGCTGATATCTGCTTGTTATGCAAGTAGGCTTATTGTGAGCCTGCTGGTTGTGGGACATACCCTGCCTACTGGTATGGTGGCAGTTGGAAGGAGGAAAAAATAATTATCACTGCTGAGTGACAGATTCACATCACATCTGGAGAAAACCAGAAGTGACATCACATCACTCTAGGAGTCCAACAATTCCTAGAGACGTGTGACATCATTTCCGGGTTTCTCCTAGAAGTGACATATTGCCATTGCCTGGCAGCACCCCTCCCCCAGACTACCACAAGTTGCATGTTTCTGGCTGGCCACCATATACGCAATTGTTCAAGTCACGAAGTCTCTCACCATAAAAAGGCAGCAAGCCTATAATCTGAGCTCAAGTGTTCCTAAGCCATTTTTTTCATGGAGAGGATTGGACAGATACACATGGCTAGTTTTGATGTTTTCTTGTACAGTTCTGTTTCAAGTTGTCCATAAGAAGATTTCAACAGACACTTGCAAAAATGAATTTTTCAGTCCAGACATGTTAAAAATTTAATTTTATAATGTAACTTTCATCCCAAAGGTGTTTATGCAAAAGAAAAGGCCTCTTTTAAATGGCAGTATTGCTCTATTTGAATGGAAAAGATCAACAGATAATTTTAAAAGGTCATTTTTAATTTTAAAAAATATTTGTTTTAAATGTTATTTGTAAACATATATCTCTTTTTGAAAATGGAAATACCAGTGTTATAAGAATCAAAGTTCAAAAGTAATTGACTGGTTTCCATTAGTTTGCTTTTTTCCTTTCTTTTAGAAAGAACAGTCCTTGATTTTTATGGCAATAAAAGAATATTTCAAGCTGTTATCATGTTTATTAACAAAATTATAATCCACAAGGATGAACTCTTAACCTCTCCTGACTGCCAGATATAAAAGATGGGAAACAAGAAAGAATGTGCAGGGAGTTCAAAACTACAGTCCAACAAGAAGTCCTCTTACATAACAGCCAAAGAACATCCAGGTGGGTAGCCCTGTTGGTCTGAAGAAGCAGCAGAACAAAATTTGTCCTCTTACATAACAAACAAGGGACATGTGATTGTAACTGCTAACATGCAGTTATGGGGAGGCCTGGGTTGGGTCCATAAAAGTCCCCCTTTTTAACTCTGCCACCGGCACCATTTTCCCTTCCCAGCCCAGAAGGACTTTCCAGTGGATCGTTTCTAAAGATTAGGTTACCAACTTGTTTGCTGCCATTAACAGCAGCTTGATTGTTATACTTTAACCATTAAGAAAAGGTACACATGCTGAGTTGTATGGATCAAGCTGCTAAAGGGACAAGAACAGGCCCGGCTGTCTTTTTTTCTGGTCAGTTGGCACTGGGCAGCCCTCTGGAGGAGAGTTTTCCTAACCCCAAGCATCAAACAGTCACTACTCTTAATTTCAGCTGGGGAATGCAGAAAGTCTCTACTGTTCTTCACAAGATCCTTATCTTAGAAAGAAAATAATATTTCTAGTTATTGAATGTGTGTGGCAATTTACTTCTGCATTTTAAACTGCTTTTTTTGGTATATTTCTCCTTCCTCCAGGAAAATCAAGAGGTAGATCTGAGTATGAGATTAGTATTTTGCCATCTTTAGGATCTGAGACCGGGGAGTGGGGTGCTGCAAGTTTTGAGGGGATGGAACTTTTGACCCTGTGATTTCTCCTTGCCTTGGTAAAGGGGGATTTAATTCATCTCCCTGTATGAGAGGATGCTGAAGCATATGAAGCACTGGGAGATCCTGAGAGCGCAGGTGTAATGGATATTTGCATTAAGTTTCTTTCCATCTCTAAACTGACTATAATAATGATGAATTTATGGAAGAGAGGCATATTTAAATGAATGAGACATGAAAGGAGGGAGGGGGAATAAAAGGAAAACCATCTGGATCCGAGTCGCCTTCCAGCTCTGAACACATTTGTCCCACTAGTTCCTAAATGCACAAATTATGCAGCCATTTCATGGGACACTTAGGACTCAATTTGCAACGCGGCAGTGGGGGGAAATTGGGCACATAATTCCCCCTGAACAATAACAGGGAGTCGTGTGGTTAATTTAACTCAAAGCCTGTAGCCAGTTTGCACTCCATCAGAGAACGCTGCTGCAGGCACATTCCAGTGCACAACCATGAAGCAGGCATCCGGCATGAGATGCACTCCTGTGTCCTTGCCCAGACTGGAACCAGAATAGCAAGAGTGCTTTTAGCCTGTGCCTCCGATGGACCACTTGCTACTTAGGCTGGGAGGTAAGGGTTTATCCCAGATGGACTGCAGTCTTCTTGAAGAAAGCATCTTTTTGTGTACTTTCATCACATGTGCCTCTTCTATATCATTATTATGGGTCTCAGAGATATATAGCTTGACCAAAAAAAAGGAAAAAAAGGAAACGGTCAAGCCAAGATCACAAAATGAGCAAGGAAGGAAAAACAATAGACCTGGACAGTTGTGAGCTGGAAGAAAAACCGGCTGGAGAGATGCCTATATAGTCCTTGTTTACTTTCCAAGACAGTGGCTAAGCAAGGTCAGTTTTGTGCGCGCACACAGCCACACACATACATACAAAAGTGCTCCTCACACCATTGGAATCCAGCAGCTGGGAGCACAGTGGCAGCAGGCTGTTCTCATTACAGACCAATGAGGCTGTTTACTCACCCAGCTGGAGATGGTTAGAGAGTGATAAATAATGAAAGAGAAAACATGATTTTCCCCTCTGTGGTTTCTACTTGTGTAACCATATGTCACAGCTCAATACGTCGGCATTTTTCTAATTCTTTTTTTCAGGAAACAGTTGATTTTTCCCATACAGTGGCTAATTTTTTTTTTCTGTTTCAGTGGCAAATGTTTTTTAGGTTTGGATTTCCTTAAACTTGGGCTTCTGTCTGCTCCAGGAGCTTACTGGTCCCAATGACAACAATCTTTTTGTAGATGTGTTCCTTCTTTTAAAATACTTCTCTGAGTTGTCCTGGTGATGTGACTGAAAAACTGAATGCCCAGATCCCTCATGTGATGGGTGCATTACAGATAGGGTTGCTGATAGAAGCTCTGTGCCTTTAATAGATACATGACAGACAGAAATTCAACAAGTGCTGGGGCAGAGTTGGGGGACCTACTGAATTTCTCCCTGCAATGCATCTGTTAGAAGCATGAACTATCATGACAATTGTTACAGGTAAGGGATTTAGCAGCAGCTACCTGCTTTTAACTGGAAAATCTATAAACTTTATTCCTGATTAATACCAATGGGAGAGAGTTCCTATGCTTAAAACAGCTGCCTAATGGCCAGAAATAAAACAACTGGGTGAAAAAAAGATGTGGCACCCCAGTTACTGCCTGTCAAGGAATGTAAAAAGCACAGGAACTCTGTGGTTTAAAAAGCTGGCAGTTCTCAAGACACAGTACTGAAGGCTGGAAAATGATGTCCCCTGTGAGATTATATATCTCTATGTCCAGGTACCCTTGGATCTGACCTGTGATGACCTATCAGTTCACCTTAAGGAAGGGTCTGGTTTCAGTTGCTTAATATATAATCATGTCTTGCATTTGGTGTTGAGTATGACACCTAATCTGTGTAACTACAATTCAGAAGCCTGCACTGTGTTTGAATTACATCCACTGAATTACAGCCATTAAATTTAGCAAACACAGCTCCTCTTGGAGTTGATCGAATTTTTAAATTGGGGGGGGATCTCTGTAGAGATGTCTGAATGGGAGAGTTTCTGCTCTCACATCCATGCACAGCTAGCATTTCAATCCTATGGTCTATGCCTTCTGTTATACATTTTCCAATGTTTTGAGGCAACCATCTCCTTTATGTTTGTGGCAGAATGGGCCTATTCTGGCCTGTAGGCTCTATTCCACCCTGCCCTTCAAGGTTTTCCCAACATCCAGAGAGGTTTTTCTTTCTCGGGTAGCTTGCTTCCACCACCTGACCTTTGTAAGGGGACTGTTTATTGCCTTGTGCGCCCTTGGAGGAATAGCCACTTGGTCAATGGCCTGCCTTCCCCCAGCGCTCCCTTTAAAATAGTGTGTCCAAGATGGTGGAGGTCTATGTGGTACAGAGAACCACTACCAGTATCAAAAGTTCTGAAGTATTTATTAAAAAGAAAATGTTCACAAGCATACTTTTTGCACAGCACCAGACTGAACAAGAGATTAAAAAGAAATGGGTAAAATGCAATCCCCCCTCTCTTTCCATACCCTATCAGACATTAAAATATAGGCCTTTTTCCTTAGCTTAGGAAGTTACAGATCTCTACAGAGTTCATTACCTTGAAGCTTTCTCCAGCTCTTCAAGCCAGCATATGGTTAATGGCTGCCTCCTCCAGACCTCAGTTAAGAGTTCTGTCTGCTCTGATGGACTCAGCACAAAAAAGAGAGCTTCCTCCTTGTTCCCCTGGTCTTATCACCCCTCTTTCCAAGTAGGCCAGGTCAAGGAAGCTTTTCCTGAAGTCTCCAGAAATTTCTTCCTGAAGTCTTTTTGTTTTTAAATCCTCCAAATCTCTGTTCCCTGCTTGAAGAGGGGGGAGCTTGACCATCCATTCTCTAGACCTATTAGCATTTGTATGAAGGTGGGCTAAAGTAAGTCTGGAAAGCAAGTAAGTCTGGAAAAGTGACTTCCTCTGTTCCTGCTTGTTCTCTGCCCAGAGAGAAGAAAACTTTTAAAACTCAGAGTGAAGGCTTTGCTCATTTCAGACCTCCAAAGGAAAAAAAAATGCATTTCTTCACAATGTTAAATTCACGCAATATCAGTAACACATAAGCCCAGAGGCAGGTTGAGTTTGTTTGATCTACACAGAAGATAGTCAATAGGGAAGCCAAACAGGGTCAAGATGGTGCTGGGTCAAATACTACAGTGCTAGTAAATCTAACTTGTCCCCTCTCACTCATTTCTGGTCAGTTAAAGCAAAGGATAATAAATCCATTCCAATTAAGATAATGTCTGGTATGGGCAACTCTGTAAGTTTGTTTAACCAAGAATGAAGTTTCAAAGCACAAAAGGCAAGAAGAGAAATCCTGTCTGTAGCATCATACAGTCCAAGGAGCAGAGATTCTTAACTTCCATCTCCAGGTCTTGTGACTCATCAGATATGAGGAGGGAAAGATGATTAATATCTATAACTTATGGAGTCTTCCGGTTTATGGCGGTGTGCTAAGCAGTCGCACCTCCTGGACCTCCCAGGGGTGAAGCTGCGCACCGGCAGAACGGAGGGGGGCGATGCATTGCACACACCCCAGGAGCCTGACGAAAGGCTCCTGGCCAAGGGACTCTTGAGAGGTCGCCTCTTTGCCAACGAGATGCTGGGGAATCAAGGCGCTTCTCCGTCCCCATGGTCCCTCTGCCGAGTGTCCGCACGGATCTAGTGACGCTGACTGGGACAAGCGCTGGATATCGAGCGGCTGAAAACGAGGCAAAGCGAGGTCGGATGATCGAATGACCGTGAGTCGGCTTAGCTGAGTTAAAAAGAAAGCTCCCCCACCCCATGAACTGGAGAGTAAAGTGAGCGGGGGAGGAGCCCCTCCCATACGCATAAGCTCAAAAGCGAGATCGGGGGGGAGTGGAAGTAAAAGCGGCAAAAACTGTTGAAAAGACTTACCAAGGTGCGTACGAGCGTGTGAGCGTATATTCAGAGACTTTACAAAGTTTGGCGAAGGTAAACAATCAAAAAAGATGGCGGGGAAGAGGACGGAGAAGGAGAAACTCTTAAAAGCGAAACTAGTGGAAAGTCCACGACCAGAAGGAACCACCGAGTTGGCTAAAACTATGGCAGAGTCTCTGCGCCCCCTGCTGGATCAGATGACTAACCTCAAGGAGCAGGTGTCGAAAATGAACCAATGTATTACTACTCAGCAAACAAAACTCAACGAGACTTTAAAAATCATGGAACAAACAGCTGAAAAAGTAAAAGAGGTTGACGCCACTGCACAAAAGGTGAAGAAAAAGGTGCAAAAATTAGGGAAAAAGCAAATTTCTACAGAAGAACAGCTTCTACAATTACAAATGGAGAAGGCAAACCTGGTCCTTCGATTCCAAGGAGTTCAAGAGATCAAAGGAGAGAATCTGAAGCAAATGATGAGTGAAGCATTGGCCCCAGTGACAGATTTGAAGGCGGACTATCTTATGAGCAAAATGGATGTGGTCTACAGGGCCTACTACATATACATAAAGAAGAATAATCTGCCTGGGAAATTGTAATGAGATTTTAGAAGAGACACGTGAGGGATTGTATCCTAAGAGCGACGGTGGGGACACCTCTAAAAATTGGGGACAGTACCATTCGAATTCTGAAAGATATTCCATTTGAAATAAGACAACGGAGAAAGAAATACAAAGATTTAATTCTTTTTCTTCAAACTAATGCAATCCGCTACAGGCGGTTATATCCAGAAGGTGTAACCTTCAAACTTCAGGATAAAAAAGAAAAGATTGACTCTGTTTCCAAAGCACGCACATTTTTGAGAATCCAACTGGGCGAGCCAGAGGAGGTTGATAAAGAGGAAAAGGACAGTAAGTCCAGTGGCAAGCTGGACTCAGGGTCTTCTGGAGAGGACTCTCTGTCTGAGAAGGGGGCAGCGGCTCCTAAAAGTCCTTATAAACTGCGGAAGAGACAAGATAAGAAAAAATGAGGGTTGAAGGACTCTGAATTGTGTCTTTGATAATAATGTTTTTAATATTGAGATGCTGAGGGGTCTTTTTACAACAGTTAAATTTAAGATTTAAAAGGTATAAAAGCATGTCTGACTAAGTTCATAAAATGTAGCATTTTAAGAGATGGCATTGTATATAAGCAATTTGAGGATCTCCTCTCTTGGGTTTTTAGTTAGTAGTGGTTATCTTTCCTTTCTCCCTAAATGTAGTACCCCTCCCTTTTTTCATTGTAGTTTTGTAGTCTATATATAAAATGCAATTAAAAAATCCCCTTCGGGGGGCCAAAAAAAAATCTATAACTCATGGCATTTCAAAGAATAATGTGACCTCCATGCCATGAAAAGCTTCAAACATCAGTTTCCACATATGAAGAAGAGCAGGTTTCTATACCCTGCTTTTTTCTACCTTAGGAAGAAGAAGAGGAGGAGAAGAGATTGGATTTATATCCCGCCCTTCACTTGGAGTCTCAGAGTGGCTTACAAACTCCTTTCCCTTCCCCTCCCCACAACAGACACCCTATGAGGTAGGTGGGGCTGAGAGAGCTCTTTCCAGAAATGTCCCTGAAAGAACAGCTATGACAGAACTATGGCTTGCCCAAGGTCATCCAGCAGCTACAAGTGGAGGAGTGGGGAATCAAATCCAGTTCTCCCAGATTAGAATCCATTCACTTAATCACTACACCAAACTGGCTCTCGAAGGAGTCTCAAAGCGGCTTACAATTGCCTTTCCTTTCCTCTCCCCACAACAGGTACCTTGTGAGGTAGGTGGGGCTGAGAGAGTTCAGAGAGAACTGTGACTGACCCAAGGTCACCCAGCAGGCTTCCTGTGGATTCTTCAGATTAGAGTCTACTGCTCTTAACCACTACACCACACTGGTGATAAAAAAGTGTCCACGATAGCATGGCTGGCATTTTTTCACCTGTGTCAGGCCCACCAGCTATTTGTCTGGGTCAGACCTTGCCACACTGATCCATGCAGCAGTCACCTCCAGACTTGACTACTGTAATTCACTTTACATAGGGCTACCCTTGAAAGCACTTTGGAGACTGCAGGAGGTCCAGAATGCAGCTGCCAGTTTGTTGACTGAAACATCATTGTCAGCTCATATTATTCCAATTCAGCAGCAGCTTCATTAGCTACCAATTTATCTCCAGATCCAATTCAAGGTGTTGGTGTTAACCTTTAAAGGCCTGAATGGTCTGGGATCCTCATACCTACAGGACTGCCTCTCTCATTAACCCCCCACCATGCTCCCTTTGGTCATTTTGTAGTGGCCCCCAAGATGGCTTGGTTAGCTGTCATCAGTATTTATTTATTTATTTATTTATCCCTATCCTGTGGTATGTACTCTTGGTTGACAGCTGTGCACTGCTGGACTTGTTTAGTTTCCACAGGGCATGCAAGGCCTTTGGAGGGTACTCCACGTTTAGGTTGTTTTTTTATTAGTGGTATGGTGCTATCCACATATTTTAATAGTTTAATATTTTAATGTTCATACTTTATATTTATTTGTTTTTGTTTTTACCATATTATATGGTTTTAATGTAAATCAACGTGAGACCCTTTGAGAGAACAGTGACTTAAAAAAAATCAAATAAATAAATAAACCCTATTGGTAACACTCAGTGTATAGAATGTCTCCAAGCCAGCCACACACCTACATCCCTGCCAGTGCTCTAAGTACAGTATAGTCAGAAGGTTAAGGAGACTGGAACACTGCATTTCTCAATGATTTGTATACTGTAACCTGATGCTGGTTTCTATGCTGGACTCAGATCCACTTTTCTGAACTCAGAATGAGTGGAGAGTAAGGGAGGTAATTTATATTTGATTTTTATTCACTTTATTTATTTATTTATTGCATTTGTATCCCACCCATTCCCACGTGCGAGCTCAGGGCGGGTAACACCATAATTTCATTTGCAATGTAATCAATAACATTCTACTTACAGTATACTCGATAAAAATTAAAATTATAAAAGTTATCTAAAATGGCGACAATCTTCTGTTGGCTCCATCAGCTCAATAGGTGACACTCATAGCAGTTTCGCTACGACCACTTTGCAGGACCACTTTGCAGGGGAGACCATGTGATTGGATGTCCATCGCCTCAACCAAAGGCCTGGCAGAACAGCTCTATTTTGCAGATCCTACAGAACTGTAATAGGTCCCGCAGGCACTGATCTCAAGTAGTAGCTTATTCCACCAGGTGGGGGCCAGGACCAAATAGGCTGTGGTCATGGTTGAGGCTAAATGGATGTCCTTTGGGCCAGGGATAACCAGTAGATGTTGCTCAGCAGAGCACAAGACTCTCTGGGTGTCAAACTTGGGGCCTCGTTTGCCATGGGATCTTTTGTTCTGTTTAGTTCTGTATTCATTTTCCTGTAACCATTTTGTATCTGGGCTACTGGGGGGGGCAGTGTGTGAATGCGTGTGTGTGGGAGCCTACGTCACTTAGCTGCTGTGTAACTGTTTTCTAAGGTGCCTCCCAAAGGGGAAGAATGCAAATGACCTTGGACAGCTGTATCTGCTCGCTGGCTATTTTAGATAACAAACAGGTTCACAGGTGGGGGAGTAGTGCGCATGGGATTTTAGGCAGGCTGAATGAATGGATTGATTGGATGGGTTATTGGGCGGGGCTGTTTGAATTCTGTATAATAACAGAACTGGAACCGAACCCGTCAGTTCTGACACAGAAGGTCTTTACTTGACACAGCTACATATCTCAGCTACATGACACAGCTACATTTCTTACTCAGATCGCCTTTGTCTGTGCATGAGTCCGTGCAAGTTTATGGGGAGAGGTGGTCCCTTACATATGTTGATCCCAGGCCATTTAAGGCTTTAAAGGTTAAAATCATCACCTTGATCTGGTACTCATTAGGTAGCCAATGCAGGTGGCAGAGCGCTGGCCGTATGCACGCCCGCAGAGCTGTTGCAGTCAGTAAGTGGGCCACTGCATTTTGCACCAGCTGGAGTTTCCGGATCACGTTCATGGGTAAGCCCACGTAGAGCGAGTTACAGTAATCCAGCCTGGAAGTGACCATTGCATGGGTCACAGTGACTAGATCCTGGGTGTAGAGGTAGGGAACCAGTTGCCTGATCCGCTGAAGATGGAAAAAGGCAGACCTGTCAACAGTGGTGACCTGGGTCTCCATATTAACTGAGGCATCCAGAATCACCCCTAGGCTCCTAACCTTCAAAGCCAGCACCAGTGGCACCCCCTCAAGGTCCAGAAGCCTGATCCCTAACCCTGCCCTGCCCCAGTCCAGGCACAGGACCTCTGTCTTCGATGGATTAAGTTTCAGCCAACTCTGCTTTAACCACCCCTCTTTTCTCAAATCAGTCAATCCTAAAAGAAATCAACCCTGACTGTTCCCTGGAAGGCCAGATAATGAAACTGAAGCTCAAATACTTTGGCCACCAAATGAGAAGGGAGCACTCCCTGGAGAAGACCCTGATGCTGGGAAAGATTGAAGGTCAAAGAAGACGGGGACGGCAAAGGATGAGATGATTAGACAGTGTCATCGATGCAACGAACATGAAATTGAGCCAACTTCAGAGGACGGCGGAAGACAGGAGGGCCTGGCGGGAGATGATCCATGGGGTCGCGAAGAGTCGGACTTGACTGTGCGACTGAACAACAACAACAACAACTTTTCTCCCCAGTTAAGCTTCAATGTGGTTTACCTCATTCTTCTCTCCGCCATTTTATCATCATGACAACCCAGTGAAATAAGTTAGACTTCTGTGTGTGGCTGGCCCAAGGTCACCCAGCAAGCTTCCACAGCACAGTGTGTCTCCTAGGTCCTAATCCAACACTCTAACCACTATACCATACTAGTTCTTTTCTAGCTTCCTTCTGTTCCTTCCTATGTAAATCCTTTGCCTGAAGCAGGAGCAGGCTGGTGTTGCCTTATGGCAGAGGTCCCCAACCTTTTTTAGTTTGTGGGCACCTTTGGAATCCTGACTAGGGTTTCCAAGTCCCCTCGTTGTGCCAGCGTGGGGATTTGGGGGCATTCTGGGGGGGGGATGTTGCACAACATGCTGATGTCACCCTGAAACCATAGAGTTTTGCCCAAAAAGCAGAACATCGCTCCCAACATCACCAACACACTGACGTCACGTCTGGGTGACGTCAGCGACTCATGCACAGCATTGAGGGTGGGGGGAATTTCCTCCCACCAGCCAGCTGGCCAGCAGCAAGCAGGAGCCCACAAAAGCAGGAGATTCCCTTCACCTTTCTGGGGAGTGGTATCCCTAATTCTGACACAGCATTGTGGACACAGCCACAAGATGGCTGCCATAGGAGGTGGAACTAGCCACAAAATGGCTGCCACAGCTTACCATTCAGTCATATCATGAAAATCCTTGTGTTGTGATGGCAGCAGCTGCTAAAACAAGTTTTAAAAAATCTGCACACCCAATCAAATCTCCAATGGCCAACAGCCCCACCTAGCCTCGCCTACTTTCTAAAAACACTTGACAGTTGCTGGGAAAAGTGTCAGCAGGTATCATGATGCTCATGGGCACTAGGTGGGGGACCCCTGCCCTATGGGAACACATGTATTTTGCAAACGTTAAGTCTTCAGCTGAGTGGGATTTTAACTCTAGGGTTTTTTTAGCAGGAAAACTCATTAGTTGTAATTGGGAGGGATAATCATGGCAGTGGTTACACTGAGCTTTTTAAAAATAATAATAATCAAACTCTCTATATCAAAGTAGCCCAGTAAAAATAGTATTAATTAAGGAGATTTGCATATTTTTGCAGCTTTGCTCATGTTATTCTGTTATGGGCAAAAGGTTATACATGCCCCTGTAAACCCTGTACCTATATCCAGGTTTCAGGTAAGGTTGCCAATAGATCTGAAGAAAAATACCCTGCCCCTTTATTAATGATGATGATGATGATGATGGATGATGATGATGATGATGATGATGATGATGATGATGATGATGATGATGATTGTGTGCCATCGGGTCACACAACTGACTCATGGTGACTCCAGGACCATGGGGTTTCAAGGTAAAATATAAGCAGAGGTGGTTTGCCACTGCCTTCCTCTGCATAGCGACCCCAGTCTTCCCCATCCAAGTACTAACTGTGGCCAGTCCTGCTTAGCAGCCACGTTCTGATGAAACTGAGCCCGGCAGGGCTATCAGACGGCACCCTGTCCCTTTAATAAAGGGTTAATGAGTGGGGAAGGACTGCTGAAGCTTTTCATGGCATGAAGGCAAACAGCATCCTGTAAATAATATACCATTAAGCCTCTATTAACTGAACAGGACATTTTTCTTCAGGCATGTTCGCAAGGATTTGGCTCCAGGAGGTAAAATTGGAAGGGGAAGGACGGGCTGGATCCTGGAGGGTGGGGAGTGGGCTAGAAGGCTGAGGGTACTGAGGGGGAATGACCTGCAGTTCTCCATCATTTCCTCACCCCACCTCCCCAAACTTTGTAAGCACTGAATTGTTAATAATAAAGAACCGTTAGGTTTTCCCAATCTGCTGGATCATTCCTACTTACTGCTTGGAATCTATTGGCTCTGTCTACTTAGTTTGGATTGGCCAAACTCTGCAACCGGCAGTTGTAGGAGAGCCAGTGTGGTGTAATGGTTAAGACTGCCAGATTAGTACACGAGAAACCCAGGTTAGAATCTCCACTTATGCCATGGAAGCTTACTGGGTGATCTTGGGTCAGTCACTCTCAGCCTAACCTACCTCACAGGGTTGTTGTGAGAATAAAATGGAGGAGGGGAGAATGATGTAAGTTGCTTTGGGTACCCACTGAGGAGAAAGACAGGGTACAAATGAATGATACAAATAAATAACAAAGTTGCCTTTTCTTCCTGGCTTTCACAATGCTAGCTAACACCAGCGTATAAAACAAGGCATTAAAAGTTATTTGCAAAACAAATAACCTTACAAAATGAATCATATATTTAGGGTTCTGGTCATTTCATTCTTCAGTGATACTCTATTTAAAATACTTTCATTGTGTACAAAATAATACTTTCACACTTCTATTATGATATATATATAGTACTCAATGAAGATTGATGTTTAATTACAGGATTGATTGATAACAACTGTTATCCTGGGTCTGGATCCGAACCAGTGATTTGGAAAACGAAAAGCTTCACTAATCTATTACCAAAGCATTGAACTATCCCATCCCTAATCACACATGCACATAAACCTTTTTAAGGACCAAATTCTTGGACTCAAGAAGAATGACACCATCATTACATTACATTAGGGTGAAGTTTGCTCTTTGAAAGAATGTGCAAGTGGCAGAGAAGCAAAGAGCTTACTGATGTGCCCATTAACTTCAATGGGAGCTCTGCATATGTATTAAGAGGAGAATAAAAAGAGGCCTTTGGGGACTGAGGTGCGGAGAGCACATGGGACACTTGTCACAAGATCAAGACAAACCCATTACAATCAGAGCAAAGCAGGAGAGACAGTCTGTCTGATAATAACTGCCAGCAAGGGTTTTTGATTGCATGTGTAGCATGTATTCCCTGCACGCTTATGCTTCACAGAAAACCTTTCAAGGTTCTATATCTCAGGGAGTAAATCCTCACCACATGCTGGGATCTATGAGCACCACTCTAATGCTGAGTTGAACATCATAACAGCTAGCTACTTTCAGTTTTTCCCATACTTGTCTCTCTAATGCTGTTTGCAGGCCCTTCCAGAACATGTCACATGGAAAATACAGCCCACACTGTCTGAAAACAAAAATGGTAGTTTCACAGAGTTTAGATGTCTCAGGAAGTTTTGCTATCATGGTGAGATAACCAGGGGCTGCTCCAGTTCAGACAACATATTGCTCAGACCCAGAATTAGCAGGGACGGGTAGAGCAGCAAGGTTGCTGATGCGAATGGAAGTGGACAGTGGCACTAAGTCCCCTGAGTGCAGGGCGTTTAGGATGGTGCTGCCCAATTACTTAAGCAAAACTGTGTCTACATCAACTGCAGCCATATTACTAATGTGTTATGTAGTGGGTAGCCGCATGGATGAACGACAGACAACGACGTGGTGCATAGCACGCTTTATTAGCACACAACAAGACAAAGGATAAACGGCCGGCAGGCCAACTATATACACACCTGGGGACCGCCCCTGGTCACCATTGGTGGGTTCAAATCTCCCGCCACGGATCCCATTGGTTCCCCAGTGGAGGGACTAAGATCCTAGTCCCCATTGTTGTTTCGGACTGAAGCTTGGGCATATGCGCTGACCTCTGGTGGCGGTCAGCGGACACTACACCCCTCCCCCCATAGTCCGGACCTTGCCCTATGAAACATAGTCTTTCAGGTACACTGGGGGCTGTCGTACCCTTGCTGAGCGTCTGGGTCCCTGTGCTGGGGCCTCGGGAGGCCTGACCTCCGGAGCGTTTAACATACCAAGGGGAAAATTCCCCCCAAAAGGAAGGGGTTTTTAAATGTTTGCTGAGCAATGTTTGTTCTCCCAAATATGTAATATATTATATAATGATTTGTGTACTAGGATTTGAGATATGGATTGATCCAGCACATCCCCTGGCTCTGGAAATCACTTCCAAGTAGGACTGGCTTGTGGTTCAAATCCTATTGTGTGAATCAGCATTTGCGCTCAGTACAATGTGTAACTTTTCCAGAAAAGGGCATGTTGCGAAGTGAAATAAATGCTCACTAACAAGTGGAACATTCTGCTTATTTTAACTAATCAGGAGCCCTGGCTCTGCTAAATGTGCGATGAAATCCTAAGCACATGTACTAAAAATAAGTTCCATTGAGTTCAGTAGGAATTGCTTCCTAGTAAGTGTGCTTAGGTTTGCAGCCTCAATAAAATGGGATTTGCTTCTGAGTAGACCTGCTTAGGATTGCTTTCCAAGAGTATCTTCATGATACAGGAAAACATAGGTGCTCTTGTGTTTCCACAGAACATTGATCATATTTTTTTCCTGCAATGTTTGAAGGGGAAATGTAGGAGCCTTAACACAATATGATTCTCAAGGATATGTTTCTCATGTTTGCATATAAGTATCTCCCCTTCAAACATTACATAAAAGACACAAAGGGGCAATGGGTTGTTTTCCCCCCCATAGCCCATGAATTCAAGGCAGTCCCAGCTTGGGTTAGAAACTGATAACTATGATACAGTTTATGCGATTTCAGAACTTTTCTATCATGCTTCATGAGATTATATATATGAAATAAGACCAGGGGTGAAGATGAAGCATGTGATAAGTTTGTATCAAAATAATGTCGAACTTTGGGAATATAGGATGTTGAGTGGAGCAATGCAACTATATAATTTGCATATTGGGAGGAGTGTGTGTAGCCTGGAACTGACAAAAAACTTGGTTTGCTGTGCATGTGAGGCCTGGCTATATTTGAATGGGGGGCACTTTTCAGAAGCTCCTGTGTTTGCTCAAAGTGACTGCTTTATTACTGAAATTCCTTGGCTAAAGAAGCAATAGGCAGCATCTATGAAGAAAGCAAACCATCTCTGTTGATTGCTGACCTGATTTTTGTCTGGGGCAGGCCCTCCCTCCTAGCCTCTCTTCAGTGAAAGAACTTCTTGGGAAGGAGGTTAGTCCCTAGACTATTGTGTTCAGTTCAAGCTGATCTCTTGTCATGTCGGCCCTCATAGCCTGTTGGTTGAAATCAGTCCTGGAGGAAGGTGGCCCTGGGAACTGTGCTTCACATTCAAGGCCTGCTTCTGAGCAACTGCGATTGGGCCAGATTCTGCAAGAGGACAGTACTTCTGAGACATTGGTATGAACCAGACAGGAGCTACCTTCTGCTAAACCAGAGTTTGCCAGGGGACAATACTTTGAAAACCTAGGACACTAGCTGCACTGTTAATGCACTAGCTGCACTCTTTATGAACAGTGAGTAAGACCCTGACATGATAGGCAATTGCTCCTCTTCAGACTCTAGGCCCTCACCCATCTTCAGACTCTGGATCTTTCAGTTTGGGAATGGAAAGGAGTTTGGGGGGTGGGAAGTACCATACCCAGTAGTGCAAACTGTATTTCCCCCAGTTGTAATAAGAACAGTTGTTTTGCTTAAGCCAAGGTGTGTGAGTAAAGGAGGGCTTTTAGGCCCCAAGCCTTGAACTTGTCCTTAGTTCCAAAACCTGGGTTTTGGGGCCAGGTGTTTGGGGACAGAGACCTCAACGCATTAATGGGGCAACACTTTCTTGCACCCCTTCGGTGGGAGCCAGAGGAGAGATCGAGTAAGCAGCATAGCACTGCCCGACATGGTGAAGACAGTTGCATTGAACATCATTGGAGGTTCATCAGATTGTAGAGACCTTGGGTGTGCTAAGATGGGTGAGCTGTTAGCGCTGCTCATAACCCTTTTGATTAGAGCATTAACAGTGTGGTATGAAACACTGGTGCTATTGAAAATACTGTTGGAGGGTGATCCTTGCATAGTACTAACCCTCAGGCACTTATCAGGGATAGGCCTGTGTTGCAGTTTTGGTTCTAGGTAAGCCCAACTATCATCATCATCATCTATTTATTTATTTATTTATAAACTGCCCTCCCCCAAAGGGCTTAGGGCCATGTACAATGCTGAGTAAACATTCAATAATTAAGAGACATAAATAACAGTTAATTACAGTAAAATCAATAAGATAATATATATATGATCATTGATGGCATACTGTTCTTCCTCTCCCTCTGTAGGGCAAGTCACAGGCCAGATATGGCAAAAGGCCATCACTGTCCTCAACGGTAGGCCTGGTGGAATATCTCTATCTTACACGCCCTGTGGAACTGATTTAGATCCCGCAGGGCATGGATGTCACTAGGTAGAGAGTTCCACCATGCAGGAGCCAAGGCTGAAAAAACCCTGGCTCTATTTGAGGACAGTTGGATATCTTTTGGGCCAGGTTCCACCAGTAAGTTTTGATCTCGCAAGCATAACATTCTCTGGGGGACATACCAGGAGAGGCAGTCCCATAGGTATACTGGTCCCAGATTGTTAAGGGCTTTAAAGGTTAAAACCAAAACCTTGAAGCAGATCCGGTACTCAACTTGGAGCCAGTGCAGCTGGCGAGGCACTGGTTGGATGTGTGCTCTTACTGGGGTACCTGTAAGTACTCTCGCCATTGCATGTTGGACAAGCTGCAGTTTCCAGGACAGCCTCTAGGGCAGCCCTATGTAGAGCAAGTTATAGTAATCCAGCCTTGAGGTGATGGTTGCATGGATCACTGTGGCAAGGTCAGGGGTGGTGAGGAAGGGGGCCAGTTGCCTGACTTGGCGCAGTTGGAAGAATGCCAGCCTCACAACATTTGCAACCTGGGCCTCCATGGATAAGGAGGAATCCAGGAGCACACCTAAGCTCCTGACAGTTGGTGCCAGTATCAGCGGCATGCCATCAAGTATTGGGAGTCGGCACCCCAGCCTCAGATAACCCCCACCCAGCCACAGGACCTCCATCTTCACCGGATTCAGTCTCAACCAACTCTGCTTCAGTCATTCAGCAATGGGCTCCAACCCATCAGCCAAATTAGATGGGTCGGTGACCAGCTGGCCTCCCATCAACAGATAAAGCTGGGTGTCATTTGCATACTGATGGCAACACAACCCGAAATTCTGCACCAGCTAGGTGAGAGGGTGTATATAGATAATAAACTGCATAGGATAGAGGATCTCCCCTTGGGAGACCCTGCACACCAGAGGGTATCAGGGGAATACCCTCTCTCCAAGTGCCACCCTCTGTCCTTGACCATGGAGGAATTAAGTGAGCTACTTTAAGGTTACACCACGAACTCCTAACAGGTTTAGCGTCCCCCACTCATCAATAATATTTATTTGTGTTTATATTTTTCTTACTGGAGGGACGGGTTGAGAGTAAGAGGGGAGGTTTAGGTGGGGAAGGAAATTTTTACTTGTTTAAGATTTGTTAGCTCTTATTTAATTGTAATTCCCTGGTGAGTTTTATTCGATATTAATGAAGTACTGTATTAAGAAGGGTTCCTGGTTTCTCTGTATTGCTGCTTGTAAATGCTAGGTAGGATTAGATCTGGGCTGGGAGGAGTTAACAGGGGAGGTCACAATAATGCCATGGATTCCAGTGATTAGGGTGTGTGGGAGGTATGGTGGTGGAGCAAGGTATTGTAAAGGAAGGAGATATCACTATGCTCAGACCTCTTCCAACTTTTGCTCCATCTTGAGGGATGCTGGTAGTGGGGCTAGGAAAGGTAACCCTTCTCCAACATTGATGTTATGCAATGCCAGGTCTATTAACAATAAGACCTCAACTCTGCAGGATTATCTTGTGAGCTAAGATGTAGACCTGACATGCATGACCGAGACCTGGGTGTGGGAGGGCAAGACTGTTGCCCTTAATCAGCTCCACCCACCCAGTTTCTTGGTCCATTATCAGTCTCAGACTAATGGGGAGGGGGGTTGCGTTGCTCGTCTGGGAGTCTTTCTCCTTCAAGGCTCTTCCCACACCAAAAATTACTGGCATTGAATGTGTAGGCCTAGTGTGGAATACTGAGGAGAGTTTGGCTATCTGGCTGGTGTACCAACCACTTAACACACCAGCGCATACCTTGCCAGGGACCTAGTGTCATCCATGGCAATGCTGGGACTCTCCCAATTTGTATCAGCTCCCACACATCAAGCAGGCCACACAATGGATCTTATTTTTGGCGCAGGGATAGATGTAGAACTGATAGCCATGTAGGCAGTGCCATGGTTAGACCACTTTGCCCTGAAGGCCTGGTTGTGCACCCCAATCCCTCCCTGTTTATGTTCACCCGTGAAAACTAGTGGATCAAATTGGCTTTCAGAATGCTCTGCAGAATCCAGTGCCCCCTGGTGACTCATTAGATGAGCTGGTAGAAGACTGGCATAGCCATCTCTTGGAAGCCATCGACAAAAACACTCCCCTGAGCCCTCTTTGCCCCCACACCAAACAAGTTCTGTGGTATACTCTGAAGCTTCGGAGGATGAAGCAGGATCTAAGATGGTTTTAGCAAGGGTGGTGGCGTACTCGTGACAAAGCTGCAAGAGCATCTTTTAGGACATTTATGAAGGCCTATGAGATGGCAATAAAGGCTGCAAAGAAGGAATTCTATGCAGCCTCCATTGTGTCTGCTAGCTCTCTACCAGCCCAATTGTTTAGGACAATTAGGTCATTACCTTCCCTACCACAAGGGAAACAAAACGATAAGGAATTGGCTATGGGCTGTGAGGTGTTTGCAAACTATTTTGCAAATAAAGTCTTGTCTTGTCACTACGCCAGGACTTCTCTGCCATGGTTGAAACACGATGTGAACTGGAAGCCCCTTGGCTGTTTTCTGGCCCTGTGTTGGACCGATTCAGCTGACTCTCCCAGGAAGAGGTGGACAAGACCCTGGCAGCTGTGAAGCCCACTACCTGCCTCCTTGATCCATATCCATTCTGGCTTGTTAAAGCTCGTGGAGATGGAATTTGGGCTTCCCTGGGAGATATTGTCAATCATCAGGGACATTCCCAGGGCACCTCAAGGAGGTGGTGGTGCAACCACTCTTGAAAAAAACCTTCTCTGGACCCAACAGTCCTAGCCAACTACTACCCAGTATCAAATCTTCCATTCCTGGGTAAGGTAATTGAGAGAGCAGTAGCTGAGCAGCTCCAGGTGTTCTTGGATGACTCCTCAATCCTGGATCCATTTCAGTATGGCTTCCGCACAGGCCATGGGGCAGGGACCATGCTGGTCACCCTCATGGACGACCTCTGGAGGCACCCGGACTTAGGCGGGTCGGTGCTGCTGTTGCTACTTGATCTAACAGCAGCATTTTACATGGTCAACTGTGACCTTTTGACCCACTGCCTTGTTGATATGGGGGTACGGAGAACTGCCTTACAGTGGCTGTCCTCCTTTCTCCATGGTCCAGAACAGAGGGTGGAGCTTGGGGAGAGGGTTTCACCATGTTACCCTATGGTATGTGGCATCCCGCAAGGGGCAATCCTCTCCCCGATGTTATTTAACATCTATATGTCCTCTTTCACAAAGTTAATCCAGGGGTTTGGGGTGGGCTCTCACCAGTATGCTGATGACACCCAGCTGTATCTGTTGATGGATGGCCAGCTGGACTCCACCCCAGACATCTTGGCTAGGGCTTATGGGGCCATGGCTGACTGGTTACAACAGAGCTGGCTGAAACTTAATCCATCTAAGATGGAGGTCCTGTTCCTGAGACATGGGGGTATGGGTGCAGGAATCTGACTCCCAGCCTTTGGTGGGGTGCCTCTGACACTGGCACCAGTAGTGAGAAGCCGGGGGTGATCCTGGATGCCTCCCTTTCTGTGGAGGCTCAGTTCACCAGCATTGCCAGATCAGCCTTTTACCATTTTCGGCTGGTCCCCTACCTTTCCTTCCATGACTTAGCAACTGTGATCCATGCAGTGGTCACTTACAGCCTTGATTACTGCAACTTGCCCTACATGGGCCTACCCTTAAACCTGATCCAGAAGCTTCAGCTGGTGCAAAATACAGTGGCATGCCTGCTGACTGGGAGGTCTGTGCGGGCACACATTCAGCCAGTACTGCGCCAGCTGCATTGGTTGCCAGTTGAGTACTGAGTCAGGTTTAAGGCTATGGTATTGACCTTTAAGGCCCTATGCAGCCAGGGACCAGCATACCTGTGGGACCATCTCTCCTTTTCCGCCCTGGCCGCAGCCCGGTGGAAAAGGCTCCCAATTGAGATCAAGGCCCTGCAGGATTTGTTACAGTTCCATAAGGCCTGTAAGACAGAGCTGTTCCACCAGGCCTTTAGCTGAGGTGGAGGATGTCAAATGATATCAGCCTCCCCTGCTTCAAGTGTTCCATGGTGCCACTCACATCATGGGTGCTAGATGCAGTGCTTTAGTTTCATCAGAGTGATCCACTGCCTCTCTTGGCAGGAGCTCAGCATACACTGGAATGGAACTAACCGCCAAGCTGCTACTAGGTTTAGGTACATTCTAAATTTCTTACTTAACATTTTAATCTTGCTTTAATTAACATTTTAATGTATTACTGTTGTATGGAATTATTTATGGTTTTATGACATGTTGTAAGCCACTCTGAGCCTGTTTGCAGGTTAGAGTGGGATAAAAGTTGCAGAAATGAATAAATAAATAAATAAAATCCCCCTTATAAATAAAAGCCGAATGGTAGTGGCACTTCTCTAGAACATTCCACACGCTCCAAAATCAGTTCGCTCTCTGATCTGTCATTCAGAGGGTCTTCCTATCCACTGGCTGCTTTGCCTGAGTCCTGCCTCCAACATTCTAAACATTTTGCTATTCCTCTCCCCCCCATAGCCAGTCAGAACACAGAGGTAATTTGCATATTCAGTCTCATTGGCCTCTGCCTCGGAACACAGAGGTCGTTTGCAAATGCGACGATTGGCTTTTGCCTCTAACATTCTAAACAGTTTTGCTGTTCTGAGGTAAAATGTGTCCAATCTCCAGGTGAGGGCTGGAGATCACTCAGAATTACAACTGCTTTCCAGATGGCAGAGATCAGTTCTCCTGGAGAAAATGGTGGGCTCTCTATCCTTATATACTGCTGAGGTGGCCCCCATGTGACAACCAATGTGACGTAGCAGTCAGGGCTTCAAAGCACAGGAGGTGTTCAGGAGCCATAGACTCCACCCTCCAAACCAACTGTTCCCTTCTGGGGAACCATCGTTGCCAATCTCCAGGTGAGGGCTGGAGGTGACTCAAAATTACAACTGTTCTTTAGGTAGCAGAGATCAGTTCCTCTGGAGAAAATGGTGGACGCAGTTTCATTATACCCTGCTGAGGTCGACACAGCAAATTGACACTGAGTGTCCAAGGCCGGGGCACCCGCCCAAAGCCTCTTTCTAGAGGCCATTGTATTTATTTCCACAACGGGCCTTTTTCCTAGAATGGAATAAACCATAAGCGAAGATGAAGTTTGTATTAAAATTATTGTATTAAAAATACTATTTTCAGCCAGCATTGGCCCCCAAAGGAGCACTTAGAAGATCCAACTGTCAATTAAAAAGCATTATTTTTAAAAAGGTGTTTGGAAAAAGGCCCTCCAGCTGTCTTTCTCAGGGTACAATTGTAGGGTGAACTTTTGTCTCTTCTCCCTCTGGCCATTAATATTACTTTAGAGATGTACTCATTCCTGTAAGAGGTGCTACAGCTTTGCCCAGTTAAAGAGAAGAAGGGATTTAATTTTTGCTCTCCATCTACCATGTATTTATTTATTCATTCATTTATTTTATCACATTTTTATCCCACCCTCCCCCACAAGTGAGCTCAGGGCAGGATACAACCCATTAAAACAGTTAAAATACAATACAGAAATCCAATTTAAAATACAACATATCTAGAATCTCTAAGATGGGAATCAATCCCCAAAGCCCTGAGTGCACCTGCAGTTCATGCACAGAAGGATCAGAAAGTTGGGCAGGTGGTCGTCAAACCCCATCAGTAGAAAGAGAGAAGTGCTTCTTACCTGTACCATCAGGCAATTTGCTTTTTAAAAACTTTCATCTATTTCCTGCACACTGCAAATGGTCTTTTCTTTTATTTCACTCTTTGCAAAGTGATCCACAGCAGAAATTAGTCCAAAATACAAAGAGATGAGGATGCATAGGACATGGGAAACAATGTGCAAAAATATTCATTTTGTTTTAAGGCTTAGCTAGAATGTTTACTGGGGAGTTTTCATGTTCAGCTTGACTGACTTTTATTGAGAAAATCTGCTTAACCTATGAGCCTGGTACTTTTTTGTAATTAGAAAGGCTTTTGACTTACGATTTCCAAACAACCAGTCTGCTTACAATCCCCCCAACTATTTCTCCCAGGTCTCAAAATCATCCGCTGATGATTCCCTTGCAGTCCACAACCAATATTTTGGTTTGCTTTTCTATTCAACTTTAACATCTTTAATAACAACAATTTTAAAAAGTTATGGTCTGGATCTATAAGCCACTGCACTACTGTGGAAATAGCTTCTGAAGAAGGGTCTGTTGATCTGCTGGGACCCTGGAACCCATATTGTAGCAGTCGACAGCATGAACTTCAACCATTGTGTGTGCTACAGTCACAGATGGACAATCTTCTCCCATTTGAGAACTTCTCCAAAGATCTCTAATATGGGTTGCAGGGTCAGGCCCAGTCACAGCTGATCAAAAGACCCTTCTTCAGATGTTATTTCCACAGTTGGGGCAGCTGTCCAAATTCTAATCCAAAAACACTGTGAGGGAAGCACAATTTTTAACAACAGGGAGGATATGAGTCTTCAAACACAGGGCAGATGAAGGCCATGGAATAAAAACTCATTGAGGCTTCCTGGCTAATGTCCATTTATGTCTCCAGGTATTTGGGGTGGGTTGTTTCTCCTTCACACTACCTCAGAAAACAGTAACCAACTTCTGGCAAAGTAAAGATACAATACAGGTACTTTTTTGTCCCCCCTCCCCCCCTCTGGACAAGAAGGGTAACTGAGATCATGGAAAAAGCATTGATAAGGGGTTTAACCCTCCATGCACTATGGGTCTGATACAAATTGCTCCCTCCCTGAGAAGCAATTTACTGTTTAAAAAGATACAGGAAAAGGAGTGTTTATCTGTTTATTTACTTGTAAAAATAATGCCACCTCTTCATGAGCCTGCCTGACGAAGGTTACAAAATAAAAATGCCTCCCCCCAAATTAGAAGATATTAATGAAAAACCAACATTAAAAACCCAGCCCAGCATAAAAACATAGTCCATATACATAATAAAATAACAATTTCCAGATTAAAATAATGTTGAAATATCAACTATGTAATTAAAAGCCTGGGTGAACACAAACATGTTGGCCTGGCACCTAAAAGAAAGCAATGTAAGTGCCGGGCAAGAAGGGCATTCCACAAGTGAGGTGCCACTACTGAAAAGGCCTGTCTGTGGTTGTCACCTGCCTCCCTTCTGAAGGCGGGGGCACCGAAAGCAGGGCTTGTGAGACAGATCTTACCTGGTGGGCTGGACAGTATAGGAGCAGGCAGTCCTTCAAATACCCTGGTTTCAAGCCATTTAGGGCTTTGAGGGTAAGAACCAGCACTTTGAATTGTGCCCAGAAACAAATAGACAGCCAGTACAGATCTTTCACCACTGTGGTGATAAAATCCCTATATCACCATCCCTGAAATAGCCTGGCTGCTGCGTTTTGGATGTGTGGAAGTTTCGATTTTCAAAGGCAGCCCAACATAAAGTAAAGGTAAAGGTTCCCTTGCTCGAAAGCCAGTCGAGTCCGACTCTAGGGTTGCGGTGCTCATCTCCGTTTCAAAGCCGAAGAGCCAGCGCTGTCTGAAGATGTTTCCTTGGTCATGTGGCCGGCATGACTAAACACCAAGGCGCACGGAACGCTGTTACCTTCCCACTGAAGTGGTACCTATTTATCTACTTGAAATTTCTTGTTTTCGAACTGCTAGGTTGGCAGGAGCTGGAACTAGAGACGGGCACTCACTCCATCATGCGGCACACTCGGGTCTCGAACTGCTGAACTACTGACCTTCCACAGCCTGCAGTTCAGCGTCTTAACCACTTGAGCCACTGCAGCTCCTAACATAAAGTACATTACAATAATCTAACCTGGATATAATTGGAGCATGGCTCATCGTGGCCAGATCATGCTTTTCAAGTAATGGCTGTGGCTGGTGTATCAACCAAAGTTGATAAAAGGCACTAGGTGTCACAGAGGAGATCTGGGTATCCAACTTTTAATGGATCACATATTGTCACATCCAGTTTGCCCTATTAGGACCACATTTAGTTGGAAGTTTAAGTAGGGAATTGTTTTCACCGTAAGAAAAAGTTAATGACAGTCAGGAGATTTTTAAATTGTTTTCCATCCTTACAGCTGATTTCTTGGCTACTGATTTTTATTACTTCCTGCAATAATCTCTATTTCCCCCATCATAACAGCTACTAGCTATTTGAAAGCAAAACTCATATGACATCCTTTCTTTTAAAAAAAATCAACACTAATTGCAAGGGAAAGCAAATAAGTGAAGTTAAAATTTATAGAAACTGGCAAAGTATTAACAATATCAATATTATCATCTGACAAGCTGGGTGGTAAAAGATCTGTTTAGAGCTCCACCTCCTCTTATATTATTTCAAAATGGGTCAATCCTGCACTTCTTTTTCTTCCTCAGAAGGAGAAAAAGGACTGTCACACCAAGGGAATCAGTACACAATTATAGCTAATAGCATCGCACGAGCTGCTATGATTCATGCTCTCCTATGCCATATAAACTGCATTCCTGTCTGTGGGATGGCAGTGTACCGCCTCTCCCCCCTCCCTCCCTTCCCCTCCCACCCTCAAGGGAACCCCAGTGCTTTGCTTGAGGGCACTGAGTGAATCATCCAGTAACACAGAAATCTCCAAGTCCTCTTTAGCAGTCCCAGGAGGAGGGAGATCTGAAGGAAGGCGGCAGAGAAGATGCCTGCAGCAATGTCAGTTCTAGAACAGTCGGGTTGACAGGATTCTGAGCAGGGATTAAGGTTGGGATCAGGGATGCAGAGGAAATGAAAAAAGATTCTGGCTTTCAGGCGTGCTTCTGTTGTGTTTGTCTTGCTGTTTGTTCTGAAGGAAGATTGACTCCCTGGACATTTGACTTAAAAAAGCCTGAGATCACCTTCATGAAAGGCCCCACTGTTTGCCTAAGTACCGCGTAGCTGCTGCCACAGACAAAGACTTGTGTTAACAGAATGTGGCAAGTGACACACTCAGACGCATCAGAGCTTCTTAGGACTGGTTCCTGCGTGTGCATCCATCACTTGATTACCTCATTCTTTATACCTGGCAGCTGGAAGAGTGAAATGCAGTGTGTTTGAAAAAGCTGTATGTTTGACGTGATGGAAAGAGATAACAGAAATTCTCCCTGTAATGGCTCATAAGTTGTCACTTGATGAATATCCATGTGTGAACCAGCCCTTGGTCTCAGCATACATCATCACAGCAGCTTCTTCTCAAGCATGGGAGACCGAGGAGCTCTCTTGAGAAAAGGCTGCAATAAGAGGCGAAAATCTATGAATCCTTTCCAGGACTCATTTGAAATCACCTGTAAGAGCTGCAATTATCTACAGCCTTTTAGCCTTACGAGGTAGGTCAGAGTGAGTGAAAATGACTTGCCAAAAAAAAAAAAAAACCCACCACCAAACACCAAGTGTCACAACTAAGCAGGGATTTCAGCCCAGAGCTCTCACATTCCAAGCTATACCATTCCAAGACCTTCAAATACACAGAGCAGGTCATGATGTGATACTGTGTTTATATAGCTCTCTCTACAGGGAGACCCACCAGATTTTAACAGTGTATGTTTTCACATGCCAAGCCAAGTATTCTTTATTAATTCTTACAGGGAATTTGGCTTCAGATTGGTTTGTACACTTTCTGGAGTTGAACTTAGTCTATACCAGTGGTTTTTAACCCATTTTTGGGTCACGAACCTCTTTGAGAGTCTCGTGAAAGCTATGGACACCCTCTCCAGAAGAATGCACATAAACACACACAAAACAGTAACTAATGCACAAAAATGAAATTAATAAGCTTATGCCAGCTGTGTGTATCAAAAATATCTGAGGTGTGGTTTTCATTAAATCTCTGGATATGCCAGATCAGCTACCGGTCACACACTAACTTTGATTTCTTTATTTTATACTATAAATACCTGCTATTTCCTTGCCTAACTCACAGTGAGCATCCACAATATTATAATAGTCTGAAATGAAAAATTACAATGAACGTGTGAAGAGGCTAAATGTTTTACCTTAAACTTCATCAAGACCTGGAGTAAACAAAGGCAGATGTTCTTATTGTCACCAGGGGTATAGAATTCTCCATTTCCTGGGGAGAGGATGGGGCTGAACTGGGTCCAGGCCCACACTTAGTAATCTATATTAAATTATTTAAATATGAAATCTATATATCTATCTCCCAAGTGTGGCCCCTATCTGCGGATAGCTAAACCCATAGATTGGGCCCACACTTATCCCAAACAGATTTTTCTATGAACTTGGAGCTAAATTTGCCGAAATATCCCCCTAGGTTTACAGAAAAATCTGAAGTTAAAAAAACTCATGGAGGGGTGGAGTTTAAATTCTCCCAAATTAAATAAAGCATTTGCAGACAATGGGCTTACTGTTGAGCAGCTGGAGAACGCTCGGTGCTTGCTGCTGCTGCAGCAGCGGCTGTGGTGGTGACAGAGGCTGGCAACTGCTGGCAGGCCTGGCCATGGCTACGGTGGAACCTGGGAACTGCTCTGAACCTGGCTGTAGTGACAGAGCCGTTGTGTATTCAATTACTTATATTGAATGCCTAATGTATGTGAACCAGCTCATTGCATTCTAATGTTAAGCTTCAGCCTGGGCTAGGATCCTAATGTAACCAATGGGAGCCCTAGCCCAGGAAGTGTTATCCAATCACGTTACAGAGCGGGACCGCTTGTGATTGGTCTTTATTCCTCCAACCTCATAGGTTGTTATTTGTAAAGGGAGTGTGGCTACGTTAGCCGGGAATGTTTAAATACAGAGAAGCCAGTGTATATAGTTTGATGGGTTCTGGCTGGCGATTGTTGTACCGTGTTGGAGAAGTAACAAAGAATAAAAGCCGCATTCTAGCTGAATCACTCTCCGACTCTTTGTTAACTTCGCGACTTAACAAGAGCCCAGGAGCCACTCTGGCCCCAGCTATGGAGGTGATGGAGTTTGGGAGGTGGTGGAGTTTGGGTGCTGCTGGCAGGCCTGGCCGCAGTAGGGATCAAGCCTGGGAGCTCCTCTAAGCCCAGCAGCAGCAGGAGTGGAGCCTGGGAACAGCTCTGAGCCCAGCTGCCGTGGGGGTGGAGCCCAGAAGCTGCTCCAGGTCTGGCAGCGATGGAGCCCAGGAGCCACTCCAGGCCCAGCTGCAGCAGAGTCTGGCAGCTGCTCCAAGGCTGGCTGCAGTAGAGCCCTGCAGCCACTCTGAGCCCGGCCGCTGCAGCAGTGGAGCCCAGCAGCCCCTCAAGGCTCGGAGTGACTCCCAGACACCACCACTGCTGTGGCCAGTTTGGTGTAGTGGTTACAAGCAGCGGACTTTAATCTGGAGAACCAGGTTTGATTCCCCACTCCTCCACATGAAGCCAGCTAGGTGACCTTGGGTCAGTCACAGTTCTGTCAGAATTCTCTCAGCCCCACCTACCTCACAGGGTGTCTGTTATGGGGAAGGGAAAGGAAGCACCTTACGAGAAGCAGAGCTGACCCAGCTGAGCTCTGAGAAGGAGCAGGAGATAGAGCTGCTAAAGGGGTGAGTAGTTTTTTTTACTTACTTTCAGCTGAGGTGATTTAGCTGAGAGGGCACTGTCTAGGGGACTGTGTTTGGGAGTGCGTGGGTGAGTTGTGAGTTGTTGCAGAGTCCTGGCTGCCTGAGATAGGGTGTGAAAGGGTCATTGTTTGACTGTAAGTGAGTGACTGGGTGAATTTGCATAGCTGCTGGCCACACCCTCTGCTGAGGGGAAGCTTCTATTTAAGGCAGGAAGCTTCTATTTAAGGAAGAACCTTGCCAGAAGCAGAGCTGACCCAGCTGAGCTCTGAGAAGGAGCAGGAGACAGAGTGGTTTTTTTTACTTACTTTCAGCTGAGGTGATTTAGCTGAGAGGGTACTGTGTGGGAGACTGTGTTTGGGAGTGTGTGGGTGAG